>NW_023425471.1:29043192-29431686 GCF_014108245.1 Pipistrellus kuhlii
CCTTCTCAATTGCTCTCCCTTGCAGGCCTGATGCTTCACAACTGCCCTCCTCTGCTGGCCATCTTTTGTCCACATGGGGGCAGCCATCTTTGACCACATGGGGGCAGCTATTGTGTGTTGGAGTGATGGTCAATCTGCATATTACTCTTTTATTAGATAGGATAGAGGCCTGGTGCAAGGGTGTGGGCCAGCTAGTTTGCCCTGAAGGGTGTCCCAGATCAGGGTGGGGGTTCCCTTGGGGCATAAGGCAGCCTGAGTGAGGGGCCTGTGGTGCTTTGTAGGCCAGCCACGCCCCCCTGGTGACCCAAGCAGAGGCCCTGGTATCTGGAATTTATTTACCTTCTACAATTGAAACTTTGTAGCCTGGAGTGGAGCCAAGACTCCTGCTCGCTCTGTGGCTGGCAGTGATTTCTGTTGGGATTTGTTTACCTTCTATAATAGAAATTCTGTAGCCTTGAGTGGAGACCTAGGCCAGCAAGGGCAGGCAGAAAGCTTGGCTTCCACCATTGACTGGGAAATCCAAGTCTCCCTCCTGCTCTCTGTGGCCAGTAGCCATCTTGGTTGGGTTTATTTGCATACTGGCTCTGATTGGCTGGTGGGCGTGGCTGGTGGGTGTAGCGGAGTGATGGTTAATGTGCATATTACTCTTTTATTATGCAGGATAGTATTTCATTGTGTAGATGTATCACAGTTTTTTAATACACTCATCTGCTGATGGGTACTTAGGCAGCTTGTAAATCTTAGCTATTGTAAATTGTGCTACTGTGAACATAGGGGTGAATATATCCTTTCTAATTGGTGCTTCGGATTTCTTGAGATACATTCCTAGAAGTGGGAACACTGGGTCAAATGGAAGTAACATTTTTAATTTTTTGAGAGAATTCCATACTGATATTCACAGTGGCTGCACCAGTCTGCATTCCCACCAGCATTATACAAAGTATCCTCCCCAGTGCTTGTCATTTATTGCTTTGTTGATTACAGCCATTCTGACAGGTGTGAGATGGTACCTCATTGTTATTTTTATTTGCATCTCTAGGATGATTAGTGACTTTGAGCATGTTTTCATATGTTTTTTGGCCTTCCTTCTGTCTTCTTTTGAAAAGTGTCTATTTAGGTCCATTGCCCATTTTTCTTTTTATTGTGTTGTCTGTCTTCCTTTTATTAAGTTGTATGAGTTCCCTGTAAATTTTGGAGATAAAATCATTATGGAAGATATCATTGGCAAATATGTTCTCTCATACAGTGGGTATTCTTGTTTCGTTGATGGTTCATTTTGCTCTGAAAAAGCTTTATATTTTGTAGTTTCATTTGTTTATTTTTCCCTTTAGTTTCCATTGTCCTAGGAGTGGTATCAGTAAAGAAATTGCTTTGGCGTATGTCAGAGATTGTGTTGCCTTTGGACTCCTCTGATATTTTTATGGTTTCTCTTAAGTTTAAGTCATTTATCCATTTTGAGTTTATTTTTTTTTGTTTGGTGTAAATTGGTGGTCTAGTTTCATTTCTTTGCATGTGTCTGATAAAATTTCCCAGCAGCATTTATTGAAGAGATGTCTTGACTCCATTGTATGTTCTTGCCTTCTTTGTCAAATATTAATTGAACTGGTCTATTGAGACTTTTAGATTCTTTGTGATTAAGTTTTGGAAGTTTGTATTTTTCTAGGAATATGTCCATTTCCTCCAGGTTGTTCAGTTTGTTGGAATAGAGTTGTTCATAGTATTTTGTAACAATCCTTTGTATTTTGGCGGGGTCTGTTATTATTTCACCTCTTTTGTTTCTGATTTTGTTTATTTGAGTCCTCTCTCTTTGTTTCTTGGTTAACCTGGCTAGAGGTTCATCTATCTTGTTTAGCCTTTCAAAGAACCAGCTCTTTGTTTTGTTGATCTTATGCATTGTTTGTTTGGTCTCTATGTCTTTTATCTCCTCTCTGATTTTTATTATTTCCTTCCTTCTGCTTACACTGGGCTTTTCTTGTTTCTCTTTTTCTAACTCTTTGAGTTGTAGAGTTAGATAATTTGTTACCATTTTTTCTTGTTTTTTGCAATAGGCTTGTAGGGATATGAACTTCCCTCTCAAAACTGCTTTTGCTGTGTCCCATAGATTTTGGATTGTTGTGTTTTCATTGTCATTTGTTTCCAGGATGTTTTTAATTTCTTCCTTGATTTCTCTGGTAACCCAGTCCTGGTTTAATAGCATGCTGTTTAGTCTCCATGTGTTTGATTTCTTTGGGTTATTTTTATTGTAGTTAATTTCCAGTTTTATGCCACTATGATCTGAGAAGATGCTTGATATGATTTCTAGCTTCTTTAATTTGAAGAGACTTTGCCTATGTCCCAAAATGTGATATATCTTTGAGAATGTCCCATGTGCACTTGAGAAGAATGTATATTCTGTGGCTTTGGGGTGGAATGTTCTGAAGATGTCGATTAATTCCATCTGGTCTAGTGAGTCATTTAGGATTGATATTTCTTTGCTGATTTTGTTTAGATGGTTTGTCCAAAGGTGACAGTGGGGTATTAAAATCTCCTACTATGATTGTGTTGCTATTAATCTCTCCCTAAATGTCCTCCAGTAGTTTTTTTTTTTTTTTTTTTTTTTTTTTTTTATGTATTTGGGTGCTCCCGTATTGGGTGCATATATATTTACCAGGGTCATTTCTTCTTGTTGGATTGCTCCATTTAGTATGATGAAGTGGCCTTCATTATCTCTTGTTATGTCCTTCACTCTGAGATCTAATTTGACAGATATAAGTATTGCTACCCAAGCATTTTTTTCATTTCCATTCGCCTGGAAAACCCTTTTCCATCCCTTCACCCTCAGTCTGTGTGCATCTTTTTTTTTCTGAAGTGGGTTTATTGTAAAGAACAGATATATGGGTCTTGTTTTCTTAACCAATCTGTTACCCTATGTCTTTTGATTGGAGCATGTAATCCATTTACATTTAAAGTTATTATTGATAGGTACTCATTTGATGCCATTTTTCTTTTATGCCCCTTTGTTCCTTATTTGCTTTCTATTTCTTTATTTTTACAGTAGGCCCTTTAGCATTTCTTGCATTGCTGGTTTGGTGGAGATAAATTCCTTCAGTCTTTTTTTGTCTGTGAAGCTCCAGATTTCCCCTTCAATTTTGATTGATAGCCTTGCTGGGTACAGTATTCTTGGATTCAGACCTTTCCTTTGCATGACTTTGTATATTTCATCCCATTCCCTTCTGGCCTGATGAGTTTCTGTTGAGAAATCAGTTGCTAGTCTCATGGGGCTTTCTTTATATGTAACTTTCTGTCTCTCTCTGGCTGCTTTTAAGATTCTTACTTTGTCGTTGGTGTTTGCCAATTTAATTGTAATGTGCCCTGGTGTCAGTCTTTTAGGATTCATTTTACTTGGGACTCTGCAAGCATCTTGGATTTGTGCGGGTTTTTTCTTCTCTATCTCAGGAATGTTTTCTGTCATTATTTCTTGAAGTACGTTTTCCATGTCTTCTTCAGTTTCCTTTCTTTCTGGAACCCCTATTATTTGAATATTGTTTTGTTTTGTAATGTCCCAAAGCTCCCACAGGCTCTCCTCCTGCTTTTTAATTTTTTTTTCCTAGAAGCTGCTTTAATTGGGTATTTTTTCCCATCTTGTCTTCTAGCTCACTTATTCGGTCCTCTGCTTCTTCTAGTCTACTCTTAATGCTTTCTATTGAGTTCTTCATGGTAGCGATGCCATTTTTCATTTCTTCTTGGTTCATCTTCATTTCCTCTTGGTTCTTCTTCAATTCCTCTTGGTTCTTCTACATTTATTCTTGGTTCTTCTTCATTTCTTCTTGGTTATTGTAAAATTTCTCTTCCATTCTTTTTAGCCATTATATGATCATTACTCTGAATTTTTGCTCTAGTAGGTTGCTTGCCTCTAACTCATTTACTTCCTTTTCTGGTGATTCCTGTTTTTCTTTCATGTGCTGGCTATATCTTTGTCTGCCCATGCTCTCTCTTTTCAGGATGTGTGGTTATGTGGTTTTTTTTCTCCTTTCTCTGGGTGATTGAAGAACTCCCTTGAATCCACGTGTTTGTGCCGATTGGGGCATCACAGCTGTTCGATGGTCTCCTCTGTTGTGGGTTTTTCAGGCCTTAGGGAAGATCCTCTTTTCTTGGTAAGATGGCTCAGCCTTCCTTCTGAGCCAGTAACTCCAGGAGAGCTGCTGTTGGTATTTTAATGGGGAGTGCATTCAATTTATACCTTACCTTGGGTAGTATGGACATTTTAATGATGTTGATTCTATCAATCTGTGAACATGGTATGTTCTTCCATCTGCTATGTCTTCCTCTATCTCTTTTTTCAATGTCCTATAATTTTCCGAGTACAGTTCTTTTACCTCTTTATTTAAATTTAGTCCTAGGTATTTTAATTTTCTTTTGGTGTGATGGTAAATGGGATTGCTTTTTTAGTCTTTCTTTCTGTAAGTTCACTATTGGTGTATAGAAATGTCATAGATTTCTTGGCATTAATTTTGTATCCAGCTACATTACTGAATTCATTTATTAATCCTAATATTTTTTATGGAATGTTTAGGGTATTCTATGTACAGTATTATGTCATCTGCAGATAAGGATAGCTTTTCTTCTTTTCCAATTTGGATACCTTTTACTTCCTCTTGTCTGATCACAATGGCTAGTACCTCCAGTAGTATCTCAAACAGGAGTGGTGAGAGTGGGCATCACTGTCTTGTTCCTCTTCTTAGGAGAAATGACTTTAGTTTTTGCTCATTGAATATGTAGGTTTGTCATATATGGCTTTTATTATGTTGAGATATGATCCTTCCATTCCCACCTTGTTGAGAGTTTTTATCAAGAAAGTGTGTTGGATTTTGTCAAATGCTTTTTCTGCATTAATTGATATGACTATGTGACATTTATCTCTCAATTTGTTTATGTGATGAATCATGTTTTATTGATTTGCAGATATTGTACCATCCTTGCGTCCGTGGAATAAAACCTACTTGTTCGTGGTGTATGATCTTTGTGATGTCCTGCTGGATCCTATTTGCTAGAATTTTGTTGAGGAATCTGGCATGTATGTTCATGAAGGATATTGGTCTGTAATTCTCTTTCATTGAGTTGTCTTTATCTGATTTTGGTATTAGGGTGATATTGGCTTCATAGAATGAACTTGGAAGTGTTCCTTCCTCTTGAATTTTTTGGAATAGTCTGAGGAGGATAGAGTTTAGTTCTTCCTTGAATGTTTGGTATAAATCTCCTGTAAAGTCATATGGGCCTGGGTTTTTGTTTGTTGGAAGCTTTTTGATGATTGTTTCAATTTCCAATTTTCCTCTATAGTTATCTCCCTATTTAGCTTTTTATATTCTTCCTGATTGAGTTTTGGAAGGTTATATTTTTCAAGGAATATGTCCATTTCCCCCAGATTGTCTAGTTTGTTGGAATAGAGTTTTTCATAGTATTTTTTTTTTTTAACAATCCTTTGTATTTCTGTGGGGTCTTTTGTTATTTCTCCCCTTTCATTTCTGATTTTGTTTATTTGGGTCCTCTCTTTTTGTTTCTTTGTGAGCCTGGCTAGAGGTTTATCAATCTTGTTTATCCTTTCAAAGAACCAGCTCCTGGTTTTGTTGATCTTTTGTATTTTTTTTTTGGGGGGGGGGGGGTTGGGTCTCTGTCATTTATTTCTGCTCTGATCTTTATTATTTCCTTCCTTCTTCTTATGCTGGGCTTTTCTTGTTGCTCTCTTTCTAATTGTTTAAGTTGCAAGGTTAGATAATTTATTACCAGTTTTTCTTGTGGGTTTTTTTTTTTTTTTTTTTTTTTTTTTTTTTTGTTTTGTTTTGTTTGTTTGTTTGTGTTTTTTTTTGGAGGTAGACCTGTAGAGTTATGAACTGCCCTCTCAGAACTGCTTTCATTGTGTTCCATAGATTTTGGTTTTTGTTTTTCATTGTCATTTGTTCCAGGATGCTTTTTATTTCTTCTTTGATCTCTTTGGTAACCCCAATATTGTTTAATAGCATGCTCTTTTACCTCCAAGTTTTTTTTCATTGTTTTTATTGTTGTTGATTTCTAGTTTTATGTCTTTGTGAACTGAGAAGATGCATGTTATGAATTCTATCCTCTTGAATTTGAAGAGACTTTGACTGTGTCCTAATATGCGGCCTATCTATTAAAATGCCCCATGTGCACTAGAGAAGAATGTATATTCTGTAGCTTTGGGTTTAAATATTCTGAAGATGTCAATTAAGTCCATCTGATCTAGTGAGTCATTTAGGATTGCTGTTTCTTTGCTATTTTTTTTGTTTAGAGTATTTATCAGTGATGTCAGTGGAGTATTCAAGTCCTCTACTATGATTGTATTGCTATTGATCTCTCCCTTAATATATTCCAAAGGTTGTTTTATGTATTTGGGTGCTCCTCTGTTGGGTGCATATATGTTTACTAAAGTTATGTCTTCTTGTTGTATTGCTCCCTTCAGTATTATGTAGTTTCCTTCCTTCTCTCTTGTTATGGCCTTCAGTTTGAGGTCTATTTTGACAGATATAAGTATTGCAATCACTGCTTTTTTCTTTTTTCTTTTTTCCATTTGCCTAAAACATTTTTTTTTCTATTCCTTCACTCTCAGTCTATATGAGTCTTTTGTTCTGAGGTGGGTCTCTTGCAGACATCAAATATGTGGTTCATGTTTGTTTTTTTTTAAATTCATACAGCTACCCTATGTCTTTTGATTGGAACATTTAATCAATTTATGTTTAATGTTATTATTGATAAGTACTTGTTTGTTGTCATTTTTGTTATTACTGTTTGTTTTTCTTCTTGCCTTTCTGTTTCTTCTTTTTACATCAGTCCCTTTATCATTTCTTGCATTGCTGGCTTGGTGGTAATAAACTCTCTTAGCTCTCTTTTATCTGTGAAGCTCCTGATTCCACCTTCAATTTTGAATGATAATCTTGATGGGTATAGTATTCTTGGATTCAGTCCCTTGTTTTGCATCACTTTGTATATTTCTTTCCATTTCCTTCTGGCCTGGTGTGTTTCTGTTGAGAAATCAGTTGCTATTCTAATAGGAGATCCATTGTAGGTAACTTTCTCTCTCTCTCTGGCAGCTTTTAAGATTCTTACTTTGTTGTTGGTGTTTGCCAATTTAATTATGATGTGTCTTGGTGTTGGTCTTGGGGTTCAACTTGTTTGGGACTCTATTTGCTTCTTGGACTTGCATAGTGTTTTTCTTGCCAATATCAGGGAAGTTTTCTGTCATTATTTCTTCAAACAGGTTTCCTATTTCTTGCTGCTCTTCCTCTCATTCTTATATCCTTATTATGTGGATGTTGTTTCATTTTGTATTGTCCCAAAGGTTCCTTAGGTTCTCTTCTTACTTTTTAAATTTTCTTTCCAGGTGCTCCTGCATTTGTATGTTTTCTCCTACCTTGTCTTCTAATTTGCTGATGTGGTCCTCGGCCTCTTCTAGTCTACTGTTAAAGCCTTCCATTGTGTTCTTTATTGCAGTTATGCCATTCTTCATTTTCTTTTGGTTTATTTTCATGTTGGTGACATTCTCATTTAGCTCCTTATAATTCTCATTGAGTTGTGTGTATTTGTCATCCAAATGTTTGAGCATCCTTATAACCATTACTCTGAATTCTTTCTCTGATATGTGACTAGTCTCAATTTTATTTAACTCCCTTTTCGGTGATTCCTGTTTTTCTTTTCTTTGGGGATTTCTTTTTTGTCTTCCCATATTTTGCTGTAATGTTTTAATTGTAGATCCATTTGCTTTGCTACCCAGGTTCTTTTGGGAATGGTGGTACTAGTGTGATCTCTAAAGTCTCCTGGGCTTGGTAATCTACTGTAGCTCCCTATTTGAGCTATTTGGGTTCTCTTGATGTAGGCCTGTGGGTTGGAAAGATGCAACTGTGGTCTCTAGAAGTCAGTGGCCATGGAGGGGGGTGTCCCAATTTTTGCTGTCCTGTGCCCTTGGTTGAAATCGCACATGCCCAGCGGGGCTTCACAATAACACCTAGGAACTGTCTGTTGGGTTGGTGATGTTCAGGGGGCCTGCACTCTGGAGAGGCACCACTGTGGTGTCCAGAGAGTTCTGTAGTTTTTGGGTGGGTAGACTCAGCTTTTGCTACTGCCTCCATGGTTAGATACATGTCCCTCCCATGGCAGCTCACAGGGGCACCTACAGTGTGTTTGCCAGCAGGGGGTACTGATGCACTCTGAAGGGCCCTATCACTGAAGCCACAGGATTGTGGTATTTGTGGGTAGGTATCCCAGAAGAGGGAATTTAGTGTTTCTACAGCCCAGCAGTGCACCCCTGTTAATATAAGTGCATGCCCAGTAGGGACTCACAGCAATGCCCAAGGGCTGCCTGTGGAAAGGTGGGCTTGGGAGGCCTGCACACTGGAAAATCGTGTGATTGTAGTGTCCAGAGTACTGCAGCTGTGGGGTGGGAAGACTCGGTTTCTGCTACTGCACCTGTAGTTGGCTAGGTATGCTCTCCCAGTTACTGCTCACAGGGGCACCTGTGGTGTGTTTGCCAGAGCTGTGCACTGAAGCACTCTGAAGGACCTTAGCACTGATCGAGGTGTCTGTGGGCAGTTGTCCAGGATGAGTGAATTTAGAATTTCTACTGCTGGGGGAGTGCGTTCCTGTTTATCCAAGATTGCACCCAGCTGGGGCTCACTGCGGCTCCTCAGGGTTCCCTGTGGATAGATGGGTTCAGGGGGCCTGCTTCTTGTAGGTGCACAACTGTGGCAGTGCCTTTGCAGTCCCAGAACTCTGATGCACTCTGATTTGCCCTGTTGCTGAAGTTGCGCAGCTGTGTTGTCTGTGGGCAGTTATTCAGCAAAGGGAATTCAGAATTTCTACTGCAGGGCAGCGTGCCCTTGTTTGTACACGATCACACCCAGAGGGGGCTCACAGTAGCTCCCCAAAACTGCCTGTGTGTCCATTAAGCCTTCACACTGGAAACATGAATGTGGTATCCGGAGGTCTGCTGCTGGGGAGCAGGGAAATTGCACTTACTGCTGTGGGAGCAGTGCACCTTCGGAGGTGGAGGTCCCATGGTCCTCGGGTCTGTGGGTAGGAAGCAAGAATTTGGCTGGAGTGGCTGCCGGGTTGGGGCAGTGTCCAAGCATTGTCTGGTTGGTGGCGCTGATGAGTTCCTAGAAGAGGCCGCTCTCTTGGAGTTCTTTACATATTAGAAAATTAGCCTATGAATTTCAAATATTTTTATCAGTTGGAAATTTGTCCTATGACTCTGCTTACTGTAGTTTTGCAGTAAGGATTTGGTTGTTTTTGTGTATATAAATGTATCAGTCTTTTATGGCTTCTGGTATATAGTTCATAGTTTAAAAGTCCTTTTACCTCCAAAGTTACTCTCCTATGTTTTTTCTAGTACCTTTATATTTAAATATTTGATACATTTGGGATTCTGGCATGGATCCAACTTCTTTTTCAGATGGCTATTTGTCTTAATATCATTTAATAAATGATCTACCTTTATCACATATTAAATTCCCAATTTCACAGTACTGTATATATCTTTTATGGTACTTCATGCTGATTTGTATTATAGTAAATTTCACAATAACATATCTTTATCCTTTAAAAATAGCACTCCTTGTTATTTCTTCAGTAGTTCCCTAAGTGGCTGTTTTCTGAACTTTCAATGGTTAAATGAAATCTTTGACTTTATTATCAGCACCATTGAAGTCCATGAAGAGGGTAAGACAATTTTGTCAAAACACAGCTGAAACGAAGACTTATTCTTTTTAAAAAAATATATTTTATTGATTTTTTTACAGAGAGGAAGGGAGAGGGATAAAGAAATACCGATGAGAGAGAAACATCGATCAGCTACCTCCTGCACACCCCCCACTGGGGATGTGCCCACAACCAAGGTACATGCCCTTGCCCAGAATCAAACCTGGGATTCTTCAGTCCACAGGCCGACCCTCTATCCACTGAGCCAAACCAGTTTGGCTAAGACTTATTCTTGTCTAGGTATTTTACTTCCGGGACTGACTACTAATTAGCATTTTACAAGGATTCTTAGTTAATAATAACATTCATTTCCTATTGAGAGACCTATCAAAAACAGATATATCCATTATAACACTGAAACAAAAGATTATTGCTGACAACTTTACTTACAATTAATGTAGGCTTGTCTTTAACATTCCAGGGGACCTGACTGGGACACTGGATTGTATGATGAAGGGAGTGCAACAGTCAGAGAGCTTCTTACTGAGCTATATAGCAAAGTTGGAGAAATCCGTCACTGGGGCTTGATCCGGTATATCTCTGGAATCCTAAGGAAGAAGGTGGAAGCACTCGATGAGGTACTATAAATTCTTCTTAAATTGGAACCAAATCTAAATGGAGGACATTTTTTAAAAGTTGGTTTTCATAATTACAATATCTTTTAAAGCAACCTCTGATCATTTGAAATGCTTTCTTTCCTACATAAAATTTCTGATACTCAGTTAATTTTTTTGTTTGCAAATATACTGAAGCATGTAAACTGTGGACTTATGGAAGTGTTGTAAACTATAAGAATTCTAGATCTTAAGAACAAATATGCACTAGGCCATGTTCCTACCCCTTAGGAGATAAAATACCTCATTGTTCCTTTCTAAAAATCCCTCTTTTCTGATCTTCTTGGTATTTCCTAAGAAAGTACATTTCGTGTGTGATTAAATTAAGGGGGAACAAAGGCTTCTAGGCAGAAAAGATTAATTTTCATGAAACTCTGAAATGTTATGGGAAAGATAATGCTGTTATGCTGTCTCTCCTTAGGCCTGCACAGACCTTCTCTCCCACCAGAAACATTTGACAGTGGGACTCCCTCCAGAACCTCGAGAGAAGACTATCTCTTCGTGAGTATGGCTTTTGCCTGGGTTTGGTCAAGCTTCTCTTAGTCTTTAAGGAGCTTTGGGAACTGATCCCAGTTCTCTTGCCCTAATATATCAATGGATAATAATGTCCTACTTGCGTGAGTATCTTAGCATGAGAATGTTGATAATAACAGAGCAGAATAAATGAAAGAAAACTCACAGTGAGTAACATGCAAATGTATTTTAATTTTAATTTTATGGTTGTTTTGTTTTGTTATTGAATTTTCCAAACCTCTCATTCAAAGCAAAAAACAAAAAAATCAGCTATTCTTTGGACTTTGTTAAACCAGGCCTCTGTATTTGGAAGATAAATGGCTGTTTTCTCCCTATGTCTATTTATGTTTCTTTCTTCTGTGTGTGTCTCCCTGTGTCCAGATTTACAATTTATATAAAGACACCATTCCTATGGGATTAGAGTCCACACAATAACTTTTGCCTAATAAGGTCACACTCTGAGGTACTAGGGATTAAGATTTGAACATATGAACATTGAGGGGACACATTCAATCAATTATACTTTGCTCTTGGAAAACAGAATATTTTATTACAAATCAGATTAATTTTGTGACTACAGGCATTCCTTGGAAATATTGTGGTTTAGTCCCAGACCAGTACAATAAAGTAAATATCACAATAAAGTGACTCACAGAATTTTTTTTATTTCCTAGTGCATATAAAGGTTATGTAATCTACTGAATATCCAAAGTTATTATGTCTAAAAAAGGTACATACCTTAATTTTAAAAATACTTTATTATTAACAATGCTAACCATCATCTGAGCCTTTAGTGAATTTTGATCTTTTTGCTGGTGGTGGGTCTTGCCTCAATGTTGATAAAAATTCAATATCTATGAAACACCGTAAAGTAAAGTAGTATAATAAAGCAAGGTATGCCTGTACTGTAGGCAGTCCCAAAGAAGAAGAGGGCATACTCCATGCCCCATGCCTCCAAAGTGCTTAGTATTAACAGGAGGTGAGAAGTGTGGAAAGAGAGAGAGAAGGAGAGAGAGAGAGGAGAGAGAGAGAGAGAGAGAGAGAGAGAGAGAGAGAGAGAGAGAGAGAACGAACTAATGAACTATAGAAAATCAATATAGCTTTATAAAGTGTGATAATAAAAAAACAATATGCTAATTAGACCAGATGGCTGAATAGTGGAACGACTGTCTGGACAACAATCCTGGACCACACTATGACACCCACTGGCACCAGGCCAGCCAAGGCAGGTGCGATGCGATTGGTCAGGGGCCAGCCATCATCCCATGATCACCCCACTGAGGAAGGCCCAGGCCACCAGCAGGTGGGGTGATCAATCGGGTGGAGGGGGGAGCTGCATGATTGCCTCAAAGAAGGAAGCCCAGACCACCCACCTGTGGGCTGTGGCTGGTGGGTGGGGCCTCTGTCTGTGAGAGAGGCCAGTGGCCAGAGGGAAGCTGGTGCCGGCAGCCAGGGAAAAGAAGGCCTACTCTTTCATGAATTTCGTGCATTGGGCCTCTAGTAAAGTAATAAAATAGCTTCCAAAAGGCACAGCTTTAATTTCTAGCCATAATAGTTACTTGTCAAATGTTAATTAATCCTGAAAAAGTAGTCTGGAAGGACACCATCTAGTGGGGTTTACATAAAATTTTATAGGGGAAAGGCAATCCAAATTTAGATAAGAGAGACCAGAACTCTCTTGAGTTCATATGGGCCAGAGTGGTTGGAGAGGCAATGAATTCTGAAGACTGAAAGAATCAGCATATATGCTACCAGTAATGATGAGATATTGAGGCAGTGGCTTGAAATTGGGAGGAGCTTTTTTATTTTCTCAATAGAATTAGGTATAAGTAATTACAGGATTTTGTCTTTCTTTACTGTCTTCTTCCTCAGACCTCTGCCCTATGAAGTGCTCACTCAGCTGATAGATGAAGCCAGTGAAGGGGACATGAGCATTTCAATCCTGACACAGGTGAGTAGAATTAGAAAGCCTAATCTGGTGACTGATATTTTAAATTTTGTTTTTAATTGATCTGGCACTTGACCACAAAATAGGCCTTGTGAAGCATGGGTCATAATTTTTGTCTATATCCATTCCATGTACAGGAAATAATGGTATATCTAGCTATGTATATGCGAACTCAACCTGGCCTTTTTGCTGAAATGTTTCGACTTCGAATTGGTCTGATCATACAAGTTATGACAACAGAACTGGCCCATTCCCTTCGATGCTCAGGTATTCAATTTAGCAACTATTTTAGGCAGAATTTACTTTTAATATAAGTCTGTGATCAGGAGGGGAAGAAAGCTAAAACATATTTAAAAGCTGCATGTAACAATCTTGTTCCTTGGTTAGTCAGTCTCTATACAAACAAAGAGACTGATATTGTGACAAATTTAATTAGTTCTGTAACTTCAAAAACTTCCATATTGGGGGCTTCAAGTTACTACATTCTTCCTAATTCCTAGTATACATGGAGCTTGATAGTGAAAGGCTGGGTTAGATCTGACTCAGTCAGTGCAGCTTCTGGATGCCACACTAAGTCAACACAGTTTGATCATAGTATTAGTATTCTGTCTAGTCAACATCAGGATTAAATAAAAGGAGGTAATATTTCTGTTGATGTTTATTTTATAATACAAGACTCTCTGAAGCTCTGTAGAGCAGAATTGCATAAAGTGAAGGGAGGAATGGGGACCTCCTTGGCATGTCTACTTTCTCCACAAGTATTTGTTTTATTTCAACAAGAATACAAAGAACTATGGATTACATACAAAAACACAATTACAGTGGCTAAACTCAATTTTAGCCATTCTGCAGTTAAATTTTCCTAAAAGATCTTTAAGTGAGCTGTTAGCAAGTACCTAAATTTATTGGTTTGAGTCTAATCTAAATTACACAAGATAATTTATATTTAAATAACCCTTTAAAGGACTCTTCCTTTAAAGTAGAATTAGAAAGTTAATGATTATTTTACACTTACCATATGCCAGATACTGTGCTTTCTGCTTTATATTTACATGCATTATCTCATTTAATCTTTACAACAACCCTCTGGAAAATGTATTTTTTTCCTACTTCTACCAATAAAGAGACAAACTCAGGTTAAACAACTTACCCAAAGTTACATAGCTAATCAGTAGTAGAAATTGAGTCCAAGTATGCCTGATTCCAAATGAATTCTAGGTTAGCACATTGATGCAGACTACATGTATTATATATGTGTATTCTCTAGCTATGATATCATGGATGTTTATGAGGGTCTGATTATCTATACATATAAAAGGCTAAGTGACCATAGCATCCGAAACAACTGAACAGATGACTGAACAGGTTGTGTGGGGCGACCAGGTCAGCAGGGGAATTAGTAAGGGATGACCAAACGGCAGAACAGAGGGCTGCGTGGGGCGACCAGGCTCACAGGGGGGCAGTTGGAGGTGACCAAACTGGCAGGGTGGGGGGCAGTGAAGGGTTGCTAGGCTGATAAAGGGGGGCAATGAGGAGTTACCAGGTTGGTGGGGGGGCAGTTGGGGGCGACCATGCCAGCAGGTGGTGCAGTAAGGGGCAATCAGGCCAGCAGGGGAGGGTCTGTTGGGGGCGACTATGCCTGTGGGGGGGCAGGCAATTAGGTGCAATCAGGCAGTTAGGCAGGTGAACAATTAGGAGCCAGCAGTCCAGGATTGTGAGAGGGATATCCCATATTGGAGAGGGTGCAGGGTGGGCTGAGAGGACCCCCCCCCCCATGCACAAATTTTGTTAAAAAAAATAAACCTGAATGAGGGATAAACACACATTTTTAACGTTTCCTTAAGTGGCTGCTATGGATCTTTTTTTTTCCTGTGAAGTCATCAAAACGATGGCTATTTATTTCTTGTAGGATAAAGTTAAGATCCCTGAGTCTGATATTTAAGATCCTCATTAGTCTGGATTCTACCTCTTACTTCAGCAATACTTCTCACTAATTTAATCAACCATAATTTGGCACTTACATAGCCATGTTTTATTATTGTCTATCTTGTTTACATATCCAATCTATCCCAAATAATTGGTCAGCCACTCAAGGTCAAGTATCATGTCATACTTGTTAGTACGCACATTGCATAAAATCATTATCCATAGGTAGAAAACCCCTTAATAAGTGTCTGATGCTGATTAACAGGTTTAATTTATCTTCTCAACATTCTTTATAATTTTATGGATTCATATCTATTACCTTTTATATCTCTGTATTTCCAGGCTGACAAATTTTAATTATTTTAGTCCATCTGCATATTCATTCATTACATTCATTGCCTTTCTCTGATTAGTTCCAATCCCATTGTTCTCCTTTCATTCTTCCCACCTTCAAATAAAAGTCCTGCTGAGTATCCTAATGGTGTGGAGGGGAGTAAAAAAAAATAAATCAAGGACCTGGCTAATCCATAAACTACATAGTCATTAAATTATTATAAATCAATTACAGTCTTAATATCTAGGCAGTATGGTACTAGAAATGTTTTTGTTTGTTTGTTTGTTATTTTATTCTTCCAATTAAGTGACTTAGAAAGAAATTCTAAACAAAAAAGAAAATAGAAAAAAATAGGGTGGGTATGACAGGCCAATTATAAATATCTCTGCCCTAACATTTCTGCTAACTAGCTGAGGAAGCCACAGATGGCCTGATGAATCTCAGCCCTTCAGCCATGAAGAGCCTCCTGCATCACATTCTCAGTGGAAAGGAGTTTGGAGTAGAACGCAGTGGTAAGGTTGAATTTTTATTTCAGAGTATTTAAATATGTCATTGATTTACAGTGTATTTTTTTATCTGAGGAATCTTTTCCCCACAAATAAATAGAACCCTAATATATGAACAGTTAAAAGCATGACTGTCTTCTGGAACAATATTTGGAAACCATTGTATGTCTCACTTTTCCCCTTAAATGATAGTATCAACTAAATAGATTGATATATATGTTGTTTTATTTTTTAAGGGAGAGGGACAGATATAGAAACATCAATGATGGGAGAGAATCACTGATTAGCTGCCTCCTGCATGCCCCACAATGGGGATCAAGCCCACAACCTTGGCATATGCCCTGACCAGGAATCAATCCTCAACCCCCTGGTTCCTAGGTCTGCACTTAACCATTGAGCAACACTGGCTGGGCTCATGTGTTGTTTTAAACTGCTTTATCCATTCCCTTAAATTATCCTAAATTGAAGTTTCTGTTTTAGGATTAACAAATGACTCACATGTACGTGTGTGTAGCTGCTACAGTGCATCTGATGCACCTTTAAATTCAAACAAAGGGTTCCATCACAAATTAGTCTTTCATGTGCACTTGGTGTTAAGTACCTAATCAACAGAGCAAATGAAAGTGGTTATCTCCCACACTCAACATTTTGGCTTAGGATAAATAAATATATAATGTCAGCTGGATGGATACCAGAACATGGATTGGTAAAAGAAGGCTTTGAAGCAGTGCTCCTCAAGCCTTACTCTGCACCTGGAGAACTTGCTAAAATGCAGTCTTTGATTCTGGACCAAAAGTCTAGAGTGAAGCCTAAAATTCTACTAAGAAGCTTCTAGGTGATGCTGATGCTGCTGGTCCATGGACCACACTTTGAATAGCAAGGTTTTACTTCTGTGTGTGTTTTAAAAATTAAAATAAAAGGAAGATATACATTGAAGTCTTTTAATTGTGGTGGAGGAAAAAAAATGAACCTGATTGTCCCCTCTATCTTTAATCTATCATGCTATCTAGTGCGCCCCACTGATTCAAATATCAGCCCTGCCATTTCTATTCATGAGATTGGTGCTGTTGGAGCTACCAAAACTGAAAGAACTGGGATCATGCAGTTAAAAAGTGAAATAAAGCAGGTAAGATATTACTTGGGTGATTCACTAAGAAATTGACATGTTTAAGAACATTTTTTGAAGTCATATTTTGTTGGAATTATATATATTGTTTTATGTTCTGAGTTTAAAGTGAGCTGCATGTTTTTCAGGTGGAATTTCATATACTGTGTATCTAGACTAAGTCAGGGGAAACAACTAGAGATCCTTTAACAGTTTAACCTGCCTAAATTCTACATAATATTCATGAGCTCATGGCCTTTTAACAAATAAGATGACAAGCCACATAATAGCTTGTTTGATTTTCTTTTATAGCAATCATTTTCTAGACAGCTTTCCTTTTACTGAACCAAATGATTTTTGTTAATTTTAAGAGAAGAGTAATTTGTTTCTGATACCAAAATATTAAAACTCAGAGATCCCCTTATTAAGATCATCCTGTAATTTTAAAATTAATTTTCTTTATGAAACTAGAATTAGATTTATTACTTTTAAGAAGAGATAACAGCACAGACTCTGTTCCTGGCATGGTCAGAGGCTTCTGGCCAGCTTGCACTCCACCCCCAGCAGAGTCAGAGCTGTCTGCTGGCATGCACCCTACCCCAGGCCCAGGTGAGAGCTGCTGGTGTGACCTGCTGTGCCCACTCTCAAGTCATAGAACCACACTATATGTGTGCTGCCAGAAGGTCCTAGAATGCCATTCTTTCTTGGGTACTAGGGCCACACAATGAATTGCATACCAGAGGACTCTAGGCCCCCACAGGGAGTCACACACCAGAAAAACTGTGCATGTGAACATGCCAACTGTAAGAATGTGAAGTGGACAACTGAAAGACAAGAACCAGCGGGAAAGAGGCTACAACTCAGAGCAGAAACAATAAAGGTGTGAAATTCAAGGCAGACTCAGCCTCCAGGCTAGCGAGTCCTAGGTCATTCAACCCCTCAGACCCCAAGCATGGAGCCCAGGGCAAAAAAAGAGGCAGAAAAACAAAGAGACAAAAAAAAAAAAAACCCAACCCCCAAAGGGAAGAAAAGGTGTGATCACCAAAAAAAGAACTAAATGAAATGGAGGCAATTAGTATATCAGAGAAAGAATTCAGAGTAAGAGTCATATAGTTCCTAAACCAGCTAAATGAGAAATTTACCCATAGATATAAAAATCAAGAGGAAATGAAGAATGATACAGCTATGATAAAGAACACAATGGAAGATTTCAACAGTAGACTAGAAGAGTGGAGAACCAAATGAGTGACTTAGAAAACAGGGTAGAATAAAACACCCAATCTGCCCAGCAATTGGAGAAAAAAATTAAAAAGAAGGAGAGCTTAAGTGAGCTTTGGAATAACAAGAAATGAAGCAACATCCATATAATAGAGGTGCCAGAAGGACAAGAAGATGAGCAAGGATTAGAAAACTTATTTGAAGAAGTAAAGACAGAAAATGTCCCTGATTTGGGGGAGAAAAAAGTCACACAAGCACACAGAGTGCTAAATAAGATGAACTCAAAAAAACTTACACCAAGACAAATGTTGTAATTACAATAGCAAAGTTAATGACAAAGAGAGAATCTTAAAGGCTGCAAAAGAGACACAGAGAGTTACCTACAGGGGATCTCCCATTAGATTATAAAATGATTTCACAACAGAAACACATCAGGCCAGAAAGGAATGGAATGAAGTATACAAAGTGATGCAAAGAAAGGGGCTGGATCCAAGAATACTCTGGCCAGCAAGGCTATCATTCAAAATTGAAGTGAAAATCAAGAGTGCCCAGTTAAAAAAAAAGGCTAAGGAAGTTTATTGATTACCAAGCCATCAATGCAAGAAATGTGTAAGAAACTTGTACTAGTAAAAAGGAGAAATAGAAAAGGAAGAGGAAACACTGGCATAAAAAATAAAAATGGCTACAAACAAGTACTTATCCTATCTAATAAAAGAGTAATATGCAAATTTACCATCACTCCAATACAAGATGGCTGCCCCATGTGGTCAAAGATGGCTGCCCCCATGTGGACACAAGATGGCCACCACAAGATGGCCCCAAGGGAGGGCAGTTGGGAGGGACTAGGCCTGCAAGGGAGAGTAGTTGTGGGCAATCAGGCCAGCAGGGGAGGGCAGTTGGGAAGGACCAGACCTTAAAGGGAGGGCAGTTGGGGTGATCAAACCTGCAGGGGAGAGCAGTTAAGGATGACCAGGCCAGCAGAGGAGGGAAGTTGGGGGCGACTGGGCCTGCAGGGAAGGGAAGTTGGGGGGACCCATGTCTATAGAGAAGAGAAGTTGGGGGATCACACCTTCAGGGGAGGGTAGGTGGGGAGGACCAGACCTACAGGGAAGGCAGTTAAGAGTAACAAGGCCTGAAGGGGAGGGCAGTTAGGGGTGACCAGGCCTGCATGGGAGAGCAATGAGGGGAACAGTTAGACATAAGGCGGGCAGGGGAACAGTTAGACATCAATCAGGCTGGCAGGGGAGTGGTTAGGGGTGATCAGGCTGGCAGGAATAAGTCGTTAGGAGCAATCAGGAAGGCAGGCAGGCAAACAGTTGGAAGCCAGCAGTCCTGGATTGTGAGAGGGATGTCTGACTGCTCATTCAGGCCCAATCCTACTGGGATATGGCCTAAATAGGCATTCAGACATCCCTTGAGGGGTCCCAGATTGGAGACTGTGTAGGATGGGCTGAGGGACACACACTCCTATGCACGAATTTTGTGTACCAGACCTCTAGTCAATAATAATTTAAATTTAAATGGGTTAAATATTCCAATCCAATGACATGGGGTAGCTGAAAGAATAAAAAACATGACTCATATATTTGCTGTCTACAAGAGACCCAACTCAAAACAAGGGACTCACACAGACAAAGTGAAGGGATGGGAAAATATCTTTCAGGCAAATGGAAATGAAAAATAAGCTGGGGTAACAATACTTATATCTGACAAAATAAACCTCAAATTAAAGGCCATAACAAGAGATAAGGAAGGCCACTTCATGATATTAAAGGGATCACTAAAACAAGAGGATATAACCATGGTAAACATATATGCACCCAATACAGGAGCACCAAATACATTAAAAAAAAAAAAAAAAAAAAAAAAAAAAAAAACCTTCTGGAAGTTTTCAACAGAGATAGCACCAGCAATACAATCTTAGTAGGGGACTTTGTTACACCACGTACATGACTGGATAAATTATCTAGACAAAAACAAAACAAAACAAAAGAACAAAGCAAAGCAAAACAAAACAAAACAAAACCACAAAGAAACCAATGTACATGCCCTTGACTAGAATCAAACCTGGGACCTTTCAGTTCGTAGACCTATGCTCTACCACTGAGCCAAACCGGTTTTGGCAATTATTTCATTCTTATCCAGTGATTTGTTTAGGATTGCTGTTTCTTTTTAAAAAATATATTTTATTGATTTTTTTACAGAGAGGAAGGGAGAGAGATAGAGTGCTAGAAACGTCGATGAGAGAGAAACATCGACCAGCTGCCTCTTGCACACCCCCTTACGGGGGGAAGTGCCCGCAACCAACGTACATGCCCCTGACCTGAATCAAACCTGGGACCTTTCAGTCTGCAGACCTACGCTCTATCACTGAGCCAAACCGGTTTTGGCCAGAGACACATTTCTGATTGGCATCTGGTAGGACAGAGCAGTTGCAGGTACAGGACTGGGAGTGCGTTTCTGCATGCAGCTCCCTGGGGAGTCTCTTCCGGCCAAGGAAAGCTTTGTTCTAACCATTTCTCCTAGAAACAGCTGCTTGGTGGTCTGGGGCAGGAGGGCAGAATGAAGGTGGGGCAGAGCAGGGCAGAAAGAAGTATGGGATAGAAGATTGGGGGGCTGAGGGAGGGATAAGGTGAAATCTCTGGGGGGAGGGCTGGTGCAGAAGGAGAGTTGGGGTCAGCATAGGAAGGCTTGGAGGTACTGGGGGAGTAAGAGGGACCAGCAGATGCCAGAACAGGGCAAACGGTTTACCGAATCAGGTGGGGGTCTTGGAGGGTGAGTATAGACTAAGTCCCTTCCCCAGACCCTCCCATCCCAGATGGCTAGGGGGAAGGGTCCATAGCGAGGTGCTGAGCCCCCTACACTTTATGTCTGAGGCTCCAGAACATGTGGCCAACATGCCCTGCCCCTGCCACACCCGCCAAAGTGCTGCCATTTGGAATGCATTTGCAGACACATGGATTGTTTTTAAGTTAATGCTTTTTAATTCACCTCCTGTTTTCTTTTTTTATTGAAAAGGCAGATTCTGCTGGTGTGTTCCTTTGCAGGGGAAGCAGGGATGTTCTCCACGGGCAGAGATCCAATGAGAAACCGAGACAAAAGGCCCAGTGAGATATGGGGAAGAGCAAACAGGATCAGAGAGCAAGGAGCAAGGAGAGAGATGCACAGGGTGGGTGAGATAGACAGCCACAGAGAGCCCGGAAGGCGAAGGGAGGGACTCAGCAAGTGTGCTGAGAAATCCGGCTTTGGGAAGGCTGATCCCTCCACCTCCAACTAAGGTCCCTGGGGCTGAGCTCGCTCTCCTCTGCGCTCTGGTTCCATTCAGCATAGACATTGCTGAACTGGCTGGAAGGATATTGTGGGCAATGGACTGAATACACAGGGACCAGGGTTGCCGAGGGCTAGGGATCTGAGACGACACAGAGAGGAGGACCTGGAGGCATTCCCTCCCAGGTCCCCACACACCTGTTTTTGAGCGAATCCCAAATCCCATGCAGTGGCTCTCGTGGCGGCCCTGGCATGCTGTGCCACCTAACCTCTCTGTGAGTTCCCTAACCTCTCTGAGCCTTGGCTATGCCACCTGCAGGAGAGGAGTGCTGGTGGCTGAGGCTCGATATGACTGGGGGCAAGAAGATAGAGCATGGTCTAGGACACCTCAGTTTGGCAGTTACATCCAAAATCCCAGGGATTTTTTGGCCTTGGACACTGCTCTGGGCTCACATTTATGTAGGACTTACACAGACAGGAGAGCTGGGCGCTAGCACTTCCTTCAATCGCAGCTGAGAACCAGTTCATCCTCCCCTCCCCACCACCACCCCTTCCTTTTTCATTGGTGCCAAGTACTCTTGAATCTTGCCAGCGGCCAGTGTAGGCACACGACCGAGGATATACAAAGATATCCCCAAGCCAACACAGGGTGCTGTGGACTGGGATAGAGCTTCCCGGCCTGGTGACAGGGCTCATTCGGTGGAGCAGCAGCTCTGTGGCCACATTTACCCCTGGTGCAGCTCCAGGCCCCAAGTAGGTGAACTGAAAGCCTGGGATAATTAGAGCTAATTACATGTGTGCAAACAGCCATCCCTCCCCAATCTACCCCCTGTGATCCTGCCCCAGCAAAGGAATTTTGCTGGCACAGCTTGGGCTGAGCATCTGGGGGAAGGGCACCCAGGCAAAGAGCCCCTGGGGCCCAGGGGTTGGGGTGAGCTCTCCACTTCTAGAATGCCCAAGCTCCTGCCATTACACAATCCAGTATGTGCTGTAGCCTTGGATGCCCTGGGATGGCTGTTTAGAACTTGGTCTGAGCTCCTCTTGGCCTTGTGCTGTGTGGGTCCTGGCGGCATGGGCCCCAGCATTTGGGTCCTTAGGTTTCTATTATCTTGGCCTCCTGAGCATTCCTGTCTCTGTGAAAATTCGAGAGGGCTCTCTCCTTGTCTCCTGCCTGAAGCTGAAGCCTCGGGATGAGGAAGGGACAGAGTCTGGTGCTTGGTTTTTGGAGATCAATTTGTCTCTTCCTGGATATGCCATAGGACCCCAAAAGAGTGATTTTTCTGAGCTTTCATTTGTGCGTCCCTACCATGCATGCCTCTTCTGAGACAGGGAGTCCAAGGGGAAGGAGAAAGGTGTGAAAGGCTTTACACTTTGAACTGCTAGCCTGAATCTGTGATCTAATTTTGTGGTTTCAGGAGCCTTTGGTGAGTTGGGTTTGAGAGGTGGCAGGGTAGAGTTTTCTATTTCTACTAGAGGCCCAATGCACGAAATTCGTGCACGGGGGTGGTGGTAGTCCCTCAGCTGGGCGTGCACCCTCTGGCAATCCAGGACTCCTCAGGGGCTGTCTGACTGCCAGTTTAGGCCTGATTCCACAGGGATTGTTGGCTCCGAACCCCTTGCCTACCTGCCTGCCTGATCGTTCCTAACGATCTTGCTTGCCTGCCTGCCTGATCACCCCTAACCACACGCCTGCCTACCTGCCTGATCACCTCTAACTAATACTGCCCTCTAGATCTCACATTGATGCCTGATCACCCCTAACCACTCTGCCTGCCTGCCTGATAGCCCCTGCTTGCCTGCCTGCCTGATTGCCCCAACCACTCTGCCTGCCTGTCTGCCTGATCATAACCATTCTGCCTGCCTGACTGATGCCCCTAACCACTCTGCATGCCTGATCACCCCTAATTACTCACCTGCCTGCCAGATTGCCCCTAACCACTCAGCATTCCTGCCTGATCACCCCTAACTGCTCTCCTGCCTCCCTGCCTGATTGCCCCTAACCACTCTGCTTGCCTGCCTAATCGTCCCTACCGCCTCTGCCTCAGCCCCTGCTGCTCCACGCCATTGGGGCCAAACCATGGCCCTGATCTAGGTTGGGTGGCAGTTGGGGGGTGGGGCTGGCTGGAGTGAGGGGCCGCAGGCAGTTTGCTAGCCAGCCCCTCTCTGATTGGGATGGTGGGCCCTCTTGGGAGTGGGGCCGGCCTGGACAATCCCCACCCTGTTTGGGGTGGGGAGGCTCGGAGGGGGCTGGGCCGGCCGGGTCGAGGGGCTGCGTGTTGTTTGCTGGCCATCCCTGCCAGGGTGGCAGGACTGGCCAGGGCAAGGGGCTGTGGTCATTCCGGTTATTTCAGTAGTTCCATTCAGTTGCTGGGCTTTTATTATATAGGATAAGAGTAAGAACACTTATCAGATAGTCTTTCACATTTATATTATGCAGTAGAGTAAGAATGGGTCTTATGATAGAAAAATGCTCACTTTACAGTTTTTTCCCCCCAGATAAATTGTGTAATTTGAACATCTTTTCTATCGGAAAAGTGGAAGACTTACATTTCATATTGAAGAGTTAAACTGACATTGTTGGTAACAATTCTAGTTTTGATTGAAAGTGACTGGCTAAGCAGTTCATAGTTGTTTACAGTCACACAGTGTTACTTACAAGTCCATTATATATTTAGAACTTGAAGTCTATGTTCTCAGCTAAATTAATATACCCAGCTATATCCTTTAATTTTTTTTTTTACACATTCATTACCTATAGAACTTCAAGAAAGTCGAAATCATTAAAAGTTTATTTCAGACTATGGGGATCCATAAGTATTCATTATTTTCTCATTTCTAAATATTGATTTCCATCATTGCCTGCCTGTCTGATATTTTGTATTGTTCTAAGCCATTTCTCTACCACTCACCAATTTTCTCTTTTCTTATGGAAAAATATTTCCCAGGAAGTTTTCTTTGTTTTACTCTTTAACATTACTTCTAAAATAAGGCGATTTCATCATCTTTTTAAATGATAACATGCTGGCTAGTTACTTGAATAGTTTGTCATTTTACTCTATTAATAACTTAAAAATGCAAATAATGGGGGCTTTGCCTCATCTCTTTTAAAATTTAATTTCCTCTCTCTCTCTCTCTCTCTCTCTCTCTCTCTCTCTCTCTCTCTCTCTCT
Source organism: Pipistrellus kuhlii (assembly GCF_014108245.1). Lineage (NCBI taxonomy): Eukaryota > Metazoa > Chordata > Mammalia > Chiroptera > Vespertilionidae > Pipistrellus > Pipistrellus kuhlii. Next base: position 29,067,537 of record NW_023425471.1, read on the forward strand.
CTCTCTCTCTCTCTCTTTCTCTCTTTCTCTCTCTCTCTGTAGTCCAACGGTGGTCACACCCTGGGTATAGATTTGATGTCACCGTCTTTTCTGGTAAGGGCTGTTATCTTGTATTATATACCATTTACCAGTTCTTTGAACATACTGTTATGTAAATTGTGACATATACTGATTGATTGAAAAGAAAAACAAAATGAATGAAGAACTAAAATAAATATAAATCAAGTTTATGTATGAAGGTGAAATCTTTCCATTTATTTCCCATAAAGGCAAGAAAGGGAGTCACGAAAACAAAATCCAATTTTAAAATTATTTGTTAAGTAGCCGTTTGTTCATTTATTCTATAACTTATAATTAATTGCATGTCTACTATGCATCAGGCACTGTACTAGACAGCATCAGTGTTACCTGAGAATTTGTTAGAAATTTAAAATCTTGTTCTCCTCTCTGAAAGTCTGGGGTGAGGCCCAATAGTCTGTATTTTAATCATCTTTCTAGGTGATTCTGATGCACTTTTAATTTTGAAAACCACTGGGGTAGCTACTCTGATTATTGATTATCTAATAAATATTAAGTGAGTGCCAATTTCATGCCACACACTGGAAATATAGTAGTAAATTTTCCTTGGTTTAAATCAGTGATTCATACTGGCCTATAATTTCAGAAGCAAGCAAATAAAAAATTGGAAAGAAACTATTGGAAACAATTTTGATATTTCTATTGACCTTAACCAAATAACCTATAATGAATTAGTAAAGTAAGATTTGGCCAACTCTGTCATATGCACATTAATAAAGGAGGTCAGAGACATAGAGGTGAAGTTACTAAAAAAAAAACCTAAAAACTGCTGCTATTTGGTTTTAGGAAATAGTCTGGATACCTTTTTTTGGGTTGACCCCACTATCAGCAGCCTAGGATTCTAATGGTACAAAGACAAATGACAGATCATCTACTTAGTACATTAGTGTGATAGTCACTAGCCAATACAAATGTCTTGAGGCACTTTCTGTTTTACTTAGCAGTGGTTGGCGATATAAGCATTTGGCCCAAATTAAAATGTGAGGTTTTTTCTCATAAAATATTTCTATGTTTATTTCTGAATCTAAACTGTCAAAGAACCACTTTCCCCAATATATTTCCTCCTTTACTTATAGTTTTTCCAAGTTCATTATGTTGCAGCATGGGTCAGTACTTCATCATTTGATGGACAACTGGATTGTTTCTGTTTTTGGCTAATAGGAGTAATGCTGCTATCAACCTTATGTACAAGTTTTTGTGTAGACATATGTATTCATTTATCTTGCATATATACCTAGGAGCCAAAGTTCTAGGTTATTTGGTAAGTAACTTTGTTTAGCATTCTGAGGAATTGGCAAACTGTTTTTGCAAAGTAGCTGTACCATTTTACATTTCCACCAGCAATGTTTGAGTGTCCCAATTTCTTCATATCTTCACCAAACATTGCTATTTTTTTTCTTTTGGCCTTTTTTATTCTAACCATTTTAGTGGGTGTGAAGTAGTATCTCATTGTGGTTTTGATTTACATTTCCCAGATTGTTTATGATATTGATCATCTATTCATGTTTCCATTGGCTAGTTATCTTCTTTGGAGAAATTTCCTTTCAGATTATTTTCCAATTTCTTAATTGGGTATTTGACTTTTCATTGTTTAGTTGTAAAGGTTCTTTATATATTCTGGATATAAATCCCTTATCAGATATGTAATTGGAAAATATTTTCTTCTCTTCTATGGGTTGTCTTTTCCCTTTAATTTCTTTTTTCCCCTCTAGAGAATATCAACCACTGAGTTACTTTCTTGATAGTGTCATTTGAAGAACAGAAGTTTTTAATTTAAAAAATATATATATTTTATTGATTTTGTACAGAGAGGAAGGGAAAGAGATAAAGAGTTAGAAACATCGATGAGAGAGAGTCATCGATCAGTTGCCTCTTGCACACCCCCTACTGGGGATGTGCCCGCAACCAACGTACATGCCCTTGACCGGAATCGAACCCAGGACCCTTCAGTCCCCAAGCCGATGCTCTATCCATTGAACCAAACCGATCCTGGCAGAAGTTTTTAATTTTGATGAAATTCAGTTTACTTACTTTTTCTTTTAGTGTTATACTAGTGACCTGGTGCATGAAATTTGTGCACATTAAAAGGGAATTAGAGGGAAAATTTTAATATTGCTATTTGCCCTTTCTTTATAATAGAAGTGTCAGAGATGAAAGAAAATTAGTAAAATGTATATGAAAATCTCCCTCCTGTCAGAGTCTGGGGCATACCACAGAACTCAGAGCCAGGTCCCCACCCACTCATGTGTGCCTCAAAATCTCATGAGACTCAGACCCGGCTGGCTCCCCCCCTACTTGGCTAGATCCAGACACAGCCAGCCCTACCCTCATCAAGGTCCACCAGGTTGGGGGGCACAGCCTCAGGTTGCCTGGCCTGGTGCTAAAATGGGAGGGCATGGCATGAGGTCCACCGTCAAGCCCCGCTGGGGGTGGAGGGAGTGCAGCCTCAGGTGCCCTGGCCTGACACCGGGGAAGGGGTTGCACCTTGAGGTCCCCTGTAAAGCTCTGGGGGGGGGGTTGCAATGTGAGGTCCCCCATCAAGTCCTATGGGAGGGAGGCACAGCCTGAGGTTGCCCATCAAGCCCCATATAGGCAGGGGGCATGGCCTGATGTCCCCCATCCTGGCACCAGGGTGGGGGCACTGCCTGAGGTCCCCTGTCAAGCCCCACCAGGTGGGAGGGGGATGCAGCCTTAGGTTCCTACTGATTGCTTGTTAAGGCTCATTATGGGAACTCAGCCTCCGCTGTGGGCACAGTCATCTTGTGTTAAGCACATGTGTCAAACACAAGGCCCGCAGGCCAAATCTGTCCCGCCAGGCCTTGCAATGTGGCCCGCACCGCGCTGTCATCACTGCACTCGCTGTGTTTCCATCACAATGACAGTTTATGACTGTTCAGTAAACCATTCGGCCCGCGATTTAGGCTGGATTTTAGATTTTGGCCCCTTCTCTGATTGAGTTCGACACCCCTATGTTAAAGGATCCCCACCTCTGCTGTGGCCACAGCCATTTGTGTTACAGAATCCCTGCCTCTGCTGTGGACGCATTTTTGTTATGGTGTGATGGTCAATTTGCATATTCCCGCTTTATTAGACAAAATCTAAGAAAGTTTTGCCAAACCCAAGGTTACAAAGATTTATTCCTACTTTTTGTTTTAAGAGTTTTATAGTTTTAGATCTTAAAATTATGTCTATAATTGTTTTGGGGATCTCCAAGACCACCCCCAGGTTTTATAATTCACTAAGAGGACTTACAGGACATAATAAGTCATATGGTCATAATCACAACTAAGACTTATTACAGCAAAAGTATACAAAGCAAAATCAGCAAAGGAAAAGGGTGAATTGGACAAAATCCAAGGGAAAAAGACACCAATTTCCAGAGTACTCTCCCAGTAGAGTCACACAGGATGTGCTTAATTCCCCCAGCAAATGACTTGTGAGAACATATGCACAATATTGCCAACCAGGGAAACTCATTAAAGACTCAGAACCCAGGATTTTTACTGGGGCTGCTCACATAAACAGCTTTTGTCTGGAACATACTAAAACTCCAGACTCCCAGAGGAAAAGCAAGTGTTCAACAGAAACCATAGTGTTGCACAGTTTCGGTACAGTAAACCACTGTTATCAATTTTGGAAGTGATGGGAGCCCTCCCCAAATCCAGGTTTCCAAACTCCAGCCAGGAGTCAATCTTGTAAGCAGGCCTTTCCAAGAATAGCACTTCTGGCTTGCTGTGGTAACTCTTTTCTGCACAATAACCCATTTAGACTTAAATTATTTTGTATGATGTGAGGTAAGGAGTTCAACTTAATTCTTCTGCATGTGAATATTCAGTTTTTCCAGCACAATTTCTTTTTTTTTCTTTATTGATTAAGGTATTACATATGTGTCCTTATCCCCCATTGCCCTCCTACTCCCCAACCCCTGCTCATGCCCTCACCCCTCTGTATCTGTGTCCATTGGTTAGGCTTATATGCATGCATACAAGTCCTTTGGTTGATCTCTCTCCTTTACTCCCACCCTATCCTACCTTCCCTCTGAGGTTTGATAGTATGATTGATGCTTTTCTGTCTCTGTATCTGGTTTTGTTCATCAGTTTATGTTGCTCATTATATTCCACAAATGAGTGAAATCATGTCATATTTATCTTTCTCTACAGACTTATTTTGCTTAGCATAATGCTCTCCAGGTCCATCTATGCTGTTGCAAATGGTAGGAGTTCCTTCCTTTATATAGCAGTGTAGTATTCCATTGTCCAGCACCCTTTCTTGAAAAAAGCTATCTTTGCCCCCATTTAATTTTCTTGGCACCCTTGTTGAAAAATAATTGACAAAAATATAATGATTTATTTCTGAATTCCCAGTTCTATTTCATTGATCTACATGCCTAATCCATGCCTGTATGACAATATCTTGATTGTTGTAGCTTTATAGTAAGTTTTAAAATTAGAAGTTATAAATCCTCCAACTTTGGTCTTCTTTTTTAAGATTGTGTTAACTATCATGGATACCTTAAATTTTTCATTTGTTTGTTTTAAACTTTACTTTTATTGTTGATACTATTACAGATGCGACCCTCCCTCCCCCATAAACTTATTAGTTTCTTCAAATAATCTAGTTGGGATTTTGATAAAAACTGTGTTCAATCTGTAGATACATTTTGAGAGTATTGCTGTCTTAACAGTGTTAATTGATCCATGGACATATGATTTTTTCCCATTTATATAGGTCTTTAATTTCAACACCTTTTGTTTTCAGAGTACATGTTCCACACATGTTTTGTTAAATTTACTCCTAAATATTTTATTCTTTTTGATGCTATTTTAAAATGAATTGTTTTTGTTTCGTTTTCAGTTTGATGATTATTACTGTTTAGAAATCTGATCAATTTTAAAATGTTATTATTTAACTTGTTTTTAATGAAAAAATTTTAATGTTGACATTATTGCAGGAGTCCCCTTTCCCCCTCTTTGAAGAGTGATCTTCTATCATGTAACTTTTCTGAACTTATTTATTAGTTCTAATTGTTTTTTTAGTGAATTTCTTATATATAAGATCATTTCTTCTGTAAATAGAGTAGTTTTACTTCTTCCTTTTTACTCTGGATGCCTTTTATTTCTTTGTATTGCTTAATATCCCTGGCTAGAACCTCCAGTGCAATACTGAATAAAAGTTGCAAGAGTGAACATCTTTCTCTTGTTTTGATCTTAGGGGGAGGAAACAGTCAATCTCCAACCATTCACTATGTCAGCTGTGGATGCCATTTATTAGATTGAAGAGGTCCCCCTCTGTTTCTAGTTTGTTGAGTATTTTTATCATAAAAGGGTGTTAGATTTTATTACGGTAAATATTTTTCTTAATTAGGATGATGTGGTTTTTAATCCTTTATTCTTATGTATTACATTAATTGATGTCTGGATGTTAAAACAACCTTCAATTCCTGGAATAAATTCTACTTCATCAATGGTGCATAATTCTATTTATTAGTTGCTGAATTTGGTTTGCTAGTGTTTGTTGAGGATTTTTATATGTGTGTTTATAAGGGATATTCATCTTGTAGATTTTTTGTAATGTTTTTATCTGATTTTGATATAAAGGTAATATTGGCCTCATAGAATAAGTTAGGAAGTTCCCCTTTCTTCCTTTTTTGCAGTGGTCTGTGAAAAGCTCGTGGTAGAATTAACCAATGAAGGCATATGTGCCTGGGCTTTTCCTGTATGGGAAGTGTAATTACTTATTTTATCTCTTTGTTATAGACCTATTCAGATTTCTGTTTCTCCTTGAGTCAGTTTGGATAATTTGTATCTTTCTAGAAACTTGTCCATTTCATCTAAGTTATGTAATTTACTGACAAATGGCTGCTGATGCTATCTACACTAATAAAAGAGAAAAATGCTCATTGATTGTACCTTTGCTACACCCACAGCCAGTCAGGAGTTATATGCAAATTAAGCCAAGAAAGATGGAGGGTGAATTTGCGTATGCAGGAGGGGTGGGCTGCGCCTGATGCTGCCAGCTGGGACCAGGCAGCCATCAGGGACCAGGCAGGCCAGGCAAGGAGCGCCTGATGCTGCCTGCTGGATCAAGACCATAATAGGTAACTGGGCAGTGGGTCGGGGGCAGTGCCGGATGCTGTGTCCAGGCTGCCATCAGGGATCAGGCAGGCCAGGCAGGCAGTGCCTGACACCACCCTCAGGGTCCAGTCCACCATGGGGGATTAGGCAGCCCAAGCAGACAGCGCCTGACATCATCTGCAGGGTTGAGCTGATAAGTAAGTGGGCGGAGGTAACAGGGAGAGCCTGACGCTGTCAGCGGGGTCCAGGCTGCCATTGGTAACCAGGCAGGCCTGGCTGGCAGTGCCTGACTCCCTGAACGGTATCCAGGCTGCCATCAGAGACCAGGTAGGCTGAGCAGGCAGCACCTGACGCTACCTGCAGTGTCCAGTCCACCATGGGGGACCTGGCAGGCCAGGTGGGCAGAGCCTGATGTCGCCTGCTGGGTCGAGGCCTTGATAGGTAATGGGGTAAAGAGGGGGGAGGCAGTGCCTGATGCCGCCCATGGTGTCCATGCAGCCATTGGGACCCTGGGTAGGCTGGGGTGGCCTGGGTCTCTGGGACCACTGTCTGACCCCAGGCCGCCTGTGGACACCAGTGGAACAGGCTGGGGTTGAACATTTTAATGAAAATGGGATGCCTGTGCCCCGGTCTACCATGCCCAGTCCCTGGCGAGGAGAAGGCAGTTGGCAGTTAGCAAGCACCAGGGTTTGGCAGGAAGTGGGAGCAACCTGCAGGCATGCTACCAAGAAGAGGTGCTAACCATGATGACGCAGAGCTGGCTGATAGAGGCACGCAAAGGTGCAGATGAGGTGGCTCTCGCTGACACTGAGCTTGGAAAGTGCACCAACAGCCTGATGGACTAAATCGCCTTTCTGAAGAAGGTGCATGAAGAAGAGATCACTGAGCTGCAGATACAGATCCAGAATGCTCAGATCTCCATGCAGATGGACATGTTTTCCATGTCTGTCATGCTGAAGGACATCCGTGCCCAGTACGAGAAGCTAGCTGCCAAGAACATGTAAAATGCAGAAGAATGGTACAAGAGCTGCTTCACCATGCTGACCGCGGTGTCCTGCCAAGACACCTACGGGATGCACGACACCAAGGACGAAATGTCTGAAAGCTGCTGCCTTCTCAAGGCCAAGACCCCGGAGATCAAAGCATTCTGGGGCATGAACTAAGCTCTGGGAAAGCAGCTGTGAGAGCTGGAGGATAAGCAAAACTCTGATGTTATGCAGGACACAATCAACAAATTAGAAAATGAGGTGAGAACTACTGAGAGTGAAATGGCATGATATTTAAAAGAATACCAGGACCCCCTCAATATGGCTTTGAACATTGACATTGCAGCTTACAGGAAACTCTTGGAAGGTGAGGAGACTCAGCTCAGTTTCACCAGCGTGGGAAGCATAGCCAGTGGCTTCTCCCAAAGTTCCCAGATCTTTGGTCGATCTGCCTAAGGTGGTTTACAGACCAGCTCCTACTTGATGTCCAATCGCTCCTTCCCTTCTTAATACACCAGCCATATCCAGAAGGAGCAGATTGAAGTGGAGGAGACCACTGAGGCTGTAAAAGCTCAGGAAGCCAAGGATGAACACCCCTTTGAAGAGAAGATGAAGAGGAGGAGAAGGAGAAGGAAGTGGCTGATGAAGAGGAAAGAGAGGAAGAGGAAGAGCAAGAAGGTGCCAAGGCAGAATTTGGGGATGCAAAAGAGGAAGAAGAAGAAGGTGAAGGAGAAGATGCCCAAGAAGCTGAGGATGAGAATCAAGATGAAGGTGCTGGGGAGGAGCAAGCAACCAAGAAAAGATTGAGCCCCCCTTTCCTTAATTATTTCAGGAATAATCCTCCTGAAACCAGGTCAACCCCATCACCAACCAAGCAGTTGAGTTCCCAATACTATATGAATTAATAAGTCAATATATATAACATTCTGAGGAGACTCAGGTTTGACATTAAATGTTATGCTATGACTTTTCTCCTTATGCAGAGTATCTGTTTACTTACAGAGTGGCTTCTTGGCTTGCTGCCAGCCTGTGCATGGTCGATGCTTATGAGTTCAGGATCTATGACAATGTGAATAATTCAGATGTTTACAACAAAAACACATGAATACACTGATGTTAATGTTAAACTTCATGGAAAAAGTAGTCCTTTGAGTCTTTGGTGGTAGAAATTAAAGACCTCAAATCATGTGTGATAAACAGTAAATAAAGTTACACTGAATGACAAAAAAAAAAAAAAAAAAAAAAAAAAAACAAAAAAAAAAACAAAAAAAACATTAGGGGCCAGGAAACATTCAAAGAACTAGGGAATCATTCCCAAATCAGAAAGGGAAGTCACAGGTTGTATATTTTTGCTATGAATATAGTATTTCCTACTACTTACAGCATATCCAATGTAATGTATTAGATGCCTTCCTATCACATGAAGTAAGTATTCTCATAGAGTAATACTGGTACATATGTTATAGTTATGGCAGTATGTCATACCCTATATATATTAATAAAAGGGTAATATGCTAATTAGACCATGAGACCTTCCAGAAGTCTTTCTAGACAAAGCCATGGTGGCAGGGCTGAGGCAGAGGCTGTTAGGGGTAATCAGGCCAGGAGGGGAAGGCAGTTGGGGGTGATCAGGGTGACAGGGGGTTAAGTTGTGGGCAATCAGCAAGCAGTCAGAATGGTTAAGGGTGATCAAGCAGGCAGGCAGGCAAGTGGTTAGGAGCCAGCAGTCCCAGATTGCAAGAGGGTAGTCCAACTGTCAGTTTAGGCCCAACCCCACAGGGGTCTCAGATTGGAGAGGATGCAGGCCGAGCATCCTCTTATCCCCACCCCCACCCCCACTCCTGTGCACGAATTTCGTGCACCGGGTCACTAATATCCTTATAATCATTTTTATTTTTTTAAAGCTTGGAACTGATGTCCCCTCTCTCTATCCTGATTTTAATACATTGAATTCCTCTTTAAAAAATTTTTGGTCTGTCTAGCAAAAGATTTTTCAATTTTGTTGATATTTATTTTCAGAGAAACATTTTGGTTTCACTGGTTTTCTCCATTTTTCTCTTCCTTATTTTACTTTTTTATGCTAGTTTATTATTTTCTTTCTTCTCCTTGCTTTTTGTTTAGTTTGCTCTTTGGTTTTTTTTTTGTGTTTTTTTGTTTGTTTGTTTGTTTTTGTTGTTTTTTTTCTTGTCTTAAGGTGGAAGGTTTGGTTCTTAATTTGAGAGCTTTTTTTTAAATACAAGCATTCATAAGTTTCTCTTTGAGCACTGTTTAGCTGCATCCAGTATGTTTTGGTATGTTGTATTTTTATTTTCATGCATCTTAGAGTATTTTCTAATAGTCCTTGTGATTTATTTCTTAATACACTAGTTATATAGAGGTGTGTCTTCAAATTTCCACGTATTTATAAATTTCCTTCCCAAATTTCCTTCTGTTATTGGTTTCTAATTTGATGTCATTATAGTCAGATAACATACTTCCTCTGTTTTCAATTCTTTTAAATTGATTGAGGCTGTGTTACAGTTTATGATTGTAGCAAACTAAGCTATAGATCAATCAGAAGTTTAACAAATAACCAGAGAAAGAGATAGCTAAAATCCTTTCATATATTAGTATTTGTGTAGCTCTTGTTACATATAAGTTAATTGTTTTCTAAAAGGGTTATACCAGTTACACTGCTGTTATCTACTCATGAGTCTACTAGCTTCATTGTAACCTCTTTATCATAGATGTTACATTTAATATCCTATATAATAAAGAGAGAATAAGCTAATTGACCCTCACACCATTGCAAAGATGGCAGCACCCACAGTCAATAAGGAGGTAATATGCTAATCGACTTCCATGCCCTCAAATATGGCGGTGCCCACAGCCACAAGATGGTGGCACCCAGTCCCCTAAGCCCCACTGAGGCAGCAGGCACCCAGTCCCTTCAGCCCCCCAGCTACCCAGGGCTGGCCTGAGGCACAGACAAGCCTCAGATGGCAACTGCCCAGCTGACATCCGAGGTGCAGGCAAGACTCAGATGGTGGCTGCCCAGCCACCCAGGGCCGCCCAAGGCTCAGGTAACCAGGGCCAACGGAGGCTTGCATTGCCAGCAGTGTCAGCAGCAGAGGTGTGATGGGGCATTGCCTTCCCCTGATCACTGGGTTTCCTCCAGCCCCTGAGGGCTCCTGGACTGTGAGAGGGGGCAGGCCAGGCTGAGGGACCACCTTCCTCCAGTGCATGAATTTTCATGCACTGGGCCTCTAGTTGGTTTATAATTCTTCAGAGTATTTATTGTTCACTGTGTTATAATACTTTATCAGAGGAACAGAGATAACTTTTGATTTATATTCTTTCCTTTTCTTTACTCCCAAGACACCTGGAATCTCTGTGACTCCAAGTAGTGCCTCCTTTTCTAGTGCATATAATCAAAAGACATTTAAAGATAATCGTCAAGGTCAATGGCAACGTCGAAGACGGCTGGATGGAGCACTGAACAGAGTCCCAATTGGATTTTATCAAAAAGTATGGAAAATTTTACAGAAGGTGAGCATAACACTTTGCAGGTGTCTCTATTTTCCTCCTTGCATTCCTCATTCTCCTTGGCTGAGATATAACATGACTGTGACATCATAGCAGTTATATAGATGTGAAATGCTACATGATGAAACCTAGAAGAAAACCTAAAAATGAAAGAGTTGATTTGTTATTTTGACAGTATTGATAATTTAGTCTCTTTCTACTGTTATTGCTATGGTGTTGTTTATAAATTAAATTTTAAAAAAATCATCACTTCTCTGTTTTTGCTCACAATTGGACATTGTAGGACATTGTGATGCATTTGCTGCTAATCAGATGAATTTGTAACACTGTGTTGTTAATAACTAAATGTCACTATAGTAAAATAATTGCAGCATCTGAGTGGTTTGTATAAAAAATTCTTACCTGTATTTTTTTTTTTGGATGAAAACTACTAAATAAATGCAAAGTCATAATGATGTTAATAGTCCAAAGACTTTGTTGGCATGACCAATTTTGTTTTTCTTTTAAAGGCTTAGTTTGTCAAAGACATTTAAGGGGATGTACCATTATGTTTGTGACAGGTTTAGAGGGTCAGGAAGACCATTGTACTCATTCATAGGCCTCATTCATAGTCTCTTAGGTGCCACTTTTTGCTTCATTGCCCTTGGCAAGAACCTTAAGAATACTTCCTCCAGGACTTCAGAACCTTTAGTTGTATTTCTCCCCTTAACACATTAATATTCTTCCAGTGACAAAATCATGCAATCATTTGGTAAGGTGGAAGTTGAGTCCATAGACTATCAACCCTGCAATCTTCCTCTCAAATAGTACCTAAAACTTGCTTTCAGTCCATCTAACTTCTCGAGCACAGTGGTGACATATATGTACCTGGCTTATAAAAATTCAGTTTCACAGACATATATTAGGTACTGTTCTACACCAAATACCATAGAAGATATCTGTTCTTGTCACTACAGAGTTTAGTTCATAGTTATCTTAATTAGCAGCTATAATGCAAGGCCAAGATACATATGATAAAAGTGTAGAACCATGAGGCTGTGAGAATACAAGAGAATAACATTTGAAATCTGATGAGGGAGATTGGTATTTTGTGGTGGAATCAACACTTGGACTTGAAATCCTGATCTAAGAGGAAAAACAAATGCCCTGTTTTTTGTTTTGTTTTTTTGTTTGTTTGTTTTGTTTTTAAATATATTTTATTGATTTTCCACAGAGAGGAAGGAAGAGGGATAGAGAGCTAGAAACATCGATGAGAGAGAAACATCGACCAGCTGTCTCCTGCACACCCCCTACCACTGATGTGCCCACAACCAATGTACATGCCCTTGACCGGAATCAAACCTGGGACCTTTCAGTCTTCAGACTGATGCTCTATCCAATGAGCCAAACCGGTTTTGGCTGCCCTGTTTTTTTTTTTATTCAATTCTTTTCAGATTATGAATGTAACATACTCACAGTGCACACATGCCTAAAGGCTAGTACAAAGACTGTTGAATTTGATTTATGAAACATAGAATAGAAGTGTCTGGTAGAGTTACTAAAATAATTGGATTGAAATCTTTATCTGTGGTGTAATATATAATGTTTTGATTGATTTAAAATCTAAAATGGCAAGTCATTAGTTCTTATTGGCTTTTAGTAATTGAATTGATGTTTAGGAGGAAAATAAAATACCATTCATTCCTATAGTATGTCTTAAGCACCTGCTGTGCACTAGGCAGTGCCCTAGGTGCTGGCAGTGATACAACAAAGAGCAAAACAGACAACAATCGCTGATCTTATAGAATTTACATTCTACTAAGAGAGATAAATAATAAATAAATAACAAGCATAGCAAATAAGTAATTACATATAATGTTAAAAGATGACAAGCCTGTGGACTGAAGGGTCCTGGGTTTGATTCCAGTCAAGGGCACGTACCTAGGTTGTAGGTTCAATCCCTGGCCCTGGTCAGGGCACATGCAGGAGGCAACCAATCAATGTGTCTCTCTCACATCAATATTTCTCTCTCTTTGTCTCTTCCCCTCCTTTCCTCTGTCTCTAAAAATCAATGGGAAAATAACCTCAGGTGAGGATTTTAAAAAGAAATCACAAGTACTATAGATGTAGAGAGTATTGATGGGGATGTTTAAATAGAAAATGTAGTAACTGCGTATGTCCAATAAATTTATATCTTGAGATTTTTTCTAAAAATCTTTCTGAAAGCCTATTTGTGATCGCTCTGGGATTGAGTATGGTATCCTTCCATGTAGTCTCTGAATCTTTGGGGCCAGTTGGTTGCCAAAGGTAGACCTTCCCTACGCCTTCCACTCCCCTAAGTAGAGTATGAACCTTAGGTCTCTTATAGTTCAACCCTGCTTCTTGCACATAGTGATCACAACCCCTTGTCAAGCTGCAGGGCCTTTCACTGGCTTGTGATTACTTAGCACCTCTCCTGTGAAGCACACTTAGACATATTAAGTATCTCCTTATAGTCTCCCAGTTGCCAGCATAGCCTTATTGACAGCATGTTTTTGCTGTTTTGCAGTGTCATGGACTTTCAGTGGAAGGTTTTGTTCTACCTTCTTCAACCACTAGAGAGGTAAGATTCTGTCATTCACATTTATGTGATTTCTAGCTTGTCTGACTAAAGTATTTCAATGATCATTTTTCAGAATAACAGAACTGTGCTTTTATAAATCAACTGAACATGAAGTTTGAAGAAATGAGAGAATGTTTTTAACAAGTAGAACAAGAATATTAATGAATAATTACGTATTATATTAGTTATATAAGAGCAGCTTCTTTTAATGATTAAATTGGGCTTATTTATGTGAGTGTTACCAGAGTTGGAGGGCAGACAAGATAAACACCTAAGAATGAATGATTTCTCATGTCCCTATTTTTCTTAACCCCAACATTCTGTGGTAGAATGCTTGTAGACTATTAGATCATAAACCAGCATCCTTAGCTCCAACTATATGTCACAACAATCTGAGCTCTCATCTCCAATTTAGTGGATTATAGTTTCCAGGGATAGGGCTTGAGCACCTATACTTTTTTTGTTTTTGAGCATCTGCACTTTTAAAAAGTCCTTAGAATGACTCTGATATATAACTGTGATTGGAAAACATTGCCATGAAACACAGACATAGTTTATCAGGTACTTTCACATTTTACTTTTCGCCCAAACATATGGAAAATTTAAAGAAATGGTTTGTATTCAAAATCAATAAATAGGTTAGAATTAGGAATCTAGAAATAGTAAATTGGACAGTAGAAAATTCTCAAAAACACTAGAATTGTTACAGATATTTTCTGGAGAGTCAAGTATAGAAAGTTAATGCTCCGCTTCAAGGCTTTACTCTTGCCTATAGACATTTCCTCTAATAAAGAACACTGTGTTCTCTTTGTCTTTTCTCTGCCTTCCAGCAAGATTGAAATGTTAATAGAATCCTATATAATAAAACCCTAATATGCAAATCAATCAAACGGAGGAACAACTGGTGTAATGAATGGTTTCTATGACATGCACTGACCACCAGGGGGCAGACATTCAATGCAGGAGCTGTCCCTGGTGGTCAGTGCACTCCCACAGGGGCTTGGCTGAAGAGGAAGCCAGGAGCCCAATTCCAGAAGCCAGGCACACGGCTGAAGAGCACAGCAGTGGTGGTGGGAACCTCACTCACCTCCGCTGCAGGTGAGCAGTAAGGAGTGAGGGGCCCTGGCCTGCGAGATCCCTGGACACCAAAAGGGATGTCTAATCCAGCAGGTGGATATCCCCTGAGGGGCTCCAGACTGCAAAAGGGTGAAGGCCAGGCTGAAGGATCCCGTTCTGGTGCACGAATTTCATGCACAGGGCCTCTAGTTAATAATCCTACCTAATAAATAAGAGAGTAATATGCAAATTAACCATCACTCTGCTCTACAAGCCACGCCCACAAGCCACACCCACCAGTCCATCAAATAAACCCAACCAAGATGGCTACAGCCACAGAGAGCAGGAGGGAGGCATTTCCCTGGCAACAGAGGAAGCCAAACTTTCAGCCTGCCCTTGCCGGCCTACACCTCCACTCAATGCTACAAAGTTTCAATTATAGAAGGTAAACAAATCCAAATAGAAACGGCTGCAGCCATGGGGCGAGCAGGAGACTTGGCTCTGCTCCAGGCTACAAAGTTTCAATTGTAGAAAGTAAATATATCCCAGATACCAGGGCCTCAATTTGGGTTGCTGGGGGACATGGCTGGCTTGCAAATCACCACAGGCCCCTCGCTCAGGCCACCCCATGCCCCATGGGAACCCCCACCCTGATCTGGGACACCCTTCATGTCAAACCAGCTGGCTCCCACACATGCACCAGGCCTCTATCCTATCTAATAAAAGAATAATATGCCGAAACCGGTTTGGCTCAGTGATAGAGCGTCGGTCTATGGACTGAAAGGTCCCGGGTTCGATTCCGGTCAAGGGCATGTATCTTGGTTGTGGGCACATCCCCGGTAGGGGGTGTGCAAGAGGCAGCTGGTCGATGTTTCTCTCTCATTGATGTTTCTAGCTCTCTATCTCTCTCCCTTCCTCTCTGTAATAAAAAAATCAATAAAATATATTTTAAAAAAAGAATAATATGCAGATTGACCATCACTCCAATGCACAATATGGCTACCCCCTATGTGGTCAAAGATCTTGCCCCTTTGTGGACACAAGATGGCCAGCAGGGGAGGGCAGTTGGGAGGGACCAGGCCTATAAGGGAGGGTAGTTGAGAGGGACCAGGTCTGCAAGGGAGGGCAGTTGAAGGCAATCAACCCTGCATGGGAGAGCAGTTAGGGGTGACCAGGCCAGCAGAGGAGGGAAGTTGGGGGAAAACAGGCTGACAGGGGAGCAATTAGACATCAATCAGGCTGGCATCGGAGTGGTTAGGGGGTGATCAGGCTGGCAGGCTGAAGTGGTTAGGGGCAATCAGGAAGGCAGGAAGGTGAGCAGTTGGGAGCCAGCAGTCCTGGATTGTGAGAGGGATGTCTGACTGCCCGTTTAGGCCCGATCCCCCCTGCACCTGTGCACGAATTTTATGCACCGGGCTTCTAGTCCTATATAATAAAGAAGTAATATGCAAATTGACCTTCACAGCCTCACAAGATGGCTGCCTATGACCAGGCCAGTAGGAGGGTTAGTGAGGGATGACCAAATGACTGAACAGCAGGCTGCATTGGGGGGCTGTGAGGGGCGACCAGGCTGATGGGGGGTTGCAGTTGAGGGTGACCAGACTAGCAGGGGGGCATTTGGGGGCAATTAGGCTGGCAGGGGAGGCAGTGAGTGGTAACTGCGCCTGCAGGGGGGCAGTTGGGGGTAACCAGGCTGGCGGCGGGGGGGCAGTTAGGTGCGATCAGGCAGGCAGGCAGGTGAGCAATTAGGAGCCAGTAGTCCAGGATTGTGAGAGGGATGTCCGACTGTCTGTTTGGAGATGATGCAGGCTGGGCTGAGGGACCCCCCCCCCCCCCATGCATGAATGTCATGCAATGGGCCTCTAGTAATAATACATAACTGAATGGTAACTTTAAGAGTTTTTTAAAGTATCTTCACACATTCTTTAATTTTATCTTCAACACAAGTATGTGAGATAGCTAAGAAAGAGATAATGGTAGAACTAGTAACTGACAAAGAGAGGACCTGAACCAAGGTTTTTAGATTCCAAATCTGCATTACCACCTTAAACTGTATATTTAATATAATTTTGCCAAAAATTATTCTTCAATCCCTTCATGCTAAATAAACTTCATATTTCTTTATGCCCATTTTAACCTGATAGTATATTCATGATTGATATATAATACCTTCAGTCATTTTAAGTTCTATTTAGTTTTTTCATTTATCCAGTCATATTTACTTTTAAATGACTATAAAAACTCATGAAGTTGCTATACCATATGCTGTTATTTACACAATCATTCCCATGTTTAGCTTACTTCTGGTCTTATGCTTGTGACTAATGCTGCTATAAACACTCTTGTACATAGAGTTTGTTTTGTTTTTTCCCTTTTGAGTTATTTTGTTAGGATGAACTCCCAGAAATAGGATTGGGATTAGAAGGCAGCAATACTTTCATGACTCATTAGGCAATGCCAGACTGCCTTCCAAAAAGGTTAAACCAATTTACTTACTTACTTTAAAGTGCTCTTGGCTACAGCGTTTTTACTGCCTTTCAGAATAGATGAACTAATGTCTCCTGATGATTGGTCCTTCATAAGTGATTTTCTTTTTCTCTATTGCAGATGACTCCAGGGGAGATTAAATTCTCTGTTCATGTGGAGTCTGTCCTAAATCGTGTGCCTCAGCCAGAATACCGCCAGCTTTTGGTTGAAGCCATTCTTGTTCTCACCATGATGGTAGATATTGAAATTCATAGTATCGGAAACATTATTGCTGTGGAAAAAATAGTGCATATTGCCAACGACTTGTTCCTTCAAGAACAGGTAGGCAAACCTATTGTTTTCTCAAAAGGGAATATCTGGCACTAATCTGACTGCATTGCAAACTCTTCCTGAAGTCACCGTCACTTTCCTGTGCCCTATACTTAATCGCTATTTTGTGGGTCCCTTTTGTGATGGCTCTGAACTGATTGCAAAGGAAGTAGGCTGCGAGATGACCTGCCTTTCACCATATATTATATGCCTGTTAGATTGTAAAGTTGCTTGGAACTCATGAGCTTTTATGCTTTTCATTGTATTTCAAAATTTTTATTATACTACTTTTTATTGTGATAAGAATTTAATGAGAGACTATTGGGTGTCATACCCTCTCTGAAGTATTAAGGAAAAGAGAATATCATATTTTAGTTTTGGTTTGGTTTTGCTTCTGATGCTTACCTATAGGAAAATATTAAAGTAAACCTTTTAATTCTACATTTTTTTCTTAATAAAATTTCTTCCAGGAAATTAACTATATTTTTAAAATATAAACTATTTATTGAAAGCCTTCCAAATGTTTCCTAGATTCAGTGTAGGAACACATAAGGTGATGGACATGCACTGTTGTCCATAGAAAAATCTCTAAGACATTGACAGGTGTTTTATTCTCTTAAGCACTGGGGGGTTGGAGGGTGGGAGGGATTCAAAAAAAAGTAAAAGTATCTGGGATTTTCTAGGATAATCCTGATTTTAAATATTCTGAGTTTCAGTCAGTTTGTGAATCAGAAATGCAATCTTTTTTAGACATAGACCCTAGCTTAGAAAGTTTATAGTATACCTGAATTAAGTAATGTAGAAAGAAATACTGGTAAAATGCAATATAACAATACACAGCTGAAATCAGTAGTATTAGCATGACTCAGACTAAAGTCCCTCTAAGGCTGTGGTTGGCAAACTGCAGCTCCGCGAGCCACGTGCGGCTCTTTGACCCCTTGAGTGTGGCTTCCACAAAATACCACAGCCTAGGTGAGTCTATTTTGAGGAAGTGACCTTAGAAGACGTTTAAGTTTAAAAAATTTGGCTCTCAAAAGAAATTTCAGTCATTGTATTGTTGATATTTGGCTCTGTTGACTAATGAGTTTGCCGACCACTGTTCTAGGGTGATTTGTAAGTATTAACATTTGAATTTTAATAGGAATAACTCATTTAATCAACACTTTTATTTAACTCTCAAACATTCTATTGATAAATAATTAATACTTTAAATGTAATATATATTACAGATCTAGTGGACAGATTTAGTGAAAAAATGCATGTATAAAATATATTCCCTGCTTTGTGCATCACCCTGATCCCTTCCTAGCTAAACAGCCTATGATCCAACTAGTTGGTGATGGGGAGGAGGCTCTGAGTTACCCTAATCAGACTTTAATTAGTATGCTTAGTAATTTTTCCTTTCCCCTGTGTTCTTCCACCCTTAAAAAACAAACAGAAAACCCTCGGCGCTGATGATATCATGTTGGCAAAGGATCCTGCATCTGGTATCTGCACTCTTCTGTACGACAGTGCACCCAGTGGCAGGTTTGGCACCATGACCTACCTCTCCAAGGCAGCCGCCACCTACGTGCAGGAGTTCCTGCCCCACAGCATATGTGCCATGCAATGAGGCCTTTGGGCTCTGGCTACTAGGAGCCTTTTGCCAGCTGGTTCCTGCCTCTGCTGATTATGCATGGAACTGAACTGTGATGGCCTGATCACTCCCACCCTACCACAAGGAGAGTAAACTTTTCTGACAAACTAACTGCTTTAGAAGAAGTGAACCCTTGTTCAACCAAGCTCTTCACTGTGGTTCTTAATTCTTTAATGGGTCACAAAAGTATGCATGTGTTTTTATTCTCTAGACCTGTTACACACTTAGTGTTCTAACTGCTGTTTAGGGAGCAAGTATTAATAATAATGTATTCTTCAAGTTTGGTTTTCCTATGTGTAGTTTCCTTGTGCGAATGAGTGGTGGGTACTTTGAGACATTATTTCAAGTGAGTAAAGCCTAAATTGTTGCATTTTATGCTGCCATGAATTGCAAATATTTATTCTAAATGCCTTTTCTTGGAAAAAGAGCATAGCAGATTATAGTTTTCTTCTTTATTCTCATGTTGCCTTACACTGAATGATATGCTCCCTCCTGTGTAGAATTATTGTTTCTGCTTTTGCCTTTTCTGTATCCGCACACATGATTTCTAGTCTCCCTTTGGTGAAATGTCAAAAACTGAAAGTCTAGGGTGTATAGTTCAGGATTTGTGCATTAACACTTGAAGTCAGTTTTGTGAAGATTGCTAGGACTCAGATGTGTATTTGTAGTAGAAAATGCAGAATAACCCAGAGCAGTGGTCAGCAAACCATGGCTTGTGAGCCACATGTGGCTCTTTGGCCCATTGAGTCTGGCTCTTCCACAAAATATCGCGTGCAGGCGCGCACGTACAATGCGATTGAAACTTCGTGGCCCAATGCGCAGAAATCGGTTTTCGGCTCTCAAAAGAAATTTCAATCGTTGTACTGTTGATATTTGGCTCTGTTGACTAACGAGTTTGCCGACCACTGACCCAGAGAAATGAAGCCAGGAGCCCAATTCCAGAGAGGAAAGGGGACAGAAGAAAAGATGCCTAGGGTGTATTATGCCTAGGAAACGAAGAGGAAATCAGAGGTGGCTCCGTGCCCTGAAGAGAGCCTTTAGCACCTACTCCTGGCCTCTGAAGAGTAGGCTGGCACACCTCACAGAGAGTAATTGAAGCTTCTGTCTTTGGCAACCCGGAATCAGCAGTCAAGTCTCTGGATGCTTTCCTGAGCAATCTTTCTTTGTTTTCACCTGTTCTCTAGCTCACTCACCTACTTACTTTCTACAGCATCCACCCCATCCCCAGTTCCAGGCCCTCCCATTTATTAAAATCTCAAGTCTTCATTTCTTAATTCTAGTGTTGGTGTATAGCTTGCTATCTGTGGGCATATGTTCATTTCTTGCACACATCTGCATTTGTGTGTGTCTAAGCATACACGGGAAATTTTCTGAATATAAGTACCTTTATGTGGTTGTGTATCTGCAGCTATATTTGACAGACTAAGCAAGTATGTAAATATGAGTGTTGCTTGTGGCAGAGGGCAGTGACTGTGGCCTCAGACAGACCTCAGGTCTCTTTCTCTTTTTATTAAGACTATTAATCCTGTCATGGGGACTCCATGCTCATGGCTTCATTTAATCATCAGTATCTCTGAGAAAGGTCCCTACCTCCAACTTCCATAACAGTGGGGGTAAAAGTTTCAACCTCTGAATTTGGGAGGGACATATTTTGTCTATGACACTATCCTCTGATTTATGTATAAAAGCACTCCTAATTTCTCTGCTTACTCTCAAAGAATTTCCTACTTCAATCTTCTCATTCCCCCTGATTTTTCTGTTTTGTTTTTTTCTCCAATAATGGAGATGGAGATGAGGGACTCTGTGAATAATTTTTTACAGAAACATTGACAATCTTATGAGCACACATGAATAAGTGAGCATAATAGGGTGATAGAAAACAGAAACAAAGAGAGGATGGTCAAGCTTCTCAGTACCTCTTATAAAGCAAATGGAAACACACAGTAAGTAGCTTTCTGCTTACATGATTTTCTGGTCATGTACAAAGATACAACCCGTCCTGAAACATCGTCTTTTCACTTGCTGCAAGTGTGCCCCAACCACACAGAGTGCATCTGCTGTGGCACAGATGAAAACCACCACTCCCTCCCATACTAATTAGCCTGTGTTGACACCGATGGCTGCATTTTTCTGGGTTACTAAGTTGTCCAGCACTATGCTGCATTCTCACTATGTTTCACTTTTAAAACAACTTTTTAGAAAACTTGATTTGTATTTTACTCATTTTAAGCATGTAATACTAAAAAAGATAGATTTCTAAAGCACTTCTGTTTTTAAAATAGAATAAAAATAGAATTTCCAATTAAATCATGTGTGAAGCTTAACATGTGTTCTTGTGATTGGAGTTTATTTCATGGTTCTATTTTATGTAATCTAATTATATACTACCGTCTAAGCTCATTAGTTGGGTCAAAGTAGAATAATATTAATACATTAATCACACATTATACATTATATTATGTTATACTATAGTCCCAGTGCATGAAATTTATACACTTGGGGGAGTGGGGAGGTCCCTCAGCCCAGACCGTGCCCTCTCACAGTCCAGGAGCCCTCAGGGGATAGCCAACTGATGGGCTTAGGCCCGCTTCCCCATGGGACATCCTTAGAGATGCTGCGGAGGCAGGAGAAGCTCCCGCAACAACCCCTGTGCTCACCAGCCATGGCTGAGTGGTGTTCCCCTGTAGGAGCACACTGATCACCAGGGGGCAGCTCCTGCGATGAGTGTTTGCCCCCTGGTGGTCAGTACTGATTGTGTCATAGAGACTGGTCAATTTGCATATTAGCCTTTTATTATATAGGATAATTTATGTAAAGAAAGGCAGTTTTACAATTCAAATACACATCCGCTAAAACTAGGCTCACTAAATTCAATTGGGTTTATTGACATCTTTAGCGAACCTGTTCTAATAAATGAATGACTGATTTTTACTCAGCATTAACAATTGTGTGTAAATGGTACTTCTGTGCTCTGGAAGGGCTAAGGACAATTTTTTTCTCGTAAATATTATAAATATTCAGCAGATTCTTGTTTGTACTAATTAGCTTTTTGTGTAAAAGGAAAAAAAAGGGGGGGGGGGCGTTCATCCAGTAAGGATGAACAATTGCTGTAGTCCCATCTTGGTTAGTTAGGTTTTACTACATTATGGGAATTTTATGCAGCTGGTGGGGCAAAAGTTGTTCTTATCCCCAGCTCACAAAACATTTACCATCCATTTTGCACTTGTCAAATACCTAGTATCTTTACTAATGCAGTGGAGATACAGTGTTTTCCACATATAGTCTTCACTTTCTAGTAAACTTGGATAACCTTAGGTCTTGGTTTTCCCAGAACAGTCCCCATCTATGCCCATTGTCCTGACATAGTTATTAATAGCACTCTCTGTTACTCTCAAAAGTGTACCAATTTGGATGATATGGTCACCTTAAGCAGAACACTTAAGCAGAAGTCTGATTTCTTTTAAGGTTAAGCCTAAAAACCAACAACCTATTCTCAAAGCAATACTCAAGTAGTAAAGGCATGGGATGAAAACAACAATGGGGGTACACTTTCCCAAAAATTAAGGAATATTTGGCATAATGCCAGACATTGTTATATGGGCATTTGTCAAGGACTGAGGCACTTAGCCTTTAAGCAAATTGTTTCAGATCAAACAACTAGTACGTGGTAGAGCTGGGATTTGAGCCCAAGCAGTATGATTCTAGAGTTCAAATTTGTTGAGACATTCCTCAAAGAAAAGACATTAGAAAATGGTATGAAAACAAGGGCCAGAATGTTATGTACAGTTGACATATCAATAGGCAGATTGTGAAACACACAAAAGAAGATGGCCAAAGGGTAGGTACCTTTATAATATATTTGCTTTCCCATCTTCCTGCTTCTGCCAGCAAGTAAAGGCAGGAAAAATCAACAACAGTGGCTCAGCCCAACCTGACCTACTATTAATAGTTCAAAAACAACCATTAACAATAATGCCTGAGGAAAGTCAGTCAAGGAACTTGCTCAGTGTCACCACACATGGTAAACTTTGGAGCCACGATTCAAGCTAGTTCCTCTGAACTCCCGTACTCTGGCTGCAAACCCATTACTTTGGAAAGGGTTTTCTTCCAACTTAAAGACTGTATGGTTATTAAGCATGTGGAAAACTGAGGTTAGGGACTTATGGCAAGGTTTGTGCTCTGTCTTAATAATAAACAAGGGTCCAGACTCCCTGTGAGATTTGCTGCAGGAATATGCTGCCAATTCCAAAGCCTCCTGGAACAGTTTATCTTTCACTACTGTTGAACCCTGTTGCCAATTGAGGATATGGTTTCCAGTTTAAAAGCGAAGTTCCTACATTTAAGTGTTCAGTTACCTGTTTGTTTGCTAGATCTGAAAGAACACATAAAACAATCTTTTTTCATGTCATCTGATTGGAGTCCAGATTTTGGGGTGTCAGTTGGTCAACCTTGCCCTCTCCCTTCCACTGCCTATCCAGTAAGGTCGATTTTCTCCTTATAGCATCCACCTGTCTTGATCTCATCTTTCAATTCTTTATTGTTTAAAGTATTACATAAATCTCCCTTTTCCTCCATGGATCTCTCCCCAGCCACTCCCAGCACCCAGAACATATGCTCATCCCCCTACAATCTGTGTCCATTGGTCATGCTTATATGCATGCATACAAGTCCTTTGGTTAATCTCTTACCCACTCCACCCCCTTTTCCCTGCCTTCCCTCTTAGGTTGGACAGTCTGTTCAATGCTTCTATAACTATGGCTCTACTTTTGTTCAGTTTATGTTGATCATTATATTCCATAAATGAGTGAGATCATGTGATACTTATTTCTCTCTGACTGGCTTATTTTGCTTAGCAAAATGCTCTCCAGGTCTATCAATGCTATTACGAATGGTAAGAGTTACTTCTTTTTATAGCAGCATAGTATTCCACTATGTAGATGTACCACAGTTTTTTAACCCATTCATCTGCTTATGGGCACATAGGCTGTTTCCAAATCTTAGCTATAGCAAATTGTGCTGCTATGAACATAGGCATGCATATATCTTTTCTGATTGGTGTTTCTGATTTCTTGGAATATATTCCTAGAAGTTAGAACTCCCATCAGTTAATTCTTAAAGCCCCAGAGGCTTGTTCCTCTCTGTCTATAAACAGATGCATTTCTCCCTTGTCTTAAAAAACATTCCTGGGCTCTGACATTTCCCCAGGCTGATATACTATTTTCTTTCACAATTTCTTCAAAGGAAACTACACTTGACAATGTTGGCCTCACTCTTGAAACCCCTGCAATCTGGTTTTCTCCCTACCTCTCTCTTTTTTTCCATAGACATCAGTGAGCTCCCAATGGCAAAGGATTCTTCGACTCTTTTGCAATACATGACATTGTTATTGCCTTTTCCTTATAACCCTCTTATCCCTTGATTTCTATGAAACTGCACTATACTAATTATCACCTAACTATTCTTTTTTGTCTCATTTCTGGCATCTTTTCTCCTCCTAACCTCCATAAACAGGCATTCTCAAAAGTTACATTATATTCCTAGCTCAAAGTTTCTCACCATGGTGTGGGGCAGGTTTTAAAACGTGACATCTCATTGAGTTGGGGTTTTTTAAAGCCCACTCTAATGGTTGCTAAAAAGAATGAATTGTACTATCAATAGTAGGCCAGCAGGAGTGGAACAGAAACTAGTCAGATATTGCTGAAGGTCCAAATGAGAGATTAGAGTTCCAGAGCTGGGGTAGCAGCAGTGTGGATGAAGGGAAGTGGATGTACAGTATTTAAGGAATGTCTTGGAGGTGGAAATGTAAATTGCTGATGGATTAGATTTGAGAGTGAAGGAAAGAGCGAATATAAATAACTCCCAGGTTTCTGGCTTAGGCAACTTGATAGCTGTTGGTCTTGTTACTGAGCTGTGAAAAATGGGGAAGGATTGGGAAAGACTTGGGTGGGGAAATCAGGAAATTTGGTTTGAAAGAGTTAAGTGAGGTGTAACTGACATTCCAGTGTAGTTCTCTTGACTCTATCAGATAGTTTCCTTGACAATCTCAGCCACTCATGACTTTAGCTATTTCTTTCTTATGTAGGGGAAAATGGGTTAAATACCTGCTTAACTTGTTGATTTATGAAATGCAATACTTTTAACATTTTAAAAATCTAACTCATGTTCATTCTGCTTTACCCTATGAGTTATTCCTCATTGTTCTCGTCTGCATTATATTAATACTACTGGACTCTTCACCAAGACTTTAAATTTAAGAGTTTTCACTGACTCTTTTCCATCTCTCTCTGACCAATATCCAAGTAGTAAGGAGGTCCTATTGAACCTACCCTCCTCATTGTTTCTCCCTCTCCTCTTCCATTGCCTCTACCTTAGTTTAAATCATCATTACTTATTGTCTGGACCATTGTGACACTCTCCCTGCCTCTCATCTTTCAATAGCTTATCTTTCCTACACACCACTGCTATAGAAATATATTTTTTAAGATTCCTGTTTAACTGTCTTCCCATTTTTCACAGGATGAAAAGTCTGTTTAGCCTGGCGTTCAAAACCCTTCATTATCCATCCCCTTCATTTAAACCAGACTAGATAAATTCTCCTTTGTATTTTCACTTATGTTGGTGATTCTAGTCTGCATGCCTTCCTCTGGTTCCCATCTTCACCAAGTAAAATCCTGTCCATCTACTAAGACCCCGTCTAATGACACTGAATAAGAATCCCAGTTGCCATTTAAGTACCATTTATCAAGTACTTGATGCTTCTTTATTAAGTAATCTAAGCATCCTACATTCATTATCTGACTCTGCATTGCATATGTGTTGTTTTTTTTTTTTGTGTGTGTGTGTTTGTCTCATCACTATAAGCATACAAATTCCCTGAGAACAGAGATCAAATTGAATTCTTAGCTGAACCATACTTAGTTGATGTCAGATAAATGCTTGATAAATGACTGAATTTTTGCAGAGCTTTGAACTAGTTGCTATGGGAAAGTACAGAAGAAGCAGGAGAGCTTACATTCTGGTTAAAGAACACATTACAGGGAAAAGAAACGTTTGCAAAATAGAAGTATTGTGGGGATACTAAATGGATGGTTGAACAAATTTAGATTTAACACAGTCATCCTGGATGAATCAGGTTTATACAGTAAAGGATTCAGTGTCAGGCAAACCTGGTTTTGAATTCCTGCTTTTCCAAGTGTGTGACTTTGAACTGTTATTGTTTTATCTGTAAACTGTATCTATAAAATGGGGTATTACAACCTCCTTCACAGAACTGTTGTAAGGATAAAATGAGAAAATACATACATGTGCATATTGCATTGCTCAATAAATGTTTAGAGAGTAAAAAACAAGGTAGATTTTTGAAGAAGGTATAAATATTGGGTTGTCTGAGGGGTTAGGCTTCAGCATTGACCAGCTTGTATTAGCACATAGGATCCCCTAGGAACTTGGAAATACTGGTAATAATTCTAAAACTGCTTAAGAGTATTATTTAATATGGACCCTCACATGAACCCTAACAATTTGCTTAACTTTTCAATAGCTGCAAAAGCAAAGGGAAGGAGGAGAGATAACTGCTATCTCCAAACATTACAGAAAGTATCTGCTTACACCTTTACTGCACATGAGTTTTCAAGAAGTACCTAATTTGACATCATTGTTTAATTGGAGTCTACCAAGCAACTTCCAGAGTACCAGCCAGCCTCTTGGGAAAGTGCTATCAGCTTTGCCAGAGTCAATTTGAGAATGTTAACTCTTTTAAAAAATTGATCACTTTTATCCATACATATGAGATTATTACTCTTAATAAACATGGATAGGTGATGAAAAGCAATGAGGCACGGAATTTACTGTGTAAACTTTTTCAAACCCTTTGTTGCATTAATGGGTCATCCACCAAAAAAAAAAAAAAAAAATGTCATTTTGGTAGCTGGGCGCTACTCTTGGTGGCCACATTGTGTCTGTCTTTAATTACATGGATGTTTTCAGATTGAAACAATTCATAAAAAGTTGAAGTTTTCTTTCTTTCTTCCTTCCTTCCTCTCTCTCTCTCTCTCTCTCTCTCTCTCTCTCTCTCTCTCTCTCTCTTTCTTGTGCTAAAACTCAAATTCGCGGCTATTTTAGTAATTAATCCAGTTCTTTTGCTCCTCAAACCCCTCTAAACTACATCTCCCGGCATGCTCTGAAGCTCATCTGACCTCATCTCAAATGGCCCTATAGGGCCACAAGGATGGTCAGTTTATTCCGCGCTTATTTGTGCCCTAAAGCATCAATCCTAATTGGCAGTTATCTGGGCTTCTATATCTGCCTCCTGCCAACCTTTTTGAACCGTGGTCACTAAATGAAGAGGTTCTGGCCTAGGAAGGCCCATGCATTCCTTCAATTGGATAGAGAGCCAAGATAGTGACTCTAGAGATCTTGAGAATAAGAGGGAATGTTGACTAGGGAGCACCGCGGCTGCGGAACAGAGGAGCTGGAACTGGAGCCTGGGCTGAGTCTGAAAAAAGCCGGATCCGGATGGTGGCCCCGGAACAGCTGGAAGTGGAAGATGGAGGAGCCCCGGGAACCTGCGGACAGTGGGCATTCCCTGCCCCCAGTTTACATCTATAGTCCCGAGTATGTCAGCATGTGTGATTCCCTGGCCAAAGTCCCCAAACGGGTAAGAGAACTTGGGATGAAAGTTCGTGGGTTTTTGCGGTGGTGGTGGAGGGGGTCGGAGGGGTTGGAGGGTTAGACCGGAGGGCATTAGGAAGCGAAGAAAATACCGGGCTGGGGGAAATCTTAAGCAATAATTTGGGCAGTTGTACGAGGCGATGGAGAAAGTGTTCCCTTACAGTTTCCGAGGATGCCCAATAGACACAGGTGGGGGCGGGAGGGCCGGAGGAGGGTCTGGCACTGATGGGTAGCGTCTCTACTGCAAGGGGTCCCTGAAGTCGTGGAGAAGCTGCAGGAAAAACGTGATCCATCACCTTAATAAGGCCCAGTAGCTTTCTCCTTAGCGATTTAGATACTTTGTATACCCTGTTCCGAAAGCCATTCACTCTCTTTTCTCCCGGACCCCTGTTCTCCCGCCTCCGCCCAGGTCTGCGCACCCAGCTGAATATATTGTCTGCAGTGCTTTGCAACTGTTAAGTAAAGCGAAAAGAGTGGGGCTAAAAGTTCGTTCATTTGTTCAGGATAATGAAGTCCACGCAATTTCTCTGAATTAAACATTAAGGGGCTATTTTCTGCTTTTTTTGTTTTTGCTGATGTCTTTAGGCCAGTATGGTACATTTTTTGATTGACACATATGCACTACATAAGCAAATGAGATAATAAGTTATCTTTCATGAACAAAGCCCTGAACCCACGTAGTCCTGGCCTTAAAATCCTGCTTCACAGTGAGGCTAATTAGGGAGAGAGTGGTGCTTCTTTTAAAGCTTTTTGTGATTCACAGAGTATGAAATTTGCCTGTAAAAGCTCATTAAGAATTTAGAAAACTTGGAAAAAGTGCATGAAGCACTTATGATCCATTTCAAACAGGACTTGACTGCTGAAAGGGAAAGTATCCTGGTGAACACACAATATACACACAATGTGTTGTAGAATGTTATACCTGAAACCTATATAATTTTTTAAAGTTTGCTCTGAAAGAAGTAGAGCTTTTTATTATAATTATTTTTATTGATTTCAGAGAGGAAGGAAGATGCAGAGAGAGAGAAATATAAATGAGAGAGAATCATTGATTGGCTGTCTCCTGCAACCCAGGCATGTGCCCTGACTGGGAATCGAACTGGGACCTCCTGATTCATAGCTTGATACTCAACCACTGATCAACACCAGTCAGGCAAAACCTATATAATTTTATTAACCAATGTCACCCCAGTAAATTCAATAAAAATAAATTAAAAATAAAGTCTCATAGTGATAGGTGCTTTGTGGAGATTTTGAGGTGAATACATTTGGGTACTAAAACATAGGTGTTCAGCTAGGAGGTGTTCTGTTTTTTTTTGTTTTTTTTTGTTTTTGTTTTACCACTGAGCAAGATCTGAGGGTGCGGGTTCAACTTAAGACTTTTAGGTGTACCATAACCACCACCAAACTTTAATGAGTGAGCCTGGAGACAAGTCAAAACCAAAGAAAACTCTTGTGACCAGACACAGAACTAAGTGCATTTTTTTTTTAAAGTGAATTCACTGTTTGTCATCTTAAGAATAAATAAGAATAAAACCCTGTCACTTATAAGATTATGTATGACATTTTCTGGCCAAATAAATGTCTGTTTACACCTGTTAGTGTGATATGCCTCATTTCTCTCCCAGACGAACTGTAACAGGCTTTCAGACTTTATCCTTTTTATTAACTAAATCATTTATTGAGCACCTTCTTTGGGAATGTTTTTCAGCCATTTTTTAAAACCCATATCTTGTATAATAAAAGGCTAATATGCAAATTGTCCCCTTGGGAGTTTCCACTGTTCACTATGATGTTTGCTGACCACCAGAGGGCAGTGCGGAACAAAGGAAGGCCCCAGCTGACAGCCAGGAGGTCCTGATTGGCCTTGATTGCCAGCCAGATCTAGGGACCCTACCTATGCATAAATTTCATGCACCAGGCCTCTAGTATTTGATAAACATAAAAGCTAATGCCTTCTATTAAAGTCATTTAACATATCAAAAACTGACTGTAAGACAAAGTAAAACTGTCACATTTCCTTGCTGGGTACATGGGGAGGCTTTCAGTAAGTATTTGTTAAGTAAGAGGAAGGTTGCTAGAAGAGGGAGCTATTAGGGCTGGGAAACATGGTCCAAGGAACTAAAAATTTTATTTTAATGGGCAAATTTGTCACCTCCAAGGATATAGACATGTTTTCTTGAAGAAGGAGCAAGAATCAAGTCCTCCAATCTTGGGTATGTATATTTAAATTTCGAGGTGGAACCTCCTTTCTTTTGGCCTGTTTAGTGCTTGTCCTAACATGAGAAGTCATAGTAATTCAGGAGAAACTTGTGGCCCTATTCCCAATCAATAAACATTAAAACACACACACACACACACACACACACACACACACACATACACACACAGTACTGCCTCCCTGTGGCCTAGGTCAGTGGTCGGCAAACTGTGGCTCTTTGGCTCCTTGAGTGTGGCTCTTCCACAAGATACCACTGCCTGGGCTAGTCTATTTTGAAGAAATGGCATTAGAGGAAGTTAAAGTTTAAAAAATTTTGGCTCTCTAAAGCAATTTCAATTGTTATACTGTTGATATTTGGCTCTGTTGACTAATCAGTTTGCCAACCACTGGCCTAGGTTATTGCTTTTCCAATTTAAATATGAATATGAATTACCTTGTTAAAATACAAATCTGATTTAGTGGGTTGGAGGTTAGGCTTAATTCTGCTTTTCTAACAAGCCCCCAGGTGATGCTGCTGTCAGTCACAGACCACCCTTTGAGTTGCCTGGGCAATAGCAGCAGTGGTGGATCAGGAATAGGAAATGAGGAATAAATAGGCAGCTAGAGGTTAGAGGTGGTAAGTCTTGTCATTAGCTTAGCATCCTGTATTCTCTCAGTCACTCCTGTTTGTCACTTCTTATGAGGAATTGGTTGGGAGCTTCTGGGTGAAGCCCAGCTCCAACTGTTTGCCCTTCCTCTCCTTCTCAGAGGCAGGTGTGAGGGACCAAACATAGGAACTTTTATGTTTTGGGTTGCCTTTTTTTAATCCTTTAATATTAACAATGATAATTATCCACAAAGCATTTTATGTATGTTATCATGTAAGTTCCATAAGATCTCCCCACTTTACAGATGAGGAAACTGAACTACAGAAGAATTCTTATCTGAGGTTATAGAGCTGTTAAGTATAGTTAGTAAAGGAATATGCCAATGAAAGTAAAAATATAGTTGAAGGATTACATGGCCAATTAGGAGCTGATTCAGATGAAATATCTCAGCCTGCTGGTTTGTCATGAAATTTGTAACTCTCAGAGTAATGTCCAATGTCTGATTATTTAACATATATATATGTTAAATATATATATATATATATTACTACTTATAAACTCAAGGGAAAAAAAATCTATCCTCTCACCCCCATTAATGGAGCCATTACATAGTTGTGAGGAAATAAGGACCATATACTATAGTAGTGGAGTGGAAGAAGAGAACATGTTTATTACTTCAGCCCCTGGAACAAAAAGCTAGTTATATTTTCTCATATCACTAGTTCCTGCTTCTAGCTTTTAGTATGCTCTGGATCTGACTTACTCACCTCTCCTTGCTTTCTGTTATTTTTAGAATAGTTAAACCCAAAGTGGCCTTCATAGGGGAGGTGGCCACCTTCTATACCGATGCCTATCTGCAGCATCTCCAGAAGGTCAGCCAAGAAGAAGAAGATCATCCAGACTCCATGGGTAATGTTATTACTAAGCAATGATGGGAGATATACAACCTCCATTTATATATCAGTACTACTTAATCTTTTATAACTTGCATGGTGGTCTTTAATACATTTTAATAAGAACTAATGTGTTAACCAAACTTAATCTCTCAGTTTAGCCACATACATCTCACCAGAGTTGAGCAGTACTGAATGATGGATCAAATGGAAGAAAATCTAGTTGCTTGGGTCTTGCTGTGTCTATGATGATTTAATTGTCCTGTTACCTTATCTTTTAACTTGAGTAGAGATTTATGTTGTGGCTAACTTTTCTACTTTATCTTTCATTAAACAGCTGCATTAAAATAAATTAGAAATGGCCAATAGCATAATCTAGAGCACATGTGTCAAACACAAGGCCCGTGGGCCAAATCCGTCCCTCCAGGCCTTGCAATGTGGCCCGCACCGCACTGTCATCACTGCACTCCGCTGCGTTTCCATCACAATGACAGTTTATGACTGTTCAGTAAACCATTCGGCCCGCGATTTAGGCTGGATTTTAGATTTTGGCCCCTTCTCTGATTGAGTTCGACACCCCTAATCTAGAGAAACAACAGTGTTTAGTAGAAGAACTGGACTGGGGGCAGGGCAAGAGACCTGTGTCCCAGGTCTGGCTCTTTGACATAGAGGAGACATATCTCTTATTAGACCTCAATATCTCCATCTATGGGATGTGACAAGTTAATCTTAAAGGTTTAGCTTAGAGAGCTTAACACTTTAAATAGTTCTTTTCCTGATATTGGAAATGGTTCTCTCTTGTTTGGAACTGATTTTTTGCATAGTAGCTTTTTGGTAGGGTACATTGTTGTTGTACTTCAACCTATTCCTTCTAAGAGGGTTCTGGACCTAAATCCAATGTGTGGAGGGAGGGGTTTACCTCCACACCACCAAGCAATGCTCAGTGTCAGAATTGAGTTGAATAGTCCTGCTATTCAACTCAATTCTGACACTATCTACCTAGAGATGGTATCAAATTCCCCAGGTAAAGGGCTTAGTCCCTCAAGACTGCTGCTCATTTCAGATGCCAATCACAAGCCCAGGCTGTTACCTGTACTTCTGACCACTCCTTGGGTTTGATTAATTTGGTAGAGCAGCTCACAGAACTCAGGTAATCCACTTACTCTCTAGATTACCTGTAATTATTCAGGTGACCCTTGAACAATGCAGGTTTGAACTGTGCAGGTCCACTTATACGTGGATGTTTTCAATAAATACTATAAAATGTTTTTTCTCTCTCTTATGATTTTCTTAACAACATTTTCTCTGGCTTACTTTATTGTGAGAATACAGTATACATATATATAGCATACAAAATATGTGTTAATTGATTGTTATTGGTAAGGCTTCAGAAGGTCAGCAGTAGTCTATTATTAAGTTTTTAGGGAATCAAAAGTTAATACATGAATTTTCAATTGTGCAGGATGGTTGGCTCCTCAACCCCTTTGTTGTTCAAGTGTCAACTGTAAATGGCTGTAACTCAGAAGTCAGATGGAAGAGATGCATAAGGCAAGAGATAGAGGGAAGAATACAGTTTCCATGCCCTCTCCAAGCATGCCACCCTACCCAAATCTCCACATGTTCATCAACCCAGAAGCTTTCTGAACCCTCTCCTATTGGGTTTTATGGAGACTTTATTACATAGGCATGATTGGTTAAGTCATTGGCCAGTTGGTGATTGAACTAAATCTCTAGTTCCTCTCCCCTCTCTGGAGGTCGAAGACTGAGACTGAAATTTCCAACCCTCTAATTACATGGTTGTCTCCACTGGCAATCAGACTCATCCTTAGGTGTGCAATACTGGTTGCCTCATTAGCATAACAGACACATTTATGGATTGCTCTCATCACTGGAGAAATTCTAGGAGTTTGAAGAGCTCTGTACCAGAAATGGGGACAAAGGTCAAATATTAGTATACTAGTATTTCTTATTATAAATCACAAGATCATACCTCCTCTTTCTCCAATTCATCTTTTAACAAGCTCTTTTGATGTTTCCCCAAAGGTTATGACTGTCCAGCTACAGAAGGGATATTTTGACAACGCAGCATCTGTGGGAGGGGCTACAATCACAGCTGCCCAATGCCTGATTAATGGAATGTGCAAAGTAGCAATTAACTGGTCTGGAGGGCGGCATCATACAAAGAAGTAAGAAAATGACCTTTCTGCTTTCTGCCACTTCCCTTGAGTCAGTTCCTCTATTATGTAAGCTCATATGCTTATTGTGTTGGCATTTATTGAGAGACGTGTGTGTGTGTGTGTGTGTGTGTGTGTGTGTGTGTGTCTATATATCTACATCTACATCTATATCTATATCTATATATCTATATTTATATCTATATCTATCTATATAGTGTAATATGCTAATTAGGCCAGATGTCCTTCCGGACATCCTTTCAGATGAAGCTGGGGCTGTGAGGGAAGCCCAGGTCCCAGTTGCCAGAGGGTAGCCAGTGCTGGAAGTTGGGGGAAGGAAAGCCTACTCTTGCACGAATTTCATGCATTGGACCTTAATAAATGTACACATATATATGTATATATGTATCTTAACACTTTACTAGACATTATGAAGAGATGCAAGTGATATAGATGACATAATATAGTGGAAAGCAAACTATAGAAAGTCAGGATGCTCAGCTTTTTCTGCAAATTTTGTTAACTGACTAGGACAGATAAACCACTCTAGGCCTCAGTTTCGACATCAGGAAAATGGGCAGGGCAAAGGATATAATTTCAAAATTCCTTTTCACCTTTCTGTAAATCCCCATCTTCAAGAGATTTATACTGTAGAAACATTAACAAAACTAGAATAATAATGGAGAAACATCAGTTTTGGTACCAATTGAATGCACATATGAGCTGAAGAAATTTAACATCAGGGAGAAATTAATCATGGAAATCTTAGAAAAGATGCATTGTAGAACTAGGTCTTGAAAGATTTTCAAGTAGGTGGGCAAATGATGAGAATAGATTTAAAACAAAAGCGTGAAGAATCAAGGAGTCTTATGCTGTCATCTCTAAGGAAAGTAACAGCTGAGAGGTGTCACTCTGAGGTGAAAAGGCTTGGGAAACAGCTATTCTTAGATGCTACTTGGAGTTAAAGGAAAAGCCCTTTTGGAGTTTCATGTTAGTCTTTCAAACAGCTACAATACATTCTGTATCTGACAAGGATTGCTGGGCCTTAGTCAGCATTCAGCATCTTGCTTGATATGTCTGTACTACTTAATACATGTTGAAGAAGAAAGATTTCTAAAACTCTGAATTAGTCAACATGCTAATGTGTCATCCACACACTGGTTGTTCATACCATCATCGGTCATGACCTTTATACTTTCCAGTGTCCTTGAGCCTGGAGAAAATAGCACTCTGTTTTTGTTTTTTCCAGAATAAAACCTTGAACACAATTTCAACATATGCAGGTTAAGATAATAACATGGGATTCTTTTAATCAAATTGACAGATTTCATAACCATGGAAGTCCTTGAGAAAGTTTACTCCTAAAATCTGCAAGGTGATGGAGGAAAGAGAACCAGTGTTTAGCAATATATATATAAGTTTTGTTTGACCTTAAAAACAAAGAGAAACAACCTGCCTTTTGTTAGTTTTTGCACTATTAACTCATTATACGGCCATAAGTGTCTGTAGATGCAAGAAGTGGACCTTCCCCACACGCCACACATGTCTATAAAAAAAAAATGTTGCCTGGCCAGTGTGGCTCAGTGTTTGAGCATCAGTCTATGAACCAGGAGGTCATGGTTCAATTCAGGTCAGGGCACATACCCAGGTTGTGGGCTTACTCCCCAGTGTGGGGCATGCAGGAGGCAGCAGATCAGTGATTCTCATCATTGATGTTTCTATCTCTCTCCCTCTTCCTTTCTCTCTGAAATCAATAAAAACATATTTTAAAAACATATTTTAAAAATCGATAAGTGACAGTCCTGACCAAATTTAAAATCATTTTTCATGAGAATTTTCAGCTGAAAATATTCAAGAATACCTGAATTGTGAGTAATATATTTTTATATTCATTGCAAATTGATTTTTTAAATTAAATATCATGACATGTGGGGATGGTTTCCATTTTGGATGAGTGGCAGTTAACTGGTTAAAAAAATTCAGCAATCCCAAAGAGTAAATAAAAGGCCTTATCTCCTTGAAGCTCCAGATAAAAGAGGAAACCACCACTTTCCCTGAACCAAGAACTTATATGCCTTCTTGTGTTTAGTGAATTGAGAAAAACAGTGTGGTTTTATGGAAAATGCCTGGTTGTATGAGTCAAATCCAGTTCGTGACACTTGTAGGAGCTTATGTATTTATTTATTTTTTTAATATATTTTGATTTTACACAGAGAGGAATTGAGAGGGACAGAGAGTTAGAAACGTCTATGAGAGAGAAACATCGACCAGCTGCCTCTTGCACACCCCCCACTGGGGATGTGCCCACAACCAAGGTACATGCCCTTGACCGGAATCGAACCCGGGACCTTTCAATCTGCAGGCCAACACTCTAGCCAAACCGGTCCCGGCTGTTTATTTTATTTTTTAAAGAATTTTAATGCTTCTAATCTATGACAATACCTTCTTAATGCTACATCAGAAGTTGATTCATCAATGCTGAATTCAGAAAACATAAGCAAGAGAGATCCAACATTTTATTGGGACTGCACTATTAAGCACAATAATAGGCATCATGATTCAAGAACAAACAAACAAAAAAAAAAACACCCAAAACACAAAAGTGGTATAGTGAGGAGCTTATGCCTTTAAATTCATTGCTTCAGGCCTGCTAGGGCTTGGGTTACTTTCCAGTGGAATATCCAGATACCTGATACTTCTTATCACTGTTTTGCTGCCAAAGGAAGAGCACTCTATCTTAAGCCAATCATGGCTGCTTCTGGGCTGTGTGTAGATATGGGCATACCCACACACCATTATTATAACTATTCCAGACAGTTTTCAGCTGATCCTACTTTGCAACAGACACACCTGTGGTAAAAAGAAAAATTAGAGAGTTTCTAGGGATTGCCCCAATTCAGAGGGTTCTTGACACCTTTAGAACCTCTCTACAGATGGACATTTAGTCTACAAATTTACATCTAGCCCAGCGTTTGTCTGTTATAACCACAATGTTTTTCCATTTCCAAATATATCTATACATTCATACATGCATTTTATTAATTCAACATGAGTTGATTAAGAACCTACTATATGTCAAGCATATGTTTATCAACACTAGTAAGCAGAGGCATATAAATTTAAAAATGATATATTTTTTCCCCTAACAATTTTGAAAAAAAGAAATCTTTACTTCAAAATATTCAGATACTGGAAGATTATAATGAAATTATCATGTTCTTTTTGAAAAGTTTGGAAATAAGGGTTAAAAGAGTGAGGAAAATGTTCATACCTCTTGATCCAGTAATATTGTATTATTCCTAGCAAACTATTCTAATGAAATAAACCAATTCTGCCCTCAAGAAATTAATATCACTGAGGTAAGACAGCAATAATTAGATCTGAAAGCTAAAAAAGAGTGATTTTCAAAGAAAATTCTGTAAAGGAAAATTAATGAGGGACTAATGATATTATATATTAAACATACAAAACTAGAATAATGAAATCACTGGTACCATGTCTCTTTGGGGAGTTTACATATGATATTCTAGTAAACTCCCCAAAGAGATGGTTATATATAGGAATTCAGACTGTTATAAAGCGTGTGTTGCTAGTGAAAGGGAGAAGAAAGGATTGTTCAGTAAATGAAGATGTGAAGCATTTATACTCTCATCTCCTGCAATAAACTAAAATAAGTGACAGCTGGAATGAAGAGTTAAAAATAAAAAAAGCAAATTAAAAAAAATAAAACTAGAGGATATTTATCAAGCCTCTGAGGGGAAATAGTTTTCTAAGCTTTAGAAATAATAGAAGAAACTCACAAAGGATAAGATCAATAAATTTGACTGTATAAAATTTTAAAACCAAAATAATTAAAAAGTTTTGTGGCCATTTTAAAAACAAAATCTAAACACATATTGAAAAAGCATAGTTGACATAAATATGATGAAATGTGATAGGTTTATATAAGGTACTCAGTATGATGTATAAGAAGAAATATGGGCAAATAATATGAATAGACAATTTACAGAAGAGTTTAAGTATGACTGGAAGACATGGGACAGTATTCATCACTACTAATCAAAGAAATGTAAATTAAAACAACCAGGAAAGCCTGTATTTAATAGAATTGAAAAAGATGGTACTCAGTTTGTTATTAATAGTGTGGTTTGGTTCAATCCTTAAGAAAGCAGTTTGAAAGTCAGCAGGTGTTAATAATCTTTCATGGAGTAAACCTACTCCTGAGAATGTTTCCTAATAAAATAGTTCAAAATATAGAATAAATTATATGTATGAAGGTGTTTATCAGTGTTATTTATTAAAAAAAAGAAATAACATGAGGGCCCAGCTGATAAGAATTAAAAGAATGTCCATGTGCCTTCTCAGGCAGCTCTCTAAATCTCACCCTTTTTTACTAATTAAAATAAAATTTAAAAATTAATAATAGGGCACTAAAAAAATAAATAACATGAATTGTTTAGCAATAAGAAAATGGTGAATCCTCTCTGTGGAATATTATACTGTTATTTTAAATGATAATTATGAAAATTACAGGGCATATCAGAAAAATACTTATGTGCTAATGAAAAAGCAAATTTTAAAATTCTATGCACACTGCAATGACAATTTTATAAAACACAAAACAAAATGGGGGAAAAAACAAGAGAATGATAGTGGTGGTTATGATAGGGTGGCAGAATTATTGATTTTTTAAAATGTGTTTCTCTAGTTTTCAAATGTTCTATAACACATGTGTCAAACACAAGGCCCGCGGGCCAAATCCGTCCCGCCAGGCCTTGCAATGTGGCCCGCACCGCGCTGTCATCACTGCACTCCGCTGCGTTTCCATCACAATGACAGTTTATGACTGTTCAGTAAACCATTCGGCCCGCGATTTAGGCTGGATTTTAGATTTTGGCCCCTTCTCTGATTGAGTTCGACACCCCTATTCTATAATGATGTTTTATTACCTTTACAGTTAAAATGTTATCAAAATAAAAATAGTAACAGCAAATGAAACAAATGGTTAAAAACTCTAACTATTCTAATTGACTTTTTAAAACATTAATATTCAGAGAAATGGGCAGAAGACATGAACAGACAATTCACAGAAGAGAAAATAAATAGTAAAAATACATGAAAAAATATTTAGTATCATTAGTAATTAGAAAAATTAAAATTTAAACATCATATAGATATGTATGTATTTTCCTCCTACAAAATTTGAGCCACAAGACAAAAAATCTCTAACTTATAATATCTATTACTCTTGGTAATCAATTCTAAGGAAATAAACCAATCCAAAATATGGAAAAGCTTATATATTTTAAGATGGTAAGTTCTCTCTTACTCAAAATAGCCCCAAAAAAGAGAGGAAAGAAGGAAGATCTAAATATTAACAACAGTGGCTGAAACCGGTTTGGCTCAGTGGTAAAGCGTTGGTCTGCGGACTGAAGGGTCCCAGGTTCGATTCCAGTCAAGGGCATGTACATTGGTTGCGGGCACATCCCCAGTAGGGGGTGTGCAAGAGGCAGCTGGTCGATGTTTCTCTCTCATTGACGTTTCTAGCTCTCTATCTCTCTCCCTTCCTCTCTGTAAAAAAATCAATAAAATATATTAAAAAAATAAAAAATAAATATTAACAACAGAGAAGTGGTTAGGTAGTATACTGAAACATATCCATTTGTTGGGCTATCCTATATAATTAAAGCCTAATATGCTAAGTGTCCAGTCATCCAGTCATCTGTTCAACCAATCAAAATGTAATATGCTAACAATATGTTAAGGCCGCTCAACTGCTTGCTATGACATGCACTGACCACCAGGGAGCAGACAGTCAACCAGTCGCTATGACATGCACTGACCACAGGAGACAGATACTCAACAGTAGGTTAGCTTGCTACTGGGGTCTGGCCAATTAGGAATGAATGAGTTGGGCTGGACACACCTTGGAGTCCTCCTGCAGTCCCTCCCTGACTGGCCAACCTCTTGTACTCCTCCCCGGCCCTGATAATGCACTGGTGGGCTACCTCAACCTGGCCTGCATCCTCTTGCAATCCGGGACCCTTCTGGGGATGATGGAGAGCCAGTTGTAGCCTGATCCCGCAGGCCAGGCTGAGGGTCCCTACTGGTGCACAAATTCATGCACTGGGCCTCTAGTCTATAACAATAAAAGCATAATATGTTATTTAGACTGGACAGCTGGATGTCCTTCCAGACAAAGCAGCCTTGGGGATGGGGGAGTTGGAGGCAGAGGCAGTTAGAGGTGATCAGGCAAGCAGGCAAGCAGTCAGGAGCAATCAGGCAGGCAGGGAGTGGTTAGGGGTGAACAGGCAGGCAGAGTGGTTAGGGGTAATGAGGCAAGCAGGCAGAGGCAGTTAGAGGCGATCAGGCAGGCAGGTGAGCAATTAGGGGCAATCAGGTAGGCAGGCGAGTGGTTAGGGGAAATGAGGCAGGCAGGTGAGTTGTTAGGGGCGATGAGACAGGCAGGCAAGTGGTTAGGGGTGATTAGGCAAGTAGTCAGAGTGGTTAGGGGCAGTGAGGCAAACAGGCAGGTGAGCGGTTAGGAGCTAGCGGTCCCGGATTGTGGGAAGGATATACAACTGCCATTTTAGGCCCAATCCTGCAGGGATCCCCTCAGGATCAGGCCTAAACTGGCAGTCAGACATTCCCTGGGGGGTCCTGGATTGCATTTGGTCTCTAGTTATATGTAACCATTAAAAACAGTGATTAGGGCAACTGCATAACAGGAAAAAATGCATATCATATAATTTTGATTTTATTTTTTTAATTTTTATTATTTTTAAAAAATATATATTTTATTGATTTTTTACAGAGAGGAAGGGAGAGAGATAGAGAGTTAGAAACATCGATGAGAGAGAGTCATCGATCAGCTGTCTCTTGCACACCCCCTACTGGGGATATGCCCGCAACCAAGGTACATGCCCTTAACCGTAATCAAACCCGGGACCCTTCAGTCCCCAAGCCGACGCTCTATCCATTGAGCCAAACCGGTTTCGGCTTGACTTTGTTTTTAAAAGGCAGGTAGTTACAACATCATATATTTACTTTTGTTAGAGTCATGTAAAAATATGTGCATATTGGAAAAAAATCTTAGAAGGAAAAATGAACCTGTGATCAATGCAGGGGTCAGGGGCACAGATCTCCTGTGCAATTCCAAATTTACATATAACTCCAGTGGGCCTTCCACATCCATGGGTTCCCAGCCATAGAGTTGAACCTTGAACTACAAGAGTTTGAACTGCTCTGGTCAACTGAAAACATTCATTTATAAATGGACCTGTGTAGTGCCAACCCATGTTTTTTGAGGGTCAACTGTACACAACAAAATGATACCAGTAACTGTAAGGAGGAGGGGGATGTGGTATACATATATATGTATATACTCTCAAACATACATATACAGGTACCTTTTTCCTATTTCCCCTACTTTTCCTAGATTTTCTCTAATGTGATTATATTTTTATCAATAAAACATTTTATAATGAAAATTGCTTGGAACAAGTTGGAAAGCAGCTACAATACAGACACAATGTGGGTGGTATGTGCTAGTTGTGTAAAAGGTAGTGAGTTGTACAGAAGAAGGAAAAGGAGTCTGCCTTCCCCTTGGTAAGGATGGATAATTCCAAACAGAGGGAATGATAAAAATCTGGTAGGAGGAAATTATGGGGCATTTAGAGAACTATAATACAAGTAACTAAATGAGGTCCAAGTATAAAAGCAAATAGAGTAGGACCAGATTCTAAGGGCTCTGTAAGCCATGCTGAGGAGTTGTTTTTTTTTCACTGAGGCTGGTGAGGATTTACTGAAGAATTTTAGAGTGGGTGTCAATGTGCTAATTGAATCATAAGGAGCTGAGACTAGAGACAGAGAAGGCTATTGTAATTATTAATTTAACAAACATTTTTTAAGCTCCTGCCATATGCCAGGTGATGTGAAACAAAGCGGTATGCAAGAGGCTATTATTTGAGGACAGTTGGTACCAGACCAAAGGCCACTTTGTAAATCCATTTAAAGGGGAAACTAAATTTTTCCAGTAAGTAGTGGAGGGGGTGGGGCTTAATATTTATGTTAACTTAAATAACTAAAAGCTATTAAAATGTTTATTTTCTCTCTTTTAATAAATTTGAACGTTAAGTACTTCTTACATCAGTGTATCAAGAATTGATTGTTCTTGTTTTGACCTCAGTTTTTCTAACAAATTGCATGATATTTCAAGATGGTACATTTCAGTTCCTGGGAGAGGAGCATGATCAGTTAGTGGGTTGATTTTGCCAAAATATTCAAGGGCTTCATCAGTTTTCCTGAGGGTTTCTTAATCATTTGGTATTCAAATCCCTCTTTTGAATCACCTTTAAAATTATCCTTATTTATTTTTCTCCTCTTTAATGGAAAGCTGGCTTACCAGAGCATTGTTATCAGTTTTGTATGCTAACTTTATATGATATTCAGCATCTTTTTATAAGATTTATAATTTTACTTTGTGATAGGTATGCATTGAATTACTCACTGATATATTTGAGAATGCATAAGAGATAAGATGGTGGAAAAGTTGATGGGGAAAGGTGCTAGAGATGAAAGGATATGTTGTTTGAATGGAGACTGATACAAGTAGCCAATTCATTAGCAAATACTTTTATGTTATAACAGCTTTGTATCCTTAGGAAGCCTCAAAATCTTAGTACTTCTGGGGCTAAGATAACCAGTTCTCAGTAAGGAAAACTTCCTGTATCAGCAAAGGCCTGATTTTTTCAAACTAAGGGTTGTAACTCATCAGTGGAAAAATATATCCATGTAGTGGGCTGCAACCA
The DNA here is from genome assembly GCF_014108245.1 of Pipistrellus kuhlii. Classification (NCBI taxonomy): domain Eukaryota; kingdom Metazoa; phylum Chordata; class Mammalia; order Chiroptera; family Vespertilionidae; genus Pipistrellus; species Pipistrellus kuhlii. The sequence continues at coordinate 29,109,624 of NW_023425471.1, forward strand.
GCATTTTTTATGTCAAGGTAGATTTCATGAAATTTGTTCTAATGTGTGTGCATGTATTTGTGTGTGGGTCATGATACAAATGTCAAGCCAATGTAGAGTGTAATGACTGACTTTGAAGTAAGACGTGGGTGCAAAGCAAGGCTGCATCACTTACTGTTTGTGTCAGTAACCCTGGGATTATTTCAGGAACAGCATGTGTAGAGGCACTGAGATGTGAAAGCTGAGGAAACTTCTAAGTCTGTAATTAAAGCTGGAATCCATGGCTTCTATAGGCAAGTGGCTGGAGATAATTGAAGAGAGGTGTAACGTTTCCTTATATGCCAAGCTAAGTAGTTTGGAGTTGATCCTTCATGTCAGTGGTTCTTGACCTATTTTGGTCAAGGATGTTTCTGAAAAATCTGATGAAAGCTATATACATTATCCTTAGAAAAGTGTATATACACAAAATTTTCCTTATATTTTCAGAAAGTTTAGTGCTCTCCTAAAGCCCATGTATGAATCACTGAGTAAAAACCTTGGCTTTGGACAGTGAGTAATCACTGAAGGAATTTCTAGCCATGGAGAGATAACATGATCAGTTTTGCAATTAGGAATAGTTGGTAGATAAATTGTTGTGGGAGTGTGGGGGTATGTTATAAAAAAAGTTAGGTGAAGGCAGTGGTAATGAACACAAAAGAGGGAATAAATTCAAGAGTCAATAGCTGGATTAGATAGAAATTCTAACAAATTTAGTATAAATTATTAATTTAGTATAAATTCTAACAAATTTAGTATAAATTATATTTAGTACAAATTTAGTATAGATTATAATTTAGTATAAATTACCATCCCTAAGCAACCACTCATTTCCTTTTTCTTTTTTCCCCATATTTGCTTCTGACATTTAGGTTAGTTTGTATTATCAGTATAAATTGAATCATGCAAGATATATTCTGTTGTCTGGTACTTTGACTCATTATAATTATTTTGAGCCCTAGCCTTTTCAGTTCAGACAGTTCATTCTGTCTGTACATGTCAAGGACAGAGTGATCTAGATTTCTTGTGTACAGGACTGAGTAAATTGTGTTGTGTAACTGTTAACTAAGAAAAGCAGGGAATAAGAACTGATGTCCTTACAGAACATCTAATTAAAGAGATCTGTTAGAGATCTGGCAGTAGGGTTTATCCCAGGGCTTCTCTACCTTTAATATGCATATGAAATATCAGGGATCTTGTTAAAATGCAGATTCTGGCTCAGGAGGTCTGGAGTGGAACCTAAAAGTCTGCATTTCTAACAAATTTCCAGGTGATATTAAATGCTGCCAGTCTGTAGGCCATACTTAGACTAACAAGAGACTAGAACTCAGGAAAATTGACCAGTGAAAATACAGACTTGGGAGTCACCAGCATGATAGGTGGGAAGTAAAATGACGGAAACAGCCTTGGCCATTGTGGCTCAGTGCCTGCACAGCACCAAAGGATCTCAGGTTTGATTCCTGGTCAAGGGCACATACCTCAGTTGTAGATTCATCCCTGCTCGGCAACTAGTCAAAATCTCTCTTTCTCTCTCTCTCTCTCTCTCTCTCTCTCTCTCTCTCTCTCTCTCTCTCTCTCTCTCTCCTCTCTCTTCTCTCTCTTCTCTCTCTTCTCTCTCCTCTCTCTCTCCCTTCCTCCCTCTCTCTCCTCTCTCTCCCTCTCCCTCTCTCCTCCTATCCTTTTCTCTACCCTCCCTCCATTCTACTCTCTATAAAAATCAGTGGGGAAAAAATACACACACACACACACACACACCAAAAAAAAACCAAAAAAAAACAACTTAAGAAAAAGATCAAGTCACCTGAAAAGCATGTATAGAATAACACAGAAAAATAAAAACAAGTCTTGAGGCTTGTGCAATGCCAGTATTTACAGGACAGGTGGAAGAAGAAAGGCCTATGAAAGAGTCTTGAGAAGGAATAATCAGAGAGATAGGAAAAATCAGTATAGACATCACAGAAACCAAAGTGAAACTCAAGGCCAGTTTAGATAGCAGTGTCTGCCACTGCAGAACATGCATTCTCAACAGAGACAATATTGTCCCCCTAGGGAGCAAAAACTGATTTTTGCCAGGGATAGTGTAGACATGCCATGGTTTATGGTTCTCCAAAGGGCCATAGTATAGAAACAGATGTACAGCATATCTGTGATATTAAAATTCCATACAGGGCTCAATTGGGAAAAGGTGCTAAAAGCTCTTTGGATGGGGGAGCAGTAATGGAAAAAAAAAGTTTGAGAAACTGAGCTGTAGAGAAGTAAAGTGAGATTTATCAATCATGATATTATGATGAATAAGATTTCAAAGTATGAAGTATGCCAGTGAGAGGAAGATGAGAGGCATTTCAGAAGGCCATAGCCACCTTTGCAAAAGAAGAGTTTGCAAGTCTTGATGGATTTGGGGAACTACATGCAATCTTGTATTGCAGGAGGGTTAAGGTACAAAGTGGGCAATGGCAGAAGCTGAGGTGAAAAAGTAGAGAATGGGTCATGAAGGACTCTATGTATATAGGCATCATCCAATTGAAAAGTGCAGCTTCCTAGGTCTCAGAGGTCTTAATCAAGCAGGATTGGAATGGTGTGCCAGAACCCTCACTTTCAGACTTGAGCAGCGATTCTGATGCACACACTTTGAGAAACTGCAGTAGGAAATGGGGGTGCACAGAAAAATTATGTTAAGAAGTAAAATGGGAAGCCCTAGACAGTTTGGCTCAGTGGATAGAGCATTGGCCTGCAGACTGAAGGGTCCAGGGTTAGATTCCGGTCAAGGGCATATGTCCAGGTTGCAGGCTCCACCTCCAGTAGGGGGCATGCAGGAGGCAGCCAATCCATGATTCTCATCATTGATGTTTCTATCTTTCCCTCTCCCTTCCTCTCTGATATCAATAAAAATATATATTTAAAAAAAGAAATAAAACGGTCAGATTTGTATTTTAGGAAAATAACTGACTGCAGTATAGAGGATGGATTGAAGGAAGTGTAAACTGGAGATAGGGAAACTGAATAGGTTCAGCTGTCCTGCTGACAAGTGTTGAGGACCTGAACTTAGGGAAAGCAATGAGATGAGAGGAGAAAGTGCATCTAGAAAAGGGGGTCTGGCTGGTAGGTTAACAATTCACACTGTGCACTACCCAGCATTTGTAAACAAATAGATAATTGCATGAAAAAGTAGGCCTGGATTCAATGTCAGTCGTATCACCTCACTTCCAAGGCAGACCTGTCCTTCAACCATGGATGGCATGTCATATCACTTCCTACTCATACCAGTTCCATGCTGGCACCTGCAGTAGGTCCATCACTAGACAAAATAGACAGACCTTTACCATTGTGGCCTCGATCATTCTGTCTGTACGTGTCCAACCCATAAGGTACCAGGCCTTCCATGAGAAAACTGCCCAGCCAGCTAGCCAATTAGGAACAAGCTAAGACATGCTTTGTTCCTATGTCATCCCAATCCCTGGCCTCTGGGGAAGGGGTAGGGAACGTTTTTTTCTGCCAAGGGCCATTTGGATATTTATAACATCATGTGCAGGTCATGTAAAATTATCAACTTAAAAATGAGCTTGCTATATTTGGTCAAACATTTAATTAACTCACCCCCCTAATGCCTTGGCAGGGCCAGGTTAAGTGATTTTGCAGGTCTTATATGGCCCTCAGGATGGATGTTCCCCACTCCTGCTCTAGAGGATGAGATGTATTCTTATAGAACTGAGGAAGACAGTATATCATAGTGGTTCATTGTCACACTGGGAATCTCAGCTTCATCAATTACTAGCTATAAAAATCTTTCTGTGCCTCAGTGTCCTCATTTGCAAAAATTGGAGATGATAATAGTACATACCTTATAGAGTTATAGGATTAAATCTGATAATTGCATTAAAGTGCTTAGCAAAGAGCTTAGCATACAGTAAGTGTTAGATAAAAGTCATTTATTATGACCAGACTGTGTTCAAGGGTTTAGTGTCTCAGACAAGTCCATGATTCAGATTCCACAGTCTGTCCAGCTGAAGTTAGTCCTAGTTCTGTTTGTTACCCATTGCATTTACCTTACACTTCTGCCTTGCCAATAAGCTGCTCCTAGCTAGAAATAGACTAGTCACTATTGTCCTCAAGACATATCTTTTGCTTTGTCTGAGTTTTACTGTCAACATTCCCTAGACCCCTTCCCCCTTCTAAACATCACATAGAATTCCCTGTTTGACCCACCCCTCACACTGCTAGGTTCAACCCATACTTGTAAGGCAAATGAAATGCTCCTTACCAAGAGACAGAAGGATCACCCCTAACACCAAGGAATCTCACTACCAAAGGAACAAATGCTCTCTGACCCTAAAATCAAGGCCTTCTAATAAAATAACAACTTTGGACAACAGCTTGCAGCAGGTTTCATCACATTCATCATCTCGTCTACATTGGCCTTGAGACTTCCTGAAAATAAAAAGCAGGGAGTCCTTGTCAAGATTACTCCATCCTCAATGTAAATACTATTCAAAATCCTTTCTGTTAACCTGGAACCTCCTAACTCAATTCCATAAGCCTCTGACCTTCATTGAGCTATCTATTCTATACCATAGTGGTATAGAATAGATATAACCTCACCTATTATAGATCAAGAAAAGTAAAGAGTGGAAAATTTCTGTGTGGTGCTCCTACCTTCCAGTAAATGGGATCATGCACCGCTTCCTACAATAGTTATTTGCCTGGGCAATATTTTTGATGAATTCACTTAATTTTATTTCACAGAGGCTTTGAGCTGCATGGTAATGGAATAAGGACAGTAGCACTATCTCCAGGCCAAGCCCCAAAATGTTAAAGTTCTGATTATAAGCTATAAGCCTTTATGAAATGAAGTTCCCTGAGATGACTGAAGATGTTAACAACCCCTTGATACCATCAGCAATTTATCTATTACCTCTGCATCTTCGCTACCACAATATCCTTTCTTCTTAAGAGTAAGGAATTTGGTTCTCGGACACAAAAATGACCTTCCAGTAGCTGAAGGCTGTCCACCTCAGCCCGGTCCTGTACCATTGAGTAATGCCTTCAACATCCTAGTAGAAAGGGATATGGAGGACCTGGGTGCTTTGATCCCTGCCCCTGTACCTACATTTCCAGAAAATCAGTCCTTACCAAGGTCAATTACCCCAAATAGAAATAAAAGCTCTTAGTGATCAAGGCTACTTTCAAAATAAGGAGACACTTCCTTTAAGAGAGGCAGCTTGTAACCATAAGCTCAAACCAGAGCAGCCAGCACAGACTTCTAAACTCAGGTCATACCAGGTGAAGTAGACCCTTCCCAAAGCACCTATCCTGTTGCAGAATTCAGAATATCAAGGGGCAGTATAAATGGGCTCCAGCCTGAGAATGACAGCCATTTATCCCAGTCATGGCACACAAAGCAGGCATATGCATTATAGAACATATAGATCCATGTCCATGCTGGTGTAGCCCAAAGGTTTATGATGTTCAAAGTACCCTATTGTATTAGGATCAGTGGTTGCCTGTACCCATGGGCACCATTCCAATAGGCAAGTATAGCAGTACATTTTAAGAACTCTTGGTCCCAGGGTTCTTCTAGTTGTTCCATATCTGATGTAACCTCTATGATTCCTACAATTGAGGCAAAGTCAGACCCATGATACATTGTCCCATGATAACCAGGTCCTGGGGGAGTAACACTACTCCTATATTTCCAACACATAATTGATCTTCTGCCTCAGCCTCCTCAGAATTCATTTCTAGCTCACTATACCCTTCCATCCAGACCTCTTCCCTTCATAGCATTGTTTCCAGCCCACTATTGCCTTGGCTAGTGGCTAGAATCATTGGCATCTTAGAGTCTGGTCAATACCTTAGCCCCACAAGTGTGGACTACCCAGGGGCACATTCAATTAGCATTCACCATACAATATGGCATGGGGGTTAAGAGCAAGGAATCTGAAGCCACACTGCCTGGATTTTAATCCCAGCACTGCCACTTTCTATGTGACTTTGAATACCTTAAGTTCTCAATTACTTTATTTTCTCACCTATAAAGCAGACATCGTAATAGTACCTACCTCATAAAGAAATTGCATTATATGAAAGTGTAGGGAGCAGTTATAGGGATAAGCATCAGATTGACCTGCTGGCAAAGTCAAAAACAAGTCCCAGCTTGGAGGGCACAGCCCTCTAAAACATAATTAAGCTTGATCTTGTGACTGCTCCCTAGATCTTTCTTGGGCAACTAATGGGTTGTGAGAGGTGCAACAAGTGCTGCCAAAACAAGTAAAACTTACAAGAACATTGTAAATTACCTTGTTTACCCCTGACTATAAATAAAGCATCAGCTTTGCAGTCTGGATCTGTTCTATGGCCTCAGCCACGCACAGAAGACCCACCTAGACCCAGCTTATTATCTTTGTCTGTCTTTTTCTTCACCCTTCACCGGCCCTCCCTCAGGCTCGCAGAACCCTTGGCTGTGCTGGCGTGGCTCAAGTGGTGCCCAAGAAGGTGCTGAGTTCAGCCCAAGTGGCACTCAATGCGGACCTGAGTGTGAGGGAACTCAGTTGTCAGGTGAAAGGAGGCCTCAATGCGTGCGCATGCAGTAAGTAAGAAAGGGGTGTAGTACTGACTAGGTGTAAAACATGGGAAATTTAGGATTGCCGGGAAAGAATGTATTCATATCCATGCTTAAGGCTGTGTTCCAAGCAAGGGGCTGTTCTGTGAGTATGAACAGCTTTTCAATTTTTTGGATTTTGTGAGTAAAACCTGCCCATGGTTTTCTGAGGAAGAAAAGGTAAATATAGAGGCATGGGAGAAGGTAGGAAAACAACTTTGTGATCATTATATAGCTGAAGGGCCAGAGGAAAATGCCTGCCTTTACTTTCAGTCTGTGGTCCCTGATTCGGGACTGCCTAGAGCCCACTCCGGAAGGGGATTGGAGGAATGTGGCAGGGAAATGCAAATCTTGGCCAAATTGGGTGATTAGTTATTACGTACTTCGGGAAGCAAAAAAGAAAGAAAAAAATTTAAGATCTGTCTTTATCTTTTAAGCATGAAAAGAAATTCAGCCAGATCTATTGCTGAAACTTCCCCCAAAGTAAGCACGATGTGGGGGAAGGGAAACATGTAGCGATCCAATATGGAAGCCCACTCTCTCAGTATGCTAATTTAAAGTTTCCTTTTTCGCCATGAAAAAGTCTTAAAAGTTTGGAAATGTGTCTGGAATTTCTGTGCTCATGGAGAGAGAGCCTAGCTGTAAGATAGAATGTGTGCATGGTCTGATTTTGGACATTTGTATTGCCTTAAGCTGGAATATCTCTGCAAAAGCTATAGAAAATGAAAAACCCAGAACTGTGTTTTGGGCTTTTTTTTTCCTAAGAAAAACTGCGAAAAAGTCTTCTCAAAAGGAACTCAAGCTAATTCCAGCAACAGAATTCTCATTTATACTAATGAACCTTGTTAAAAAGTTAACTTTTAAGGTCTTCAAGAAAACCAGTAAATTTTCTGTTATAGAATTTATCCAAAGTAAATGCCTTAAAATAATTGGAATTGGATTTTAATCTCAAAAATTGTTGAAATATAGATAAATAATTTATTAATTACAAAGATCTAAATAGCCCAGGTAACTGGCTACGCCCTTTGTTAACGGAGGAAGGGGTAGATGCCATTCCCCCAGTAGACAAGTAATCTAGTTTCCTGCCAGGAACCATCTTTGAAAAATGTGGTAGTTTACATTGGAATAAACCAAACCTGGTTTTCCAGAGCTACTAGCAAATAAAAAGTAAAGTTTAAATTTGCCTCATAAAAAAACTAGAGGACAGAATTGAAGCTACTATTTGATTATGTCTTGTATTTTTTTTTTAGAAATGTAAAGTGTTATTAATCTAAGAACTGCTAAATATATTTGACTTGCTAGCTTTAAAAGTTCAAAGTGCAAATTAAATTGGGATAAATTATATAGTTGTGGTAATTAAATGCCTAAAGTATAAAAACTTATTTTGAGAAAATAAAATGTGTTTTCTCTAATAATTAGGAATTGAAGATAAATTGCTTGCTAATTAAAAAAGAGGATTAATTCTGTGATCTCAACCAAAATTTTTCTATGCAAAAACTAATTTAAAATCTAATGGATATCTTAAGATAATTATAAAAGATATTATAATATTTAAGTCATATGTAGATATTTGTTTGATGGTTTTTTTCCATGTTAAAATTTCAAGGCTTTAAGAGAGATAATTTTTGTAAAGCTCCAAGGGCCCAGAGTAATACAAGAAATTTATTCTCTCTTCTTAAAGGAAATCTTTTTAAACTTAACAGATCTAATATACTTGACATTGCATGTAAAGTCTTATCAAATAAAAATTAATAAATATATTTTAAATGTTATGAAGGTTTTGGCCTCTAAGAAGGGCAAAATAAAGTAACTAAATAACTCTTATAATCCAACAGCAGAATTTAAAATGACAAAAAGCCTGTAGCCGCCTGCATTCTTAATTAAGCTAGAGGCAGGGCAACATTTGACAATGGACCCGCATACACTAGTTCTACTTTTCAACATTTTTGTCAGCAATATCAAATTTGTCATAAAACTGGTATCCCTTACAACCCTCAAGGTCAGGCAATAGTGGAAAGAGCAAATCATACTCTTAAAATGCAATTACTAGAAAGGAAAGATAGATGTTATGTGTCACCTCAAAACAAACTCAGTCATGTTCTACATGCTTTAAATTTTTTTGAATTGTGATGCAGAGGGTTGTACAACAGCTGAAAAGCATCAGGCCTCCTGTACAATAGCCTCTGCAGGGTTAGCCCGATGGAAGGATGCACAAACTGGACAATGGTTTGGACCAGATCCAGTAAGGATGTGGGGAAGAGGTTGTGTTTGTATCTTTCCAGAAGGAGCAGCACAGCCAATTTGGGTGCCAGAGAGTTACATGTGTCACCACCATGGACCCAGAAAAGCTCCTTCTCCCATCGTTCAAAAGACTGAGAGTTGCCCCGATGACAGCAAAGTGGAAAAGGAAGATGATGAAGGCTATACAAAAGACTGAGGTGCCAACATGGGGTCAGCTGAAGAAGTTAACAAATGAGGCCCAGCAGATGGCAGAAAAGCAAGAAGTGGAAGCTACTCCCTCAACCATGTTTCTGGCCATGCTAGCATTGGTTAGCTGCCAGTCTTCTGCAAAGTCTTCTGCAGCCAAGTCCAAGGACTCTTGAGTAAATCAGCAAAAGAAACTTTCATTTAGAAGGAAAATGTTACTGTAGTTTGGTGTCTCTATTGTAGTGTTGCATTGGCATTGTTTTATTAAGAACCACGTCTGGGTTTTGTATTTGCATTGTTTTGTTTTTGGGTTTTGCATTGGCATTATTTTGTTAGTGTTTTAATAGTCAGAACTTTGTTCTTGATGTTTAAGTTTTACTTCCATTATTAGTAGCTTAAAATTAAAAGAAGGGCAAGATGTAAGGGGTGGTTATAGGGTTAAGCCTCAGACTGACCAGCTGGCAAAGTCGAAAACAAGTCCCAGCTTGGAGGGCACAGCCCTCTAAGCATAATTAAGCTTGATCTTGTGACTGCTCCCTAGACCTCTTCTGGGCAGCTAATCTCAAGTGCTGCCAAAACAAGTAAAACTTACAAGAACATTGTAAATTACCTTGTTTACCCCTGACTATAAATAAAGCATCAGCTTTGCAGTCTACCGATAGATCTATTTTGTGGCCTCAGCCAGGCACAGAAGACCCACCTAGACCCAGCTTATTCTACATGTCTGTTTTTTTTTCTTCATCTTCACCAGCCCTCCCTCAGGCTCACCAAACCCTTGGCTGTGCTGGTAAGGCTCATGGAAGTACATAGAATAATGCCTGACATGTACTAAGCACCAACAAGTGTTTGATGTATGAATGGTATTTGAACTACACTAATCGAATCATTCAGGTGGGAGACACTTGTTAGATTTCCTTTTGGCACAGCCCCATGTGCCCATGCCAAAAATTGTACTCACATAGAAATATTTGAAGTGAAATTTAGTCATCCACCCATAAAACTCCTATATTAACAGTTTCTCGAACTTTGTGCCCTTCCTACTCCATGATTATTCACCTCCTGGTGCACTTGTGTACCCTGCAATTAGCCCAGTAACCTAAGGGTGAGAAACAAGTTTCATCATGAAAAAGGTGCTAGCTTTCCAGAAACATGATAGACGCACTGCCTGATTCCCTAGAACAGTGATCGGCAAACCCATTAGTCAACAAAGCCAAGTATCAACAGTACAACAATTGAAATTTCTTTCGAGAGCTGAAAACCGGCTTCTGCACCTGGGCCACGAAGTTTCAATCACAGTGTATGTGCGCACCTGCATGTGGTATTTTGTGGAAGAGCCACACAAAAGGGGCCAAAGAGCTGCATGTGGCTCATGAACTGCAGTTTGCCTTCAAAGGTTTTTGATCAGGAAATAGTGTGCGGGACCACCCAAGGGGACCTTGATCTCATAATCTGCTTTCCCGGATCAACCTCAGAATTCTCTCTTAGAAGCAATTCTGGTGTTTGTTTACAGGCACAGGTACCAAAGTTGGGAGTAAATAACACTATTTTTTATGCCCTGCCCCTTGCTTCCACTTCCACCTCTACCTCCTGAACCTAGATCAGCTGGACCACTCTACTCAATCTTACTAATAAAGGGAAAAATGCATCTGTTTTGCTCAGAGATAAAGGAAGAGATTTTGAAGGTATGAATAAAGGTAGTGATAGTGGGTGTGAAAGGGAAAGAACACTTGAGAATGGTTTTAAAGGCATTATTAACAGATCAATTGGCTGTTAGAGGTAAGAAGGGAAATATAAAAAATACCCAGTTTCTTGCATAAATAGGTGGCAAATACTAAGATTGGAAATGGCATACCAAAAAATGTAGAAATATTAAGGGATTTGTCTCATAAAAACAGTGGGTAAATAGAAGATTGTATAGGGAGAAGATGGTGGGTGTCTAATTGACATCCCAAATTTAATATGTCCAAAACATAATTCCTGATCCCCATGTGGCAGCCCTATTCTCCCAGTTATTTAAACCAAACATATTTAAATAATCCTTGTTTTCTTTCTTTCACATTTCACATGCAATGCGTAAAAAACCCTGTCAACTCTGTCTTCAAAATATATTTAGAATCTGATCACTTTTCACTACTTCCAGCACTATAACCTTACTCTAAGCTTCCATTATCTCTCTTGGATTATTTTACAACCAACTCCCAAATTGTGTTCCTGCTTCTGGCCTTGCCCTTCTTTGGTCTATTCTCCACACAGCAGACAGAGTGATCCTATGAAAACAGAAGTTAGCTGTCATCAGTCCTCTGCTCAAATACTGCAATGGCTCTTTTTCAGAGTAAAGCCAAAGTCCCTATTATGGCCTACAAAACACTGCTGCTTTCTGCCCCTCCTCCCATGCCCCCGTAGAACTATTTATTTCCTTGCTGTTCTCTGGCCACTGATATGTTCCTTCCTCTAAGCTTTCCCCCTTGCTGTTCCCACTGCCTGAAATACTGTTACCCCAAATAATGCCCTCTTACCTCCTTCAAATATTTGCTCCAATATCACTTTCAGGCCTTCCCTGAGCAAATTGCCTTTTCCCTGTTTTATTTGCCATAGCAGCAATTTTCAACTGACTTGCCACAAGAATTTTTAAAACATGCAGTACCTAACTATCTAGTCAGGGTTACTTATCTCTTTCAGATTAACTTAGATTGTCAAGTGAAAATTAACAACAGCCAACACAACAATAGCTATCCAGTGCAAATGAATCAAAATTATACCTATTTTTTGACAGATCAGCAAAATATATATTGGTGAGCTACAGAATTTTAGTAATTTTAGTTTATGTATGTCATGAGATGAAAAAGTTGCAAGTCGCTGCTCCATAGTATTGATCATCTAAACAATTATTTAATTCAATGATTATTTATTTTACATTTTGCCCCCTCCCTCATGCACACACTAGAATAAAAACTTCATAGGGGGTAGGCATTTTATCAATTTTGTTCATTACTATACCTCTACTGCCTAGAATTCTACCTCGTATATAGTAAACCAATAAAATTTTGTTGAATGAATGATGCAGTGTGAGAGCTGGAATGGATAGGTTAGAGAGAGATGAGTAAGAAACATTGATTCCCAACACTTTGTTGAAATGTTTGTGAAATAAAAAATAAAATTATTAAATTGGAAAGATCAAAGATTAGTTAGTACTTTCTCATGGTAGGCCATCAATAAATATTTGTTGTATGGAATCATGAATATATCTTAACAGATATTATGAAATTAGCACAACCAGTAGAGAAAGGAGGGAGGAAGGGAGGAGAAGGAGGAGGGGAGAGAAAAGGAGGGAGAGGGAGAAGGGAGAGGAAGACAGGGAGAGGGAGAGGAAAGAGAGAACTCCATACAGCTGTCAAAGGTTTGAGTGCTCACAAAGTCAAATAAGCCATATGTCAGAGTTCCAGCATATTCAATGACTCAACTGTGGGCTGTAATGTAAGCTTTGCATTTTAACCAAGGGACCACTAGAAGGTGTGCAAGATTAAATCAAGAATGTTCTCTGATGGGATTCTATTAAAGTCATCCACGTTTCTATTTATTGATCTGATGTTCATTTAAACTGTTTCATCTGTTCAGCATGTTCTCCTGGGCTAATTTCTTTCATCAGTTCAGTATCTAGCTCAAAATAGGTCTTCAATAAATATTTATAAATTGAATGAGAAAATGAATTATTTAGAATCAAGATATTTTCACTTTGAAATTTGTGCTTGACTAATTAGTGGTGATCCCTATTTCCACTAAAAAATTATCCTTCAGGGTTCATAACTTGGCTGCTAAATATAGCACCTATGGTTCTTGGCACTTATAAGCATCTTTAGGCAAGAAAGGGCAAGAGTCTGAGTTGGATTTTGTGTGTTTTATTTGTGTAAATCATGGTATTAGACAACAGTGCACATTGTAGTGCCTGAGCTGGGTATTATGAAAGGCAGGGTGGCTTCTGATACCACATCAGCTCCTCCCTCCTTTAGGAGGCACTGGTAGCTGATGGAGGATGTGAGTCACCTGAGCTGGCCTGCCTCCCCACCGGCATCCTCACCCACACCCCTAGAATTGTTAGCTCAACTTATGCAAATAGAGTTTTTACTGTTTTTTAAACCTGCTGCCCATGGTGTGTTTTAGAGCTGTAGGGTTTTTTGGGATAAAGAAAGTTAAACTGGCTTTATTTATTGTCTTAGTTATCAGTTGTTTCCAGTGGAATTCTCTGAAGGAATTGGGGTGTCTGGATTTATAGCTTTCTGAGCTGGATTACCCTGGTTGTGTGGAGTCCTTGTCCTGTTGTCATTTGATGGCTGAAGTCTTTGAGTGCCTTTAGTCCCCATGAGTTGGGCTCTCAGTATTAGGCATTTTTCATTGATGGAATCATTTAGCACAGCCTGAGAAATATAACCAATTTTTTAAAGTATTTTATTGATTTTTTACAGAGAAGAAGGGAGAGGGATAGAGAGTTAGAAACATCAATGAGACAGAATCATCGACCAGCTGCCTCCTGCACACCCCCCACTGGGAATGTGCCCGCAACCAAGGTACATGCCCTTGACCGGAATCGAACCTGGGACCTTTCAGTCCGCAGACCGACGCTCTATCCACTGAGCCAAACCGGTTTCGGCTATAACCAATTTTTAACACTTATTTTTTAGAATAGTTTTAGATTTACAGGAAAACTAAGTAGATCTTAATGAGTTCCCATGTATCCCACACCCAGTTTCCCATACTGTTAACATCTACATGACTATGATACACTTATTACAGCTAATGAGCCAATATTGATACATTATTATTAACTACATTTCTTAGTTTATTCAGAGTTCCTTAGTGTGTTTTTTTAATCCTCACTTGAAGATATTTTTCCATTGGTTTTTAGAGAGTGGAAAGGAGAGGGAGAGACCAAGAGAAACATTGATGTGAAAGAGACATTGATTGGTTGTCTCCTGCATGCACCCAGACTAGGCCAGGGAACCTGCAACCAAGGTACATGCCCTTGACCGGAATCCAACCTGGTGCCTTCAGTCCACTGAGCTAAATCGCCTGGGGCTGATTTCCTTAATTCTTACCTAATGTCATTTTTCTCTGTCCCACATTATATTTACTCATCGTGTCATCTTAGGGTCCTCTTGACTATGAAATTTTCTCAGACTTTCCTTGTTTTGAGGATCTGGATAGTTTTTTGTTTTTTTTTTTAAATAAATCTTTATTGTTCGTATTATTACAAATGTTCCTCATTTCCACCCCCCCCTCCATTGCTCCCCTCCACCAGGTTCCCACCCCACCTTCTGCCCTTTCCCCACCCTCCATTGTCCTCATACATAGGTGCATAGTCCATATGTTCAGTCTCTTCCCACACCCCCTCTCCCCTTTTCCCTGAGAATCGTCAGTTCACTCCCCTTCCATACCACTGATTCTATTATATTCACCAGTTAATATTGTTCATTAGATTTTTTTAATTCCCTTGGTTTTTAGATTCACTTGTTGATAGTTACGTATTTTTTGTTCATAGTTTTTATCTTTATTTACTTTCTCTTCCAAAAGAACACCCTTCAGCAATTCATATAATTCTGGTTTGGTGGTGATGAACCCCTTTAGCTTTTTTTTATTAGTGAAGCTCTTTATCTGGCCTTCGATTCTGAGTGATAGCTTTGCTGGGTAGAGTATTTTTGGCTGTAGATTCTTGCTATTCATCACCTTGAATATTTCTTGCCATTCCCGTCTGGCCTGCATGGTTTCTGTTGAGAAATCAGATGACAATCGTATGGGTGCTCCTTTATAGGTAACTACCTGCTTTGCTCTTGCTGCTTTTAATATTCTCTCTTTGTCTTTTGCTCTTGAAACTTTAATTATGATGTGTCTTGGTGTGGTCTTCTTTGGATTCCTTTTGTTTGAAGTTCTGTGCACTTCCTGGACTTGTAAGTCTAATTCTTTCATAAGGTGGGGGAAGTTTTCTGTCACTATTTCTTTCAGTATGTTTTTGGTATCTTGCTCTCTCTCATCTTCTGGGACCCCCATAATTCTGATGTTGGTTCGCTTGAAGTTGTCCCAGAGGTTTCTTACATTATCTTCAACTTTCTGGATTCTCTTGTCTTCTTGCTTCTGTGGAAGAGTGTCTTCTGGCTCTTTATGTTCCAAATCTTTGACTTGATTCTTGTGATCTTACATTCTGTTTTTTAGGACTCTGTATGATATTTTTTATTTCAGACAATGTATTCTTTATTTCTTGTTGATCCCTTATTAGTTCTTGTTGATCCCTTTTCATCTCCTCATAGGTCTTATCGACCTTTTCTAGGAAATTCTTGAAAAACCTTATAAGCGTGGTTTTGAACTCTATATCCATTCTCTTCTTTTCCTCCATTTCTTTTGTTTGTGATCTATTTTCTTGTCTTGGCATTTTCACAGCTTCCCTGAGTTGGTAGGGTGGCTTTGTGGGCTAAGGTGTCCTATATGGTTCAGTGAGTCAGCCTCTCAGTTACCTGAGGTAGACAGTCTTGGTGTAGCCCTTTGTGGGATGTGTGTGTAGTCTTGTTGTTAAGCCTTGCTTGTTGTTGGTATCACTGGGAAGCATTGATCTCCAAGCCAATTAGCTATGAGGATCAGAAGTGTCTCCGAGGACCTGGATAGTTTTGAGAAGTACTGGTCATAGTACTCAGTATTAGATATTTTTCACTCTATTTTCTGCATTTTAATGTGTATTTTAGTCTACTTAGTGGAGTCATTTCAAATAGCCTGAGAAATACAACCCATTTTATTGTTCTTCCCAACACTTATTTTTATAATAAATCTGAATAGTTCTTGAAGCTGGTACTTGCTAAAGAAGGACAGTGTCTATAGCATTGGTGAAGTTTTCTAATGCAGTATGCACTCAGAGTAAATATTTCTTTTTATTACTCATAGTAACCAAACCTGTGGGGACCTGAAGCTGTGGGGATCTCCCTTTTTCATGTCCCACATGGAAAGAGAGATGAACATACAGGTTCTAAGTGGAGGTGGCCAGGGATTGATAAATAATAGAAATAAAGAGAGAAGACATAGGAATATATTTCAAGCTGGGAACTGGGAGGGCCGCTGACCTCCTCTGCTGGAGAGACAGACTGACGACCTCCTGAGCCACACAGCACATCTATTTATACTCCAATCCAACAAAGGGTTTCACAGGAAAACAAGGAGCCTGGGAGAGCCCAGGTTCCACCCACTCCTTCCTCCTGAATGAATACATTATTCAGGAACTAAGAACATCTCCGCACTCCCAGGGCGGGAGTACAACTGACATGATTCTGCCAATATCCCAGGCCTAGTCAACAACAATCTATAGAATGTCCAGGTGTCTTCCCATTTGGCCCTATACACAAACCCATAAATATTTGTTGATGGCCTACCTAGGTAGAAATTGAATAAATAGAAATTGAAGGTGCAAATTCAAAGTGTGTGTCTAGAACTAATTGGTCTTACTTTGTATTTTTTCTAATGCCTGAACTTTAGTGAAAGTCTTTATTTTCCATTTTACTATCTATCTATATAAAAACCCTAATATGCTAAGTGTCCAATCAAGCAGTCAACTGACCGGTCACTATGACGTACACTGACCACCAGGGGATAGATGCTCCGACTGGTAGGTTAACTTATTGCTGGAGTCCAGCCGATTGGGACTGAGCAAGACAGGGCCAAACACACCATGGAGCCCTCCCTCAGACTTCCCATGGTCCCTCCTCAACCACCGGCCCCAATTGGGACTGGGCAAAATGGCCCTGATCAGTCCTGATTGCCAGACAGGCTGGGGGGCCCTACCCATGCACAAATTTTATGCACTGGGCCTCTAGTATATATATAAAAGGCAAATATATAAAAGGAATTCGACCAGGAGATATGGAGTTCAATCGCTTGCTAGGATGTGTGCTGACCACCAGGGGGTGGCACAGAACAAAGGAAGGCCCCAGCCAGCAGTATGCAGCTGGAAAGAAAAGCCTGGCTGGCAGCTGGCAGCCGGGAAAGGGAGGCTCCAGAAGGCTCCAATCAGCCCTGATTGCTGGCCAGGCCTAGGGACCCTACCTGTGCATTAATTTCATACACCAGGCCTCTAGTTTAATTATAAAAACCAAGAGTTCTGTGAAGAAAAAGAGGAAGGAATGAGAGTTGGATAGAGCCATGTGTTGTTCTATGACTTTACCTTAATTTAACTTTCTGCTCCAACCTATCTTTAATATAAATTGTGTTATTATCAAGATAAAACTAGGCTTTTTTCCAACATATTTTAAAATACTTAATCCAATCACCTACACATATTTGTATATAAATGATACCACTAAATGCTAGTAAGCTACATTCAATGCTAGTAGCTGATTTTTGTTAGAATTTAGTGGATTTTTCTTCTGAGAATCTTCATTTTCCATGCTTTTTATGTATTATCTTTGAAGTTTAATAAAAATGGCTCTTTAAACTCTTTTAAAGAGACTGAGGGGAAATCAAGGAAGAATTGAAATCACTAATCTTTCCCCATGTGCTTCAATATAGCAGTAAAAATGAATTTCACAAGGTGGATTGAGTCAAGTGGTGATTATGGACTGTATTCCAGACACCTAACAAAACCTTTCTCAGTGATTCTTACAGCTTTCCTTTGGAGGTATCTTGAAGGTTGTTACACTCTTATTAATGCCTTGACTAGGAATCTATGAATTTCTTATAGGGGAGATATACATCCATAAAGACGGTACCCTTAATAATTTTAGAGACTTCTGTTTGCCCTCCAAGGCTTATTTCATATAAATATTATCAATGTTTACTAAAAATTTCTCAGAAATACATGCAAATTGTAGGAAATGTGGTGTAAATAGTTAGAATTCAAGCCATTCAAATGAAAGAAAATTAATTATTGGAATTAATGGGACAAATTATGTACTTTTAAAACTGTTCAGGTAAATAAAGTATCCCTTCCTTCCTTCCTTCCTTCCTTCCTTCTTTCCTTCCTTCCTTCCTTCCTTCCTTCCTTCCTTCCTTCCTTCCTTCCTTTTTTGTTAATCCTCACCCAAGGATATTTTTCTATTGGTTTTTAGAGAGAGTGGAAGGGAGGGGGGGGAGACACAGAGAGAGAAACATTGATGTGAGAGAGTCACATCAATTGGTTGCCTGTCGCAGAAGCCCTGACTAGGCCAGGGATTTAGCCTGCAACTGAAGTATGTGCCCTTGACTGGGAATCAAACTTGTGACTCTTCAGTCCTTGAGCCAACACTCTAGCCACTGAGCAAAACCAGCTAGGGCAATAAGGTGTCTTTCTATGTTATTAGATGGCAACTTTGGAAGAGGCTTAATGTTGAATGTAGTTCATAGAGATTAAATGATTTATCTGTTAATACTTGTATATATTTTTTTAAAAAAATTATTGATTTTTAGAGAAAAAAGAAGGGAGAGGGAAACATTGATGTGAGAATATTGATCTGCTGCCTCCTGCATGCCTACTACTGGGGACTACTGGGCATATGCTCTGATTGGGAATTGAACACGTGACCTTTTGGTGCAAGAGTGCTGCTCAACCAACTGAGCCACACCAGCCAGGGCTCAAGTGCATTTTTGTAACTGTTAAAGGATGGCTTTCTCACAGGCAATATCAGTGGCTAACTAGCTCAGACAATTAGAATATAGTGCTAATAAGACCATGATTTCTGTCCTTGTACTGCTTATGTTTCCTCTATCCAAGAGGGAGACTGTACAAATCAGTTAGTTTTTGCTGATTCTAATGTTACTTGTAATTCTAATATGACTGCAATATTTACCTTAGACAACCATCTCTTCAAAAGTATATCCTTAGTCACAAGGAAGGCCAAGTTGGGGGATGTTGATTGATAAGTGTAAATCTTTCCTACTTTTGAAAAAATCAGCTCAAAGCTCCTTTTAGTGAAAGATCAAGTGCATAATTTTCACATGTTTGCCCCACTGTGTTATTATGAGTATCCTAAAATACAAAATGATGTCCATTGCCTTCTCTGTTTTATATCCTATTAGCTCAGGAAAGATTTTCATGCCATTCAGCACCAGACTGTGGGGTATATTTTTGGAAGCAAGTGTAGGTGTACCAGAACCAAAAAAGGTTGGGAACAACTGTAGACAAACTGATTTCACTGTTCTTAGAGTTGCCAACTCTAGGCACAGAGCCCTTAAAGTGGACTATAAATGTAGAGTGGGTAGTTTAAAGCAAATACATTGATGTTCAAAGCAAATACATTGTATAGGACTAATTTATGGTTTTACATAATCAGGTGCATATATTTTGTACATATTTTACAGGGAGAGAGCATGTATGCACAAAGCTGATTTATTTAGTTACATTAAATTAGAATTGGGACCTTAATGAGAAAAAAACTTGTGAGTTGGATAATTAGGATAGGTAGTACTTTGAATTTTTAAAATGCCTTTATTTAAACTGTGATAACATTCCTGTAAAGAAGTTAGATGATGTAGGAACTTTTTGATAAGTCAAAAAACTGAAGCAGAGACTTCTATGTCTCTTGGTTCCTACCCCAGTTTCTATCATGGGACCATGTAAATCTCTAAAAGGACTTGCTGAACATAACTATGAAATCAAATGACAGAAGGACTTCTAGTTTTTCAGTCTTTCTCTTTGATAGAAAAAACAATCCTATATAATAAAGAGGTAATATGCAAATTATCCATCACCCCCTTACAAGATGGCTGCCTACGACCAGACCGACAGGGGAGTTAGTGAGGAATGACCAAACGACTGAACAGCAGGCTGCGTGGGGAAACCAGGACAATGTGTGTGGGGGGGGTCCATGAGGGGAAACCTGGCTGGCAGGGGAGAAGTTGGGGGCAACCAGGCAGGTGGGACAGTTTAGTTGGGGGCAACAGGCTGGCAGGGGGGCAGTTAGGCAGGTGAGCGATTAGGAGCCAGCAGTCCAGGATTGTGAGAAGAATGTCTGACTGCCTGTGACTGCCTGGTTAGGCCTGATCCCAGATTGTAGAGGGTGAAGGCTGGGCTAAGGGGACCCCCCCCATGCATGAATTTCATGAACTGGGCCTCTAGTAGCATTATAAATAACACAGAAACTCTTTAAAAAAACATATATATATATATATATATATATATATATATATATATATGTTCATATAAAATCAATATATATATATATATATATATATATATATATATATATATATATATATATATTTTACAGAGAGGAAGGGAGAGGGATAGAGAGTTAGAAACATCGATGAGAGAGAAACATCATTCCGCTGCTTCTTGCACACCCCCTACTGGGGATGTGCCTGCAACCAAGGTACGTGCCCTTGACCAGAATCGAACCTGGGATCTTTCAGTCTGAAAGCCGACGCTCTATCCACTGAGCCAAACTGGTTTTGGCTACACAGAAACTCTTGATCTGCAAAAGTCATTGAATCAGTTCTCATAAGAGATAGCAACATGCAGGCGTAGTAAGCAGGTTGTTAAGAAAAGGAACCCATGTTTTTGAGTATACATGATAAGATTTGAACATTATGCATGGAAACACCTGATTATATAACATGTTAATCAGTCATAAGCTATAATGACACAAGCTAGGACTTGTTAGCCCATTTTTCCTTCCCTAGATCATTATACCCAGCAGAGAGGAAAAGAAAGCTAATGTGTTCTAGTAGTAATTTCAGCACTTAAAGAATCACGTACAGCTGTGTTTTAATTTAAAAAAACCCAGAAAATAGAAAATGCACATTGCCAAATTTATAGGTACAAAGGTTGGATGTGGAATTCATTTTTTTAGAAGGAGCCTTCACTGTAACAGGACCCACCCATTAAGTGTATGAAAGTAATTTCTCTGTAGAACTCAGGATTTTAATTTTCAAAGAGTCAATTATCACAGAAAGTTTTAGGAATGTATCTGATACAAGGTTTACCTTAAGATTACTATTTGTTAAATATATTAATATCTTATAATACATGGCCTATGTACCTTCATAAAGTAAAAAGCAGATTTCAAAGAAATTATTTTCCTGATTTTTATAGCATCACATGAACTGTGCAGACATACATGAAGGTCATAGTATAACCACAGGATTATGAATGAAGACTAGAGAGAAGGAAAGACATGATGGTACTAAGGATAAGACTTGGATGGGTAGAGATATAAAAAGGAAAAGAACACTGAATATTTTGGCCATTTTCTTTTTTTTAAAAATATTTTTTTATTGATTTTTTTCACAGAGAGGAAGGTAGAGGGATAGAGAACTAGAAATGTCAATGAGAGAGAAACATTGACCAGCTGCCTCCTGCACACCCCCGCCCGGGGATGTGCCCGCAACCAATGTACATGCCCTTGACCGGAATCGAACCTGGGACCTTTCAGTCCGCAGACCGACACTCTATCCACTGAGCCAAACTGGTTTCGACTATTTTGTCCATTTTCAATTTCTGGGAAAGCCATCTTGCTTTCTATCACTGGTATACCACTCACATCTGACCAATTGAATTTTTCTCTCCTGCTGAACTCATAATTCTTTTAGCTCTTAAACATAGCAACTATCCAAAAGGGTACAAATAACACCATCTAATGAAGGAACTACAATATTAGCACCAGTAGCACATTCCCATAATGGTAAAGAGTTTTGATCAGCTACTACTAAAAATAAGGTGGAAAGTATCTTTTATTTTCCATTTTTTATATTTTATTTTTAAAATCTTTATTGTTGGAAGTACTACATATGTCCCATTTCTGCCCCCCACCATTGACCCCATTTAGCACCCTCTCCATGTCCCAGATCTTCAACACCCAATTGTCTGTGTCCATAGGCTATTCATATATACATATAAGCTCTTTGATTTATCACCACTCTCCCACCCACCCCTGCCTTCCCTCTGTGATTCAACAGTCTGTACCATGCTTCTATATCTCTGGATCTATTTTGTTCAACAGTTTGTTTTGTTTATTAGATTCTACAAGTGAAATCATGTGATACTTATCTTTCTTTGCCTGGTTCATTTAGCATAATACTCTCCAGATCCCTCCATGCTGTCTCAAAGAGTAAGATATTTTTCTTTTTTACTGCTGCATAGAGTTCCATGGTATAAATGTACCACAGTTTTTTTTTTATCCTCATCTACTGATGGACACTTAGGTTGTTTCCAAATCTTAGCTATTGTAAATTGTGTGGCTATGAACATAGGGGTGAACACATTCTTTCTGATTGGTGTTTTGGGTTTCTTAGGATATATTCCTAGAAATAGGATCACTGGGTCAAATGGCAATTCCATAGTTAATATTTTGAGTAGATTCCATACTATTTTGCATAATTGCTGTACCAGTCTGCATTCCCATCAGCAGTGTACTAGGGTTCCCTTTTTTCCACATCCTTGCCAGCATTTGTCATTTATTTATCTCAATATTTGTTGATGGTAGCCATTCTGACAGGTGTGAGGTGATACCTCATTGTTTTAATTTGTATCTCATTGATGATCAGTGACTTTGAGCATTTTTCCATATGTCTCTTGGCCATCTGTATGTCCACTTTGGAGAAGTGTCTATTTAGGTCCTTTGCCAAATTTTTAATTGAATTGTTTGTCTTTTTGTTAAGTTGTATGAATTCCTTATATATTTTGGATATTAATTCTTTATCAGATGTATCATTGCTAAATATGTTCTCCCATATACTGGGCTCTTTTTCCATTTTGTTGATGGTTTCTTTCCCTGTGCGGAGCTCCTTGTTTTTATATACTTCCATTTGTTTATTTTCTCCTTAGTTTCCTTTGTCCTAGGACAGTGGTTGGCAAACCATGGCTCATGAGCCATTTGCGGCTCTTTGGCCCCTTGAGTGTGGCTCTTTCACAAAATACCATGGCCTGGGTGAGACTATTTTGAAGAAGTGGCATTAGAAGAAGTTGAATCTAAAAACCAAGGAAATTAAAAAAAAATCTGATGAACAATATTAACTGTTGAATATAATAGAATCAGAGGTATGCAAGGGGAGTGAACTGACGATTCTTGGGGAAAAGGGGAGGGGGGATGTGGGAAGAGACTGAACATAAACTGTGCACCTATGGATGAGGACAATGGGGGTGGAGAAAAGGCAGAGGGTGGGGTGGGAACCTGGTGGAGGAGAGCAATGGAGTGGGTGGGGGAAAGGAACATTTGTAATAATATGAACAATAAAAATTTATTTTTAAAAATTTGGCTCTCAAAAGAAATTTCAATCATTGTACTGATGATATTTGGCTCTGTTGACTAATGAGTTTGCCGACCACTGTCCTAGGAAACATATCCACAAACATATTATTATGAGAGATGTTTGAGATTTTGCTGCCAATGGTTTATTCTAGGTGTTTTTTTTATTTTATCATTTAATGACTTACATTTAAGTCTTTTATCACTTTGAGTTTATACTTGTGTATGGTGTTAGTTGGTGATCCAGTTTCATTTTTTTTTTCCATGTATCTGTCCAATTTTCTCAACACCATTTATTGAAGAGACTGTCTGGACTTCATTTTATGCTCTTGTGTCCTTTGTCAAATATTAATTGAGCATAATGGCTTAGTTCAATTTCTGGGCTCTCTGTTATATGCCATTAATCTATATGCCTTTTCTTGCCAGTACTAGGCTGTTTTGACTACAGTGGCTTTATAGTGTAACTTGATATTTGGTTTTGTTGGCTCCATATAAATTTTTAGAGTATTTGTGTTAGATATATGAAATATGCTGCTGGTAATTTAATAAGGATTGCATTGATTTTATAGCTTGCTTTGGGTAGTATGGACATATTAATGATGTAAATTCTACCAGTTCATGAACAAGGTATATTATTCCACTAGTTTATGTCTTCATATCTTTTTTAAAAAAATATATTTTATTGATTTTTTACATAGAAGAAGGGAGAGAAATAGAGAGCTAGAAACGTTGATGAGAGAGAAACATCAACCAGCTCCCTCTTGCACACCCCGTACCTGGGATGTGCCCGCAACCAACGTACATGCCCCTGACCGGAATCGAACCTGGGACCTTTCAGTCCGCAGACTGATGCTCTACCACTGAGCCAAACCGGTTTCGGCTTCATCTCTTTTTTCAATGTCCTATAGTTTTTCTGAGTACCAGTCTTTTACCTCCTTGATTAAGTTTATTCTTAAGTATCTTAATTTTTTTTTGTTACAATGGTAAATAGAATTGTTTGTTTAGTTTCTCTTTCTGAGGATTCATTATTGGTGTGTAAAAATGCTATTGATTTTTGGTTGTTCATTTTGTATCCTGCTACATTGCCAAATTCATTTATTAAATTTAATCATTTTATTGTATCTTTAGGGTTTTCTGTGTACAATATCATGTCATCGACGAATAATGAGAGTTTTACTTCCTCCTTTTCAATTTGTATGACTTTCATCTTTTCTTCTTGTCTGATTGCTATGGCTAGGACTTCCAATACTATGTTGAATAAGAGTGGAGAAAGCAGACATTCCTATCTTGTTCCTGTTCTTAAGAGACATGGTTTTCGTTTTTGCCCATTGTGTATGATATTGACTATAGGTTTGCCATATATGCCTTTATTATGTTAAGGTCTGATCCCTCTATTCCCATTTTGCTGAGAGTTTTAACAAAAATGGATGTTGGATTTTTTCAAATGCTTTTTCTGTGTCTATTGATATGATTGTGTGATTTCTGGCTTTCAATTTGTTTATGTGTTCTGTCACATTCATTGATTTTCAAATATTGTACCAGACTTGCATACCTGGAATAAATCCCACTTAGTCATGGTGTGTAATCTTTTCAATATATTGCTGGATGTAATTTGCTAATATTTTGTTGAGTGTTTTAGCATCTATGTTCATCAGGGATATTGACCTGTAGTTCTCTTTCTTTATAATGTAGTTCTCTTTCTTTATAATGTCTTTATCTGGTTTTGGAATTAGGATTATGCTGGCCTCATAACAAAAGCTTGGAAGTGTTCCTTCCTCTTAGATTTTTTAGAATAGTTTGAGAAAGATAGGTGTTAGGTGCTCTTTGAAGATTTGTTAAAACTGCCCTAAACAGGGCTGATGGGAAGCCAAGACTGTCAGCTCAGTCCTGAGACTACGCCCCATCCAAGCTAAGCACAGAGGCTTTTGCAATTTTGCAATTCTGATCATATAAGACTGTCTCCAATACAGAAGGTATCCCAGAGTAGGCACAGCTGATACTCACATCCAATTGGCCTGAAGGTCAGTTCCTCCCAGGGATACTAACAACAATCAAGACTTAACTACAACAAAGCTGTACACGCAGTCCACAAAGGGAAACACCAACAGTGTCTACCTCAGGTAACTGGGGAGGCTGATCCACTGGGCCATATAGGACACCAAACACACAAAGCCATCCTACCAACTCTGGGAAGCAGCGAAAATGCCGAGACAATGAAATAGATCTCAAACAAAAGAGATGGAGGATACAGAGTTCAAAACCATGGTTATAAGGATTTTCAAGAATTTCCTAGAAAAGGCCAATAAATTTAATGAGACCCAACTAAAATTTAAACATAAACTGACTGAAATGGAACATATGCAGAGATCCAACAGCAGAATGGAAGAACATAAGAATCAGGTAAAAGATTTGGAATACAAAGAGCCAAAAGACACTCCTTTGGAGAAGGAAGAAGAAAAGAGAATCCAGAAAGTTGAAGATAGTGTAAGGAGCCTCTGGGACAACTTCAAGCATACCAACATCAGAATTATGGGGGTGCCAGAAGAAGAGAGAGTGCAAGATACTGAAAACATATTTGAAGAAATAATATCAGCAAACTTCCCCAACGCGGTGAAAGAAATAGACTTACTAGTCCAGGAAGCAATCCCCCCCCCCCCCCCCCCGCAAGAGGAATCCAAAGAGGATCACACCAAGAGACATCATAATTAAAATGCCAAAGGCAAAAGACAAAAAGAGGATCTTACAAGCAGCAAGAGAAAAGCAGTTGGTTACCTATAAGGGAGCACCCATACAACTATCAGCTGATTTCTCAACAGAAACTATGCAGGTCAGAAGGGAGTGGCAAAAAACATTCAAAGTGATGAATAGCAAGAACCTACAACCAAGATTACTGTATCCAGCAAAGTTATCATCCAGAATAGAAGGGCAGATAAGGAGCTTCACAGATAATAAAAGGCTAAAGGAGTTCATCACCACCAAACCAGTATTATATGAAATGCTGAAAGGTATTCTTTAAGAAGAGGAAGAAGAAGAAAAAAGATAAAAATTATGATCAACAAATACATATATATCAACAAGTGAATCTAAAAATCAAGTGAATTAAAAATCTGAGGAACAGAATATAATAGAATCAGGGGCAAAGAAACGGAGTGGATTGATAATTATCAGGGGGGAAAGGGGTGTGGGGGTGCAGGAAGAGACTGGATTAAAATCGTACACCTATGAATGAGGACAATGGTGGGGGGGATAAGAGTAGAGGATGGGGTGGGAACCCGTTGGAAGGGAGCTATGGGGTGGGGGGGAGGAATGACAAACAATTGTAATAATCTGAGCAATAAAGATTTATTTTTTAAAAATTAAAAAAATAAAATAAAATAAAACTGCCCTATGAATTCACCAGACTGCTTTCCATAGTGGTTGTACCACTCTACATTCCCACCAGCAGTGAATGAGGGCTCCCTTGTCCCCACAATCTCTCCAACACTTGTTGCTTGTCTTGTTGATAATGGCCACTCTAAGTGATGTAAGGTGGTATCTCATTGTAGTTTTAATATGCATTTCCTTGATTGCCAGTGAGGTTGAATATCTTTTCATATACCTATTGGCTTTTTATATGTCTTCTTGAGAGAGATATATATTCAGGTCCTCTGCCCACTTTCTGATTGGATTGTTTATTTGTTTGGTGTTGAGTTTTACAAGTTCTTTATATATTTTGGAAATTAAATCTTTGTCAGAGCTACTGTTGGCAAATATCACCTCCCATCTTGTTGGCTGCCTTTTGTTTTGTTGTCCATTTCTTTTGCTGTGAAGAGGCTCTTCAGTTTGATATAGTCCCATTTCATATTTGCCTTTACCTCCCTTGATTTTGGGGTCAAGTCCATAAAATGTTCTCTACCACCAAGGTCCATAAGTTTGGTACCTATATTTTTTTCTATGTGACTTATAGTTTTGGGTCTTATGCTTAAGTCTTTCATCCATTTCTGAATTAATTTTTGTACATGGGACAAATTGCAATCCAGTTTCATTCATTTCCATGTGGCTTTCCAATTTTTCCAGCACCATTTATTGAAGAGACTATCTTTACTGCAATGCACATTTCTGGCTCCTTTGTTGAAAATTGTGTCCATCTAAGATGGCGGCTTATGTAAACACACCTAAACTGCTGCCATGCACAACAATTTCAAAACTACAACTAAAAAACAAAACGTCTATCACCTAGAACCATGGGAAAGCTAGCTGAAAGGAACCTCTACAACTAGACTGAAAGAGAAAGGAGCATTCAGGGCACAAGCGCTGAAAAACTGAGGTACAGGGGTGTGAGCGTGATACAGGCTGGCAGTGGATCCTGGCTGGTGGAGGGCATTTCTTTCTTCAACCCAAAGAGAGACAAGCTCCCAATCTCTCTGAAATCCAGTTTCTGGGGACAAGCTAGACGGTCTGCCATCAGGTTGGAAAGTGAGGGTGGCTTGCTTGCAGAGCTGCACGCAAGAATAATTGTTTGCTGTGCTGGGGCATGAGACATAGGGACATGGTCAAAGAGGCAGAGACTGCTGATGGGCAGCCATCACTGTTGGCCATACCCCAGCGTAATGATGCCCTGAGACTCTGCCCTGATACTCTGCCCCACACAATCTACAAACACACCCAAGCTCCAAGCAGCAGCTTTTGCATATGAATGGCCTTCTCTATTGCAGTTTAACCTAGAAAACTTGCAACCTGGTGCAGACATCTCCAAAGCTTTCAAGCTCCAAGCAGGGATGAGAGGACTGTGGTTCTCACTGTAGCTCCTGCAGAGTGGCCTTAGATAGTAGCTTAACTGAACCCCATTGGAGATCCAGAAGCTGTGTACCTAATGGTCAGTGTGAGTCACCAGATTTCAACTCCTCACATCCATAAGTGACACATTCCAGAGGCGGACTCAGTGAGCACCAAAGCCCCACTGAAACAAGGCCTGCACCATAAGCGTGTCTGCAGTGTAGCAATTCCTCTATTATAGACACAGCAGGTCCTCACAGCCAATTGGCCTGGAGCTCAATTCCTCCCAGTGTACCAACAGCAATCAAGGCTTAACTAAACCAAGACTTTGCACTCAGCCCACAAAGGGGTGTACCAAGAGCAACCACCTCGGTGATTGGGGAAGCTGAGCTACTGGACCCTATAGGTCACCTACCACACAAAGCCACTCCATCAACACAGGGAGGCAACCAAAATGCGGACACAGAAGCATGTCATGAATGGGAGAGATGGAAGAAAGTAAACTATTGGATGACGCAGAGTTCAGAATCACATTTATAAGGTTACTCAAGAATCTTCTAAAAACCTTTGAGAAACTTGATGAGACCTCCAAGGACCTTAATAAGAATACAAAAAAAAAAAAAAATGGAAAAGGACCAGTTAGAAATTAAGCATACACTGTCTGAAATAAAGAATATACAGAAACTCAACTGTAGAACAAAGTACCCCAAGAGTCAAACCAAAGATCTGGAATATGAGGAAGCAAAAAGCACCCAACCAGAGAGGCAGGAAGAAAGAAGAATCCAAAAGTGTGAGGATAATGTAAGGAGCCTCTGGGATGGTTTTAAGCATACCAACATCTGGATTTTGGGTGTGCCAGAAGAAGAGAAAAAGCAGGATATTGAAGGCCTATTGAAAGAAATAATGACAGAAAACTTTCCCTACCTGGTGAAAGAAATAGACTTACAAATCCAGGAAGCACACAGAACCCCAAACAAGAGGAATCTAAAGAGGACCACACCAAGACACATCATAATTAAAATGCCAAGGGCAAAAGACAAAGAAAGAATTTTGAAAGCAGCAAGAGAAAAACAGTTAGTTACCTACAAGGGAGCACACAAACAGCTATCAGCTGCTTTCTCAACAGAAACTATGCAGGCCAGAAGGGAGTGGCAAGAAATATTCAAAGTGGTGAACAACAAGAACCTACAATCAAGATTACTATACCCAGCAAAGCTATCATTCAGAATTTTCTTGTCTGAGTTCCACAGACAAGAAAAAGCTAAAGGAATTTATCATCACCAAACCAGGATTACATGAAATGCTGAAGGGTATTCTTTAAGAAGAGGAAGAAGAAAAAAAAGGTAAAGATAAAAACTATGAACAACAAAAAGACATCAAATACAAGTGAATCTAAAAATTAAGTGAATAAAAAATCTGAAGAACAGAATGGACCGGTGAATATAATAGCATCAGGGACATAGAAAGGGAGTGGACTGACAATCCTCAGGGGTATGGGTGTCTGAGGGGTGCGGGAAGAGATTGGACAAAAATCTTACACCTATGGATGAAGACAGTGGCAGGGGGTAAGGGCATGATGTGGGGTGGGAATCAGGTGGAAGGGAGCTATGGGGGAGAGGGGAAGAGGAACACCTATAATAATCTGAACAATAAAGATTTATTATATTAAAAAAATAAAAGAAAAATATCTGTCCATATATGTGTGGTTTTATAGCTGGGCTCTCTATTGTGTTCCATTGATCTATGTATCTGAATCTTTGTCAGCACCATGTTGTTTTGACTATCATAGCTCTGTAGTATATTTTAAAGTCAGGTAGGGTAATACCTCCAGCATTGTTCTTTCTTTCTTTCTTTCTTTCTTTCTTTCTTTCTTTCTTTCTTTCTTTCTTTCTTTCTTTCTTTCTTTCTTTCTTTCTTTCTTTCTTTCTTTTTCAGAATTGCTTTGGCTATTCTGGGTCTTTGTGGTTCCATACAAATCTGATTACTTCTCATTCTATTTCTTTTAAAAAAATGACATTGGGGTTTTGATGGGGATTGCATTAAATCTGTATATTGCTTTGGGTAAAATGGTCATTTTAACTATGCTGATTCTTCCAATCCATGAACATGGGATATTTTTCCATTTCGTTGTGTCTTTTTCAATCTCTTTAATATTGTTTTGTAACTTTCAGTATATAGGTCTTTTACATTCTTTGTTAAGTTTATTCCTGGGTATTTTATTCTTTTGGTTGCAATTGCAAAAGGAATTGCTTTCTCTGTTTCTTTTTCTGAAATTTTGTTGTTGGTATACAGGAAGGCAATGGATTTTTGTACATTGATTTTTATCCTGCAACTTGAGTATATTTATTGTTTCTAATAGTTTTTTGATAGAGTCTTTAAGGTTTTCTATATTCAGAATCATGTCCACAAAAAAATGTCAGTTTGACTTCTTCCTTCCCTATTTGGAAGCCTTGTATTTCTTTCTCTTGCCTTATTGCTCTAGCTAGTACTTCAAGTACTATATTGAATAAGAGTGATGAGGGTGGACATCCTTGTCTTGTTCCTGATCTTAGGGGAAAAGCTTTCAGTTTTTCACCATTGAATATGATATTGGCTGAGAGTTTTTAATATATGGCCGTTAGGTTGAGGCACTTTCCTTGTATTCCTATTTTATTGAGTGTTTTAATCATAAATAGATGCATCTTATCAAATGCTTTTTCTGCATTTATTGACAAGATCATATGATTTTTATCTTTTCTTTTGTTAATGTGGTGTATTTTGTTGATTGATTTGCAAATGTTGAACCATCCTTGTTTCCCTGGAATGAATCCCACTTGATCGTGATGTATTATTTTTTGAATGTACTGTTGTATTCAATTAGCTAGTATTTTGGTTAGGATTTTTGCATCTGTAGTTTTCTTTTTTGTGTGCTAAATTTGCCAGCTTTTGGTAGTAAGGTTTTATTGGCCTTGGAGACTGTGTTAGAAGTATTGCCTCTTCTTCAATTTTTTTTTGAAGAGTTTGCAAAGAATAAGCTCTAATTCTTCCTTGAATGTTTGGTAGAATTCACTGAGGAAGCCATCTGGTCCTGGACTTTTGGCTTTGGGGAGTTTTTGTCTTCTTCTTTTTCTTTATTGATTAATGTATTACAAATATGTCCTATCCCACCATTGTCCCCCCACCCCCTCTATCCTGCCCTCACCTCACCCCCTGTTGTCTGCATCCATGGGTTATGCTTATATGCATGCATACAAGTCCTTTGGTTGATTGCTCCCCCTTACCTCCACATTCCCCTTCCTTCCCTCTGAGGTTTGAGCATGTGATTGATGCTTCTCTGTCTCTGGTTCTGTTTTTGTTCATCAATTTATGTTGTTCATTATATTCCACAAATGAGTGAGATCATGTGATATATATCTTTCTGACTTATCTATTTCACATAGCATAATGCTCTCCAGCTCCATCCATGATGTTGTAAATGGTAGGAATTCCTTCTTTTTATTATCGCAGCATAGTATTCCATTGTGTAAATATACCACAGTTTTTTTTAATCCACTCATCTGCTTATGGGCATTTAGGCTATTTCCAAATCTTAGTTATGGTGATTTGTGCTGCTATGAACATAGGGGTGCATATATCCTTTCTGATTGGTGTTTCTAGTTTCTTGTGATATGTTCCTAGAAGTGGGATCACTGGGTCAAATGGGAGTTCCATTTTCAGTTTTTTTGAGGAAACTCCATACTGTTCTCCACAGTGGCTGCACCTGTCTACATTTCCACCAGCAATGCATGAGGGTTCCTTTTTCTCAGCATCTATGTCAGCACTTGTCATTTGTTAATGATAGCCATTCTGGCAAGTGTGAGATGGTACCTCATTGTCATTTTGATTTGCATCTCTCAGATGATTAGTGACTTGGAGCATGTTTTCATATGTCTCGTGGCCTTCCTTATGTCTTGTTTCGAAAAGTATTTATTTAGGTTTGTTGCCCATTTTTTGACTGGGTTGTTTGTCCTCCTGTTAAGTTGTATGAGTTCCTTATAAATGTTGGAGATTAAACCCTTATGGGGGATATCATTGGCAAATATGTTCTCCCATGTAGTGGGCTTTCTTGTTGTTTTGTTGATGGTTTCTTTTGCTGTGAAAAAGCTTTTTATTTTGATGTAGTCCCATTTGTGTATTTTCTCTTTAGTTTCCATTGCCTTAGGAGCTATTATCAGTGAAGATATTGCTTCGGTATATATCTGAGATTTTGTTGCCTTTGGATTCCCCTAATATTTTTATGGTTTAAGTCCTATATCCATTTTGAGTTTATTTTTGTGTATGGTGTAAGTTGGTGTTCTAGTTTCATTTTTTTGCATGTGTCTGACCAAATTTCCTGGCACCATTTTTTAAAAAGATTGTTTTGACTCCACTGTATGTTCTTACCTCCTTTGTCAAATATTAATTGAACATAGTGGTTTGGGTTGATTTCTAGGTTCTGTATTTTATCCCATTAGTCTATATGTGTCTGGTTGTTTCAATTTCCTCACAGCTGATCGGTCTATGTAGATTTTCCAGTTCTTCATGATTTAAGTCTAGGAAAGTTATATATTTCTAAGAACTTAACCATTTTTTTTCTAGGTTATTGAATTTTGTGTCATAAAGGCTTTCATAATATTCTAGTATGATCCTTTGTATATCTGTGATGTCTATGGTGATTTCTTCTCTCTCATTTCTGATTTTTTTATATGGATCTTTTCCCTTTTGTCCTTAGTGAGTCTAGCCAGGGGTTTGTCAATTTTATTAATCTTTTCAAAGAACAAGCTCTTTTTTTTTTTATTGATTTTTATATGGTCTGTTTGTTCTCGATTTCTTTTTGTTCTTTAATTCTGCTCTGATTTTTATTATTTTCTTTCTTCTGCTAACTTTGGGTTGCTTTTGTCCTTCTTTCTCTAGTCTTTTAAGGTGTGATGTTAGGTTGCTTATTTGGAATTTCTCTTGTTTCTTGAGATAGGCCTGTAGTGTTATAAACTTCCCTTTCATTACAGCTTTTGCTGCATCCCAGAGGTTTTGAAATGTGTTATCATTCTTATTTGTCTCTATATATCTTTTGATCTCACCTTTTATTTCTTCTTGAATCCAGTCATTTTTTAGTAGTATGTTGTTTAATCTCCAGGTATTTGTAGGTTTTTCCCCCCTCCTTTTTGCAGTTGATTTCTAATTTCATGGCATTGTGGTCAGAAAATATACTTGGAATAATTTCAATCTTTTTGAATTTGTTGATGTTTATTCTCTGACCCAACATATATCCTTGAGAATGTTTCATATGCACTGGAGAAGAATGTATAGTCTGATGTCCTGTGATGAAATGTTCTGTAAATGTCGATTACTTCCATTTGGTCTAGTGTTTCATTTAAGGCTGATATTTCTTTATTAACTTTTTATTTGGTTGATCTGTCTAGAGCTGTCAGTGGAGTATTAAGGTGTCCAACTATAATTGTGTTTTGATCTGTTTCTCCCTTTAGTTCTGTGAGTAGCTGTTTAATATATTTTGGTGCTCCCTGCTTGGACACATATATATTAAGAAGTTTTATGTTTTCTTGATGTAATGTTCCGTTTATCATTATAAAGTGTCCATCTTTGTCTCTTGTTATCTTGATATCTATTTTGTCAGATATAAGTATGGGTACACCTGCTTTTTTGTGGATGTTAGAGAGTCATTTTCCATCCTTTTACTTTGAATCTACCTTTATCTCTGCTGTTTAGTTGTGTCTCTTATAGGCATCACATAGCTGTGGTTTGTTTTTTGATCCAGTCTGCTACTCTGTACCTCTTTATAGTGAATTTAGACCATTTACATGTAGGGTAATTACTGATGTATGAGAATTTCCTATAGCCATTTTATATTTTGTTTTCTGTTAACTCTGTGCTTCCATTGATTCTTTTCCTTTATGCTTCTATCTGTTGTTTTTGTTTGGCGGTATTCCTTACATCTTTTTTTTTTCTGTTTCTTTTTTTTATTTTTTTTTATTTTTTTAGCTATATGTCTTGTTTGGGAAATTTCTGTGTGTGGTTGCCATTAGTTTTATAAAAAGTGAAGTTGCATATATACCATAGGTTTTTCCCCCTTTGAGTGTATCTGATTTTCATCTTCCTTTGCCTGTTCATACTTATTCCTCTTCCCCTTGTATGTTTTTATTGTCACAAATTATCCCTTTTTATGCTGTGAGTTTTTGGCAATCCTACTGGAAGTGTTATGACCTTATGTTCTTTGGTTCAGATAGAATAACTCCCTTGAGTATTTCCTGCAATAGAACTTTTCTAGTGTATGTCTGGAAATGTTCTTATTTCTCCTTCATATATAAAGAATAATTTTTCTGGATATAATATGTGTGGCTGGTAATTTCTCTTTCAGACATTTGAATATTTGGTTCCATTTTCTTTTGGCTTGTAGAGTTTCTGCTGAGAAGTTGTGTGAAAGTCTGATGGGCTTTCCTTTTTAGGTCACTTCCTTCTTTTCCATGGATACTTTGAGGATTTTTTCTTTGTTACTAATTTTTGACAACTTCATTACCAAGTGTCTTGGAGAGGGCCTCTTTGGATTGAGGTAACTAGGTGTTCTGTTTGCTTCTTGGACTCAAGGATCTAGCTCTTTCCATAGATTTGGGAAGTTCTGATCCACTATTTCTTTTAATACTGTCATACCATGCTCTCTCTCTTCCTTCTCTGCATTGCTTATGATTCTGATGTTATTTTTTTTATGGAATGAGAGAATTCTTATGGGACTATTTCGTATTTCTTTATTCTAAGGTTTCTCTCTTCTTCCCTCTGCATCATTTATTGATTCCTATCTTACCTAATAATAGACAAACATATAAAGTGACCATACCTCCACTACACCCACAGCCAATCACAGTGAGTATGCAAATTAGAAGTCAAAAGATAGCTGCTGCCCAGTTGCTCCAGGTGCAGAGTGGCCAGGCAGGGCAGGACACCTGCTATGAGAGGGAGGGTGGTGGGTGAAGGGATCAATAGGAGCGGAGTGCCACAGTGAAAACAGGACTGCAGACTCCGGAGTTTGCAGCGAAGATGAAGATGGCAGACAGCTGACTCTGGCTGGAGCCTACAGAGAAGCAGCAAAAATGAAGACAAAGAAGGCAGATTCTGGCCTGAGCAAAGGCCTGGATCCTGAGTGCTGGAGGAAAAACGGTGCTGGAAGCCAAGGGAAGAAAG
This sequence comes from Pipistrellus kuhlii, assembly GCF_014108245.1. Classification (NCBI taxonomy): domain Eukaryota; kingdom Metazoa; phylum Chordata; class Mammalia; order Chiroptera; family Vespertilionidae; genus Pipistrellus; species Pipistrellus kuhlii. The sequence continues at coordinate 29,144,790 of NW_023425471.1, forward strand.
GCCTATTGCACAAATCTCTTTGTGCAATGGGCCTCTAGTCTTTAATATCACTAGTCAGTGTTTCCCAAACTTTTGACATATGTATACCCCTTCTATAATTTTTGTAACGCTGAGTACCCCTCGTACTCATGAGAATGTAGATTTAGGCGTAGCTAAGCACTGTACAATGCATATCCCCACCAAACTCCAGTGCAACGCGCACCCCCACCAAACTCTTCCTGTACCCCTGGGGGTATGTGTACCACACTTTGGGAAACACTGAACTGATTGGTTTTGTTTTCTATGCTCATCAGTTCACTCTTAATTCCTTTAACTGCCTGATTCATTTCCAGGATTTCTGCTATATTCTTTTTATTTTCAGTTATCCGTTGCCTTTAATTAACATCTAAATATATAACATATTGTTCTATAATTATAACATGGGAATGTCTATGAACAAAATAAATACATTTTTTTTTTGGCAAATGCCTAGAAAAGAATGGTCAAGTTCATCCAAGGTTTTAAGCAGCAGCATCTATGCAGCTGGAGTGTGGTCAGTGTTTGGAGACAGAGTTAAATATCTGCAATCCGTGCATTCCTCTGATTTCTTCTTTTAGGGCCTGATTTATATCATCTGGTGCTGCTGGAGAGTCCTCTTCTCCTTAAATTCTTTTGACTTGATTTGGATTTCATACATTGCCCCACAGCCTCCTGAAATATCAGTGACTTTGATAGTTGTAGCTCTAGGAAAGCTTTCTTTGAGGATTTGGGTTACTTTGAGCTCCGCTTCAGTCTGTAAGGCAAACATCCTCTTCAGCAAAGAGGAAGCCTATGGATCTGGCGGAGCGGAGGCGCTGCTGCAGCCAATCTCCACACCACCGTGCTGGGCGACGCGACTTTCCTCCCTACCCCCCACCAAGGTCGCCGCCGCTATATTCTTTTTTAAAATTCAATTTCTTTGGAGAAATACTCACTTTGTTCGTTGATTTGTTTTCTGAATGAGCTTAATTGCCTGCCGGTATTTTCTTACATCTCAGTGAGTATTTTCAGAACCGTAATCTTGAAATCTCTGTCATTCAACTTGCATAATTCCATGTTCCAGCCTGTTTTCTGGGGATTTTACATTTTTATTTCCGTTCATTGCTGTTGTGGTTGTTCATGACATTCATTGTTCTCCTTTGTTTTCCCATATATCTCTGAGGAGGTATTTCTACTGTGTTCCAGTAGATGGCGCTGAATTGCAAATTTTTATCCTCTGTGGCCCCTCAGTTTTGAACCTCTCTATTGGACTGTATCTCTTCTGTTGCTTGGGGGTGAGGTTTGGTTTTCCCTCACAGTAATACTGATTCTGACCTTCATGGGTCCAGCCCAAGCACCCCTCCTGGGGTTCAGTCACAGAGGGAAATTGTGCTTATACTGCAATAGCTCTTGGCCTATAGATAATACACTCCTGTAGCCAACTCCAAGGGCAATGGGAATTGAGATTTGGGAGTCTAATCAGTGGCAAGGCTCTGCAATTTATTTTCTTAGCCTGCAGCCAGGCTCAGCTGTGGGGAGCAACTCTGTAGGGAGGGTGTCTGCTGATTCGCAGATCATGCCCGCAACTCGGATCCCATTCACAATGTGCTCCCACGGTTCAGACACTCACTGTTTGTGTGCGCCACCACACAATGCCGCCACTCCTGTGGCTATTCCAACAGCCAGCCACTTGCCTGGTTAGCTCTCTGTTCCTGCAGACTGGCTGAGGAACTTGCCTTTAACTGCTGCTATCAGTTCCCTGCTGCGCTGCAAACATGCTGCTGTGCTGTAGCTGTGTTCGGCTTCCCTCACTTCTCATCTCCCCACTTATTCCACGGAGCCCACCTTAGTTTTTCTAGTGTGCAGGCCTCTGAAATGTGCATCCATGTTGAGCAGGGACTTTTTTGTTGAATTTTAGGTGGTTATTTTATTGAAATGTTAGGGGGAGAGGATAGATGTGCCCTTAAGCGGCCATTCCTCTAAAATCACCTTTTCTTGTTGTTTGACTTAAGCCTGTACTGCTATGAACTTTCCTCTCAGGGCTGCTTTTGCTGTGTCACACAGATTTGGAGTTGTTCTGTGTTCAATTTACATTTGTTTCTAGGAAGTTTTTTATTTCTTTTTTGATCTTTGTAATCCATTCCTTATTTATTTTATTATTTTATTATTTATTATTTTTTAATTTCTCTATTGATTTAAGGCATCACATATTTGTCCTCACCCTCCCCACGCAAGTCCCACCCTCCTGTTGTCCATGACCACTGGTTAGGCTCATATGGATGCACACAAGTCCTTTGGTTGATCTCTCTCCCTTATCCCCACCCTTCCCTACCTTCCCTCTGAAGTCCCACAGTCAGATCTATGCTTCCTTGTCTCTGGGTCTGTACTTGTCCATCAGTCTATGTTATTCATCATTTCCCCTAGATGAGTGAAATCATGTGCTACTAGAAATACACTTATAAGAACTGAGAATGAGACAAGCAATAATGGTTATGCTGAGAGGCAAATGAATTAGTCTACAGTGAGTTTCTTTCTGGGCCAAAAGTTCTTTTGAGTCCAAGTTACTATGTCAAACAGTTCCTTATGTGTACATGTCAGCAATGATATTTCAGTTCCGGATAGTGGACAAATGGTGGTAATGCAGCTTCTACCCTTTCTGGTTTGGTCCTGGTCAACCTGCAGCAATACATAGCTACTGACTGCTAATATGGCAAGGCATTGGCAGTGTCTTGCATCTCTGGACTGTTTCTCTTCTGTCTTCATGGCTGGAGCATTCCTGTCAATTCCTCTCTGTTACAGGTATCCACATGGTCTTGGAGTTGTTTTCTGAAAATATACAAATATATTAGAGACCAAAAGTTAATAAAGGAATCTTTTCTATAAATTTGACTTGCGATCCTTTTTCATTTTTTGCCCAAATGATTTTCCTCTGGCTTGTTTTGATACCATGTATGTTTTACATGGGTGTCTTGCTGTTAGCATTACAAATGAAAGTTAATTTTCCAAAGTAAAAATTTTCTAGATGTAATTTACTTACAGGATATTTTTCCTTACATGATATTCTTCTACTAACTCCCCTTATTTATTTAAATATTAGGAGGCTTTTGGAAATTTTATAATGTAGTCTTGATAGCTTTCAAATTTTAATTTTTGCACTAAAATATGATTGCTTTAGGTTCATTACATGTTATACAATTTTACGATGAGATGAACTATCAATAAAAAATTTAGTTAACACTTTAGGAACAGCTTTTTGTCCAGTACAATTTTTTTTTCTAGAATATTCTCTTATTTCAATTAGCCAATTTACATTAGCCTGAAAACTTGACTACTTTACTGTCAAATTTGATACTCTAACAACAATCTTATTTTACCCTGTAAATATTAGTGGAAAGGATTATTTGCCTTCTTGAGTAGGCCCTGAGCATTCCTGGTGCTAGGCTGGATTTAGATATAAAAAACCCACTTCCCCACACCATGGGTACAAGACAACTCAAATAAATCTTGTTGCAGTGAGATGGCAGCTGCTATTGGCCAAGTATCTGTCTGTTACCTGGGTCCCAATTTGAGCTGGGTATGGGAAGCTAAGCAGCTATGGGGGCAGGAGACCTCCCTCAGCAGGGGTGAGGATTCAGGCCCCTGCAAAGTTGGAGGGGTGAAGGTCTATGTCCCACCTCTGTTGACCACCAAGTTTTCTCCTGATGGCCCCTCTGTGACTGTGCCTGTCTTAGGTTGTTCCTTCCCTGAGGAATCTTACCCATCTCTGGCTAACCAGCCATCCTCCAGGGCCAAGCGGAGTGATGTGAGGTTCAGTTCTGTCTCCTTGGTAGCCTATGCCCCCATAGCCTCCATGCCCAGCTCCTGCCTTGGGATCCCCTTGCTTGCTGGCGGGGCCCCAGCACTGATCACATACCTTGGGGAACCTGGGTTTCTTCTCCAAGGAGGGCCGAGCTCGCCCCACTGAGCAAGAGACAGATCCATGGTACCAGCCATCACAAGGCTTCAACCTTTGCATGAACAAAAAGCTCAGGCAACAGCCGTGGGCAATTGGATTGTGAGAAGAAGGTTCCTCTTGGCCAAAAGGGCAAGGGGGCCAATATAGAATGCTCAGGTGCCTTCCCAGGGGGCCCTATACATAATGGAAGGGATTAAATCCTTTCATGTCATTTGTAAATTGCTGCCAGACATTAAAAAAATTGGTTTGTAGGTTTGGTTGGGATAATTGTACATTATGCTGTTGTAATTCTAAAATATCTAGAGATGTGTTACCTTTATCTCCAAGCACCAATAAGATGATTTTTATTGATTCTCAAGGTGTGAGGTACTATTATAGGTAATGGGGGTAACTCAAATCTGGGAAAAATTATAATGACATTGTAGAATAATATCATGTAAGGATATTCTCTGCTCTAGGCCATGGCAATTCCATTTCAAACTGGCTGTCCATTTATTTTTATAGACAAGGTCTTAGTTACATTTTCTGTAGCTCTCCCAGGAGCAAGTAGTGATAGTCCCTTCCTTTATTGTCCACACAAGCCAGAAACCTCTCTTTAATTTTACACACAAAGGGGCAGTGGTTTGATTTTGTATCATACAGAAGGGAAGCTGGGTGGAGACGCCTGTGTAATTATACTTCCTTACCCCACCCATAGTTCTCCTGGATGACAAAGGTGATTCATATCATTGGTGACTACATTAGGTGGGGGATCAGCCCATGTAAGGGCTCTTACCCAGGAAGGGTCAGGAACATAAGTCAAAAATACTTCCCCATTAGCCCACGGTAATATTACTGTACAGCTGATGACTGCTATCATGGCAGTAAAGACATTCTCAGGTATTCTTAGGATTCTGGTTACCTCACAATTTATTTTTAATTTTTAAATTATTATTATTATTATTATTATTATTACATATGTGTCCTGATTTCACTATTACCCACCACATCCCACTCATGCCCCTCCCTCCTGTTGTCTGTGTCCATAGATTAGGCTCATATACATGCATATAAGTCCTTTGGTTAATCTCTACCCCTTACCCCCACTGTTCCCTACCTTGCCTGAGGGTTGACATTCTTATTGATGTTTCTCTGTCTCTGGATTTTTCCCCACACAAGTTTATGTTGTTCATTATATTCCAGAAATGAGTGAGATCATGTGATATTTATCTTTCTCTGCCTGGCTTATTTCACTTAGCTTAATGATGTCCATCTTCATCCATGTTGTTGCAAATGGTAAGAACTTTTTTACCGCAGAGTAGTATTCCATTGTGTAGATATACCGGTTTTTTAATCTACTCATCTGTTGATGGGTACTTAGGCTGTTTCCAAATCTTAGCTATGGTGAATTGTGCTGCTCTCCATTCTGATTGATGTTTCTAGTTTCTTGAAATATATTTCCAGAAGTGGGATCACTGGGCCAAATGGGAGTTCCACTTTTAGTTTTTTGAGGAAACTCCATACTGTTCTCCACAGTGGTTGCACCAGTCTGTATCCCCACCAGCAGTGCACGAAGGTTCCTTTTTCTCTGCATCCTCGCCAGCACGTGTCATTTGTTACCCTGTTGATAATAGCCACTCTGACAGGTATGAGATGGTGCCTCATTGTCGTTTTGATTTGCATCTCTTTGATGATTAATGACTTTGAGCAAGTTTTCATATGTCTCTTGGCCTTCCTTCTGTCTTCTTTCAAAACCTGTATATATAGATCTGTTGCCCATTTTGTAATTGGGTTGTTTATCTTCTTTTTATTAAGCTGCATGAATTCCCTGTAAATGTTGGAGATTAATCCCTTATCGTTGATATCATTGGCAAATATGTTCTCCCATGCAGTGGGCTTTATTGTTGTTTTATTGATGGTTTTCTTTGCTGTGAAAAAGCTTTTTATTTTTATGTAGTCCCATTTGTTTATTTTCTCTTTAGTTTCCCCTGCCCTAGGAGCAGTATCAGTGAATAAATTTCTTTGGAATATGTCAGACATTTTTCTGCCTATAGATTCCTCTATTATTTTTATGGTTTGCGTTCGTATGTTTAATTCCTGTATCCATTTTGAGTTTATTTTTCTGTATGGTGAAAGTTGGTGATCTAGTTTCATTTTTTTGCATGTATCTGTCCAATTTTCCCAGCACCATTTTTTGAAGAGACAGTCTTAACTCCATTGTATGTTCATGCCTCCTTTGTTAAATATTACTTGAGCATAGTGATTTGGGTCCATTTCTGGGTTCTCTATTCTATTCCATTGATCTATATAGCTGTTCTTGTGCCAGTACCAGGCAGTTTTGAGAACAGTGGTTTTGTAATACAGCTTGATATCTGATATTGAGATCCCACCTAATATGTTCTTCTTTCTCAGTATTTCTGTAGCTATTCGGGGTCTTTTTTTTATTCCAGATGAATTTTTGGAAAGTTAGTTCTAGCTCTGTGAAATATGCTGTTGGAATTTTAATGGGAAGTGCATTGAATTTATAGCTTGTTTTGGGTAGTATGGATGTTTTGATGATGTTGATTCTACCAATCCATGAACATGGTATGTTCTTCCATCTGTTTATGTCTTCCTCTATTTATTTTTTTCAGTTTTGTGTAGTTTTCCATGTATAGGTTTTTACCTCCTTAGTTAAGTTTATTGCTAGGTAGTTTAAGTTTTTTTTTGTTTGTTTGTTTTTTTTGTTTTTTTTTTGGTGCGATGATAAATGGGATTGCTTTTCTAGTTTCTCTTTCTGTAAGTTCACTGTTGGTGTATAGAAATGCCACAGATTTCTTGCCATTAATTTTGTATCCTGCTACATTGCCGAATTCATTTATTGAGTTTAATAGTTTTTTTATGGAGCCTTTTGGGTTTTTTTATCTATAATATCATGTCATCTGCGAATAAGGACAGTTTTACTTCTTCTTTTCCAATTTGTATGCCTTTTATCTCTTCTTCTTGTCTACTTGTAATGGTTGATACTTCCAGTAATATATTGAAAAGGAGTGGTGAGAGTGGGCATCCCTGTCTTGTTCCTGCTCTTAAGGGAAATGGTTTTAGTTTTTGTCCATTGAGTATGATGTTAGCTGTCTGTTTATCACATATGGCTTTTATTATGTTAAGGTATGATTCTTCTATTCCCACATTGTTGAGAGATTTTATCAAGAAAGGGTGTTGGATTTTGTCAAATACTTTTTCTGCATCAATTGATATGACTGTGTGATTTTTATCTCTCAATTTGTTTATGTGATGTACCCTGTTTATTGATTTGCAGATATTGTACCACGCTTGCATTCCTGGGATAAATACTACTTGGTCATGGTGTATGATCTTTCTGATGTACTGCTGGATCTGATTTGCTAGAATTTTGTTGAGGATTTTGGCACTTATGTTCACGAGAGAAATTGCCCTGTAATTCTCTTTCATTGTGTGTCTTTAATTGGTTTTGGTATTAGAGTAATGCTGGCTTCATAAAATGAGCTTGGAAGTATTCTTTCCTCTTGAATTTTTTGTAATAGTCTGAGGAGGATAGGTTTTAGCTCTTCCTTGAATGTTTGGTAAAACTCTCCTGTGAATCCATCTGGTCCCAGGCTTTTGTTTGCTGGAAGCTTTTTGAAGACTGCTTTAATTTCTTCCATAGTTATTGGCCTATTGAGATGTTTAGATTCTTTCTGATTCAGTTTTGAAAGGTTATATTTTTCTAGGAATATGTCCTTTCCTCCATATTGTCCTTTTTTTTTTTTTTTTTTTTTTTTAACAATCCTTTGTATTTTGGTGGGTTCTGTTGTTATTTCCTTTCTGATTTTCTATTTGGTCCTCTCTCTTCATTCTTGGTGAGCCTGGCTAGAGGTTCATCTATCTTGTTTATTCTTTCAAAATACCAGCTCTTTGTTTTGTTGATCTTTTATATTGTTTTTTTTTGTCTCTATGTTGTTTATTTCTGCTCTGATCTTTACTATTTCCTTCCTTCTGCTTACACTAGACTTTTCTTGTTGCTCTCTTTCCAACTCTTTGAGTAGTAGGGTTAGGTAATTTATTACTATTGTTTCTTATTTTTTTGCAGTAGGCTTTTAGCTATGAACTTTTCTCTCAAGACTGCTTTCACTGTGTCCCATATACTATGGGTTGTGTTTTCATTGTCATTTATTGCCATGATGTTTTTAATTTATTCCTTGATTTCTCTGGTAACCTAGTCATTGTTTAATAGCATGCTGTTTAGTCACCATGTGTTTGATTTTTTTAGATTGTTTTTATTTTAGTTGATTTCCAGTTTTATGCCACTGTGATCTGAAAAGATGCTTGATGAGATTTTTATCTTCTTAAATTTAAAGAGACTTTGCCTATGTCTCAACATATGGTCTATCTTTAAAAGTGTCCCATGTGCACTTGAGAAGAATGTATATTTTCTGGCTTTGGAGTAAAATGTTCTGGAGATTTCAATTAATTCCATCTAGTCTAGTGAGTCAGTTAGTATTGATGTTTCTTTGCTTATTTTTTGTTTAGAGGATTTGTCCAATGGTGATAGTGAGGTATTAAATTTCCTTACTATAGTTATATTTCTGTCAATCTCTTCCTTGATATCCTCCAAGAGTTTTTGTTTTTTTTTAATGTATTTGGGTGCTCCTGTATTGGGTACGTATATGTTTACCAGAGTTATTTCTTCTTGTTGGATTGCTCCCTTTAGTATTATGAAGTGCCCTTCCTTATCTCTTATTATGTTCTTCACTTTGAGATCTAATTTTTCAGATACATACAAGTATTGGTACCCTGCTTTGTTTTTTTTTCTTCATTTCCATTCCCCTGAAAAACCTTTTTAATACCTTCACACTCATCCTTTGTGCGTCTTTTTTTCTGAGGTGTGTTTTTTGTAGACAGCATGCATATGGGTCATTTTTTCTTATCCACTCAGTTACTCTATGTCTTTTGATTGTGGCCTTTAATACATTTACATTTAAAGTCATAACTGATAGGTACTTGCTTTTTGCCATTTTTATTCTTTACCACTGTGTTCCTTCTATGCTTCCTATTTCTTTTTTTTCTTTTTTACAGCAGACCCTTTAGCATTTCTTGCATTGCTGGTTTGCTGATAATAATTTTCCTTAGTCCTTTTTTGTCTGCGAAGCTCCTGGTTTCAACTTCAACTTTGAATAATAGCATTGCTGGATACAGTATTCTTGGATTCAGACCCTTCATTTGCATGACTTTGTATATTTTATTCCATTCCCTTCTGGCCTGATGTGTTTCTGTTGAGAAATCAGTCACTAGTCTGATGGGGGTTTCTTTGTAGGTAACTTTCTTTTATAAATCTTTATTGTTCAGATTATTACAGGTGTTCCTCTTTTTTTCCCCATAACTCCCCTCCACCTGATTCCCCACCACACTCCATGCCCTTACCCACTGCCACTGACTTCATCCATATGTGTAAGATTTTTTTTCCAATCTCTTCTCGCACCCCTCAGACTCCCATACCCCTGAGGATTGTCAGTCCACTCCCTTTCTATGTCCCTGATTCTATTATATTCACCAGTCCATTCTGTTCTTCAGATTTTTTATTCACTTGATTTTTAGATTCGCTTGTTAGTAGGTATGTATTTGATGTCTTTTTGTTGATCATAGTTTTTACCTTTACCTTTTCCTTCTTCTTCCTCTTCTTAAAGAATACCCTTCAGCATTTCATGTAATCCTGGTTTGGTGGTGATAAATTCTTTTAGCTTTTTCTTGTCTGTGGAGCTCTTTATCTGATCTTCAATTCTGAATGATAGCTTTGCTGGGTAGAGTAATCTTGGTTGTAGGTTCTTGCTGTTCATCACTTTGAATATTTCTTGCCACTCCTTTCTGGTCTGCATAGTTTCTGTTGAGAAATCAGCTGACAATCGTATAGGCACTTACTTGTAGGTAACAAACTGTTTTTCTCTTGCTGCTTTCAAGATTCTCTCTTTGTCTTTTGCCCTTGGCATTTTAATTATGATGTGTCCTGGTGTGGTCCTCTTTGGATTCCTCTTGTTTGGGGTTCTGTGCACTTTCTGGACTTGTAAGTCTATTTCTTTCACCAGGTAGGGAAAGTTTTCTGACATTATTTTTTTCATTAGGCCTTCAATATCCTTCTCTCTCTCTCTTCTTCTGGTACCCCAAAAATCCGGATGTTGGTACGCTTAAAGCCATCCCATAGGTTCCTTACACTATCCTCACACTTTTGGATTTTTCTGTCTTTCTGCCTCTCTGGTTGGGTGCTTTTTGCTTCCTCATATTCCAGATCTTTGGTTTGACTCTTGGGGTACTTTGATCTACAGTTGAGTTTCTGTATATTCTTTATTTCAGAGAGTGTATGCTTAATTTCTGATTGGTTCTTTTCTTTTTTTTTTTTTTTTTGTATTCTCATTAAGGTCCTTGAAGGTCTCACTAAGCTTCTTGGAGATCTCACCAAGTTTCTCAAAGGTTTTTAGAAGATTCTTGTGTAACCTTATAAATGTGGTTCTGAACTCTGTGTCGTCCAGTAATTCACTTTCCTCAATCTCTCCCATTCGTGACATGCTTCTGTCTCCTCATTTTGGCTGCTTCCCTGTGTTGATGGAGTGGCTTGGTGTGGTAGGTGACCTATAGGGGCCAGTAGCTCAGCTTCCCCAATCACCTGAGGTGGTGGCTCTTGGTAAACCCCTTTGTGGGTTGAGTGCAAAGTCTTGGTGTAATTAAGCCTTGCTTGCTGTTGGTACACTGGGAGGAATTGACCTCCAGGCTAATTGGCTGTGAGGACCCGCTGTGCCTATAATGGAAGACATGTTGCGCTGGAGACGTGCCTTGTTTCAGTGGGGCTTTGGTGCTCACTGAGTCCGTCTCCTGAATGTGTCACTTATGGGTGTGAGGAGTTGAAACTGACCACTAGGAACACTGGCTTCTGGATCTCCAATGGGGCGCAGTTCAGCTACTGTCTGAGGCCACCCTGCACTAGCTACAGTGAGAACCACAGCCCTCTCCTCCCTGTTTGGACTTTGGAGGCTTAGGAGCTGTCTGCACCAGGTTGCAAGCTTGCTAGATTAAACTGCAATAGAGAAGGCCATTCATATGCAAAAGCTGCTGCTTGGAGCTTGGGTGTGTTTATATATTGTGCAGGGCGGAGTCTCAGGGTGGAGTCTCAGGGCAGAGTCTCAGTACATCTATAGGCTGGGGCGTGGCTGCCCAACAGCCTTCTCTGCCTCTCTGACTTTGTCACCGTGTCTCCCCATGTCTTGCGCCCCAGCACAGCAAACAATTATTCTTGCGTGCAGCTCTGCAAGCAAGACACCCTCACTTTCCAACCTGATGGCAGGCAGTCTAGCTTGTCCCCAGAAACTGGATTTCAGAGAGATTGGGAACTTGTCTCTCTTTGGATTGAAGAAAGTAATGCTCTCTGCTAGCCGGGATCTGCCACCAGCCTGTATCACGTGCCCCTGTACCTCAGCTTCTCAGCGCTTGTTTCCTGAATGCTCTTCTGTTTCAGTCTAGTTGTAGAGGTTCCATTCAGACAGCTTTCCCGTGGTTATGGGTGATAGATGTTTTGTCTTTTAATTGTAGTTTTGAAATTGTTGTGCATGGCAGCAGTTTAGGTGTGTTTACCTACCTTGCCCTCTTGGTCTCCCCTCAGCATTGATGTTTCTATCTCTCTCTTCCTCTCCCTTCCTCTCTCTAGTTTCTGTAATTCACATTCCCCAGCAAAGTTGTTCGTGAAGGTTCTCCTATCATGAGAATCCTCTCATAGGTAACTTTCTGTGTCTCTCTGGCCACTTATAAGATTCTTACTTTGTCGTTGGTGTTTGCCAATTTAATTAAAATGTGCCTTGGTTTCTGTCTTTTGCCATTCATTTTTCTTGGGACTCTGTGAGCTTCTTGGATTTGTGTGGGGTTTTTCTTTCCTATATCAGAGAAGTTGTCTGTCATTATTTCTTCAAACAGGTTTTCTATTCCTTCCTGTTTCCTCTCCTTCTGTTATCCCTATTATGTGGATGTGTTTTGTTTCATTTTGTCCCAAAGTTCCCTTAGGCTCTCTTCCTTCTTTTTAATTTTTTTTTCTAGAAGCTGCTCTATTTGGGTATTTTTTCCTACTTTGTCTTCTAGTTCACTGATTCAGTCCTCTGCTTATTCTAGTCTACTCTTGATGCTTTCTATTGAGTTCTTTAGAACAGCAATGCATTTTTTATTTCCTCTTGGTTCTTACACATATGATCGAATTTGCCTTCCATTCCCTCCATCCACCTTACAACCATTTCTCTGAATTATTTCTTTGACAAGTTGATTGCCTCCATTTTCTTTACTTCCTTTTCGGGTGATGCCTCCTTTTCTTTCATATGTGGACTCTTTCTTTTTCTCCCCATGATCTCTCTTCTCTGGGTGTTTGATTATGTAGTCCTCTCTCTCCTTAATTTATTCAAAGGCACAAAATACACCACAACCAGGTACAACGCACAAGGCTCTGAACAGAAATGTATTCACGATATTATTAACCCCAGATAAAGGTGACTGACTACCAGAGAAGTGCTAATTAGAGCATAGGAGAGAAATGACAAAAAGTGCAAAAATGAAATTGGGAAAATGGGAAAAAAGTAAGAGAGAAAAGAAAGAGAATAAGAAAGAAAATGGGAAACTCCAATAGAACAGCCACTAATCCCAACAAATATCAGCAATAATTAACTGCAGATGATTGCCAACTACAAACAACTAATATCAAGTGAGGTGAGGGAATACAGAAGCAAGAAACAAACAAAAACAATACAAAAACAAAAAGAATAAGCAAACAACCTCACAAACAAGCATTAAAAAAACAATATAATCAACAATCAAGCAAATAACAACAAAAGGAGAGAGAGAAAAAAAAATTTTGGATAGTGAAGAGAAGAGAGAGGTGAGTATGGACTTGGAGTAGGGGATTGGAAATTAGATATATAAGTAGGGTGAAATTTTAACAGAGGTAAAAAGAAGGAATATGAAAATCTAAAGCAGTAGTAAGGTAAAAGGAACAGGACAACAAAAGAGGAAAAGTGAGGAATAGATTGATAGCATAAAGGTAAAGTTGAGAGAGAATAAAATGATGCTAAAGGAAAGATGAAAATAGAATGTAGAACATGTATCCCAAAGTAAAATAAAGAGAAAATAAAATGATCCTTAAAGAAAAAGATAAAATGGTATTAGTAATATTACTGATTGAAAATAAAAAAAAATGTAATAATTAAAAAGGTAAATACCAGTGAGGAAAAAGAAAAAAAATAGTTTCTTAAGTAAAATATTCAAAAAATTAAAATTAAAATGTGCAGTAGTTATTCACTTCCTCTACTGTTCTGTTTCCTAGTCAGGACAGTATTAAGGTTCCCCGAGTTCCACTGCTCCTCAGTGTTCTAAGCCAGTCCTAATTTTTAAGCAGACAATACACCTTTATTGCTTGTATTCCTTTATTTGTGTTTAAACAAGAGTCAATTTGTGATTCAGCTTCTGGGTGGCATTGTTTCTGGATAGACCTCCAGGTCTATAGGTCCTCTCTAGCTAGCGTTTAGATTTTTCCCCCCCCTGTGGCACTTAATACCGGCTGTTTATCATCTGCAGTGTTGTCTTCCACTCTTCATCTTCAGTGTATTGCTGGGGGCTTCTACCTGTGGCTGGGGTAACTAATTGTCTACAGTTGCAAGGTGGCTCTAGGCACAAGGTCCTCATTAATCTGGCCAGTTCCTCTCTCGAATCCATGTTACAATTTAATATTTCTTGCAGGAATACACACAGGTTTGGAGAAATTTTCTGCAAATATACAAGCATACCCTCAAAAAAAGGTTAGGAGGATGGGGGTTGAGGACAAATATGTGATACTTTAATCAATAAATAATTTTTTAAGGGTTAGCAATGTCTCAGGTCCCTTCCATAAACCATATTCAGGATCTTTCCATTTAGCTAGACTAGGGGTGTCGAACTCAATCAGAGAAGGGGCCAAAATCTAAAATCCAGCCTAAATCGCGGGCCGAATGGTTTACTGAACAGTCATAAACTGTCATTGTGATGGAAACGCAGCAGAGTGCAGTGATGACAGCGCGGTGCGGGCCACATTGCAAGGCCTGGCGGGACGGATTTGGCCCGCGAGCCTTGTGTTTGACACATGCGAGCTAGACCATTTCCCTTTGTTTTATTTGGACACCATGGGTGTCGTGCCATCAGTGTCACAAGTGAAAAAATTTAAAGTAATTAAGGCTTGATGCAGCCTACCCACAGGTGATTTCTCCATCATAATTCCCCCTTTTAGTTCTCCAAGTTGGGATTTTAGCCACTGATGTTGGCGATTAATAATGGCCTTCCCTTGGGAATTATATGGTACTAGTGGCCCGGTGCAAAAAATTCATGCACATTAAAAGGGGATTAATTAGAGAAAATAATTTAATATTGCTACTTGCCCTTTATAATAGAAGTGTCAGAGATGAAATAAAATTAGTAAAATGTATATGAAAACCTTCCTCCTGTCAGAGCCTGGGGCACACCAAGGAACCCAGAGTCAAGTGTCCACCCACATGCACCCCAAAATCATGTGAGACCCAGACCCGGCTGGCCCCCGCCCCCATTGGGCTAGATCCAGACCTGGCCAGTCCCACCCTTGTCAAGCCCTGCCAGGCAGGGGATGTAGCCTCAGGTTTCCTGGCCCTGCACCAGGACAGAAGGCATGACATGCGGTCCCCCAGCCCAGACCAGGATGGGGGACGTGCCTTGATGTCCTCCGTCAAACCCAGCCAGGTGGGGGACATGGCCTGAGATCTCCTGTCAAGCCCTGCTGGGTGAGGGCATGGCCTGAGGTCCCCCATCAAGCCCCACGTGGGGTGGTGCAACCTCAGTTCCCTCAGCCCAACACTGGAAGGGGAGCAAAGCCTTGGGTCCCCTGTCAAGCCCCACCAGCAAAGGGGGTGCAGCATCAGGCACCCCATCAAGTCCCACTGGGCAGGGGGTGCAGCTTGAGTTCCCCCGACCCATCACTCAGGGTGCACCTTGAGGTCACCTGTCAAGCTCCACTGGGTGAGGGGCATGGCCTGAGGTCCCCCATCAAGCCCTGCTAGGCAGTAGCCAATAGCCTCAGATTCCCTGGCCCAGTACTGGGGCAAGGGGTGCGGCCTGAGGCCATCCGTCAAGCCCTGCTGGGAGGGGGTTGTGGTCTGAGGTTCCCTGGCCTGGTGCTGGGGTGGGGGGCGTGGCCTGAAGTCCCCTGTCAAGGCCCACCTGGTGGAGGGGCACATCCTGAGGTCCCCCTGACTGGTGCCAGGGCAGGGGGTGAGGCTTGAGATCCCAGTCAAGCTCTACTGGGTGGGAGCATGGCATGAGGTCCCCCAGACTGGTGCCAAGGCAGGAGGCATGGCCTGAGGTCCCCTGTCAAACCCCACTGGGTGCAGGGGGTGCAGCTTCAGGTCCCCTGGCTCAGTGCTAGGGCAGGGGGCACAGCCTGAGGCCCTCCATAAAGCCCCACTGGATGGGGAGTGTGGTTTGTGGTTCCTAGCCCTGGTGCTCAGGTGGGGGACATGGCCTGCGTTCCACTGACTCAGCACTGGGGGTGCACCTTGAGGTCCTCTGTCAAGCCTCACTGGGTGGGTGGCATGGCCTGAGGTCCTCTGTCAAGCCCCTCTGGGCAGGGAGTGTGGTCTGAAGTCCCCCAGCCTGGTGCCAGGGTAGAGGGTGCAGCCTGAAGTCTCCTGTCAAGCCTCACCTGATGGGAGCAATGTCCTGAGGTCCCCCAGCCTGGCACTGTGGCAGGAGGAGCAGCCTGAAGGGCTTAATGGGGGAACCTCAAGGTGTGCTTCCCAGCACCAGGATGGGAAGCACACCTTGAGGTTCCCCATTAAGCCCCATTGGGCAGGGGGCATGGCCTCAGGTCCCCTGGCCTGATGCCAGGGCAGGGGGGCTCAGCATGAGGTCCCCTGTCAAGCCCTACTGGGTGGGGGAGGGAGTAGCCTCAGGTCCCTGCTGATTGCTCATTAAGGCTCCTATGGAAACTTGGCTTTAGCTGTGGTTGCAGCCATCTTTGTGATGGAGTGATGGTCAATTAGCATATCCCTCTTTATTAGATAGGATTCTTGTAATGTGTTGAATTTTCCAGTTTTTACAAAATTGTTGGCAATGAAAGCTTGTGTAAGCAAGCCCGTTATAAGTTTTAATAATTTTTGGAATTCCCATGACAGCAAAAACAGGTAGGCAATGATTAATAAACTGTTTTCCCATTTCCCCTGTAGATGCAGTAGCCCATAGGACGTTTGAAAAGGTGTCTATAGACACATGCAATGTCCCAAGGCATCCAAAAGGAGTATAATGTGTTACATCCATTTGCCAGATATTTTCCCTTAGCGAACCTCTAGGGTTGACTCCTGTGTTAGACCCTTGAGGTAGATGTAACATGTAAGTGGGACATTCTCTGACAATTTGTTTTGCCTGCTGTGGAGAGATTGAGAATTGTCTAGATAGCATTTTGGCAGGCTGATGTAAAAGCTGATGAGATTCTGAGGCCTGTTTTAAAAAAGCAACCAATTTATCAGCATGTGCATTTCCTTTAGTTAATGGGCTGGGTAATAAACCGAGTCCTGATGTGGGTGATATAAAAAGGATATTGTCTCTGTTGTACAATCTGCTGAACTTGTTTAAATAGTAAAAATAAACTTTGGTCACTGAGCCATTTTTAAACAAGTAGTTTCAATTTTGTTTACTAAACCTACAGCATAAGAAGAGTCAGAGATGATATTAAGAGGCTCTTGAAAATCATGTAATGCAGCCTTAATAACTTCTAATTCAATTATTTGTACAGAAGTATGACTAGTTTGGATGACTTGGTCTAAATTCATTGTATTATAAGCAACTTTGCTGTGAGACGATCCAACAGTAAAAACAGTTAATGCTTCAGGAATAGGTTCCTGCCTAGTATTTTTTAATATAACAATGGGGGTATAATATAGAAATTGTAATAATTTGTCTTTTATTAGGTGACAACTAAGTTCTCCTGAATATCCACTAAGTCCAATTTACCAATTTAAATCAGTCTGAAATAACATTTCTAACTGCTTCCCAGTGAGGGGAAGGTAAATACTTTGGGGTTCTCCTCTAAGCTTTCTGCAGTGTTTTCTAAATTGAAAAATTAACTGAGCTATAAGTTCTATATATGTAACTGCAGTTTTGGAGGATTGGTGTCCTAGGTGGACTCATTCAATAATAGCAAGAGAGTTTTTATTTTGGAAGATTATTGACAGTAGGATTAATCTGTCCCAATAAAGGCAATTCAGGCTGTACCCATGCCACTTGGACTAAAAAGATTGCCTGCTCAATTTTTTGTAACTCCTTTCTAGCTTCATCTCTCAATACTCGGGGAGAGGAAAGATTAGAGTTACCTCTAAGAATATTAAATAAATTTGTCACTTCTTTTGTAGATATTTTTGGGTAAGGTCTTAACCAATTAATGTCCCTAATAATTTTTTAAAGTCATTTAAGGCAATCGTTTTGTATTTCCACCTTTTGAGGCCTAATACATTGGTTTTCAATTATGGTTCCTAGATATTTGAAAGGCATTTCTTTCTGTACTTTTTCTGGAGCAATTTTTAAGTCCCATTTAGGAAGTTCATTTTCTAATTGAGAAAACATTGCTAAAGTCTGTTCTTCCCATGGACTGCAAGGAGCAAGTTATCCAAGTAATAGACAATATAATACTGGGAATATTTGTCCCTTAAAGGTTGAATAGCTTGAACTACATGTTTTTGACATAAAAGTAGGGCTATTGGCCATTCCTTGAGGCAAAACTTTCCATGGATATCTTTTCATAGGCTCTATATTATTAATAGATGGCACTGAAAAGGAAAATCTTTGTTTATCTTGAGGCGCCAAGGGAGTGGTGAAGAAACAATCCTTAAGATCTACTACTATAAGAGACCAATCTAGAGGGATTTGTGAAAGCACTGGGAGTCCAGGCTGTAAAACTCCCATGGTATGCATAGTAGCGTTAACTCCTATAAGATAATGCAATAATGGCCAGTTTCCTGTCACCTTCTTGGTTATTGTAAATATAGGTGTATTCCAAGGACTATTGGAAGACTCTGTGTGGCCAGCCTCTATTTGCTCTTATATTAATTCATGAATATGACCTAATTTCTGCTTGGTTAATGGCCACTGATACACCCATATAGGCCTATCATCTCTTCATTGTATAGGCTCAACATGGGGGTGAGGAGGTTGAGCAGTGATCACTCCTAAAAAGACTGATATTCTAATCCTTGTCTGCCTGTGAACTGTAGTCCCTTGCTAGTAATACAAGCTTGTAAACCTTCTAAAATATCTCGGCCCCATAAGTTGAGTGCAATTCCAGTGACTATACATGGCTGAAACCATCCTGTTTGTCCTTCCTCACCTTGCCACTTTAACACTGCAGCACTGCGTGTTATCAGGAATTCCAACTCCTATGATAGAGCCTATAGATTCTACCATGGACCAACTTGGAGGCCAGAATTCCTGACTGATAACACTAACATCTGTTTCAGTGTCTACTAAATTTTTAAATAGTTTTCCCTCTATTCTTAGATTGATCATAGGATGGGTATTGATAATTTTCTGTATCCAATATATATCTGAGCTTCCAAATCCTTGTGTTCCTCTCTTCCTATTTATTACTTCACCTTGCTGAATATTAGGTAAAAGCGGGAACTGAGCAATTCTTTGTCCTGGAGTAATTTAGCATAATATGTTTGGATTTTAATATTATTATACCCTAATTTCTCCCTCATAGTCTGAATTTATGACTCCAGGAAGAAGAGTCAGTCCTTTCAGAATATTTTCATTCTTTTCTAAGACTAAACCTGACATTTCTGGTGGCACAGGCCCCCAAATTCCTGGAGGAACAACTTGTCTAGCCATATTGGAGATCAGGATGATTGTTATTGTATTATTGAGATCTAAGCCAGCATTTCTTCCTGGATTGAGTTGAATGAGGGAATCTACTTTGGGCCTGGCAGGGTGGAAATTCCCCTTATTTAACAACGGGGTGGGGGGGATGCCCCTCCCGCCGTTTTCCAGTGGCTGGCCATTTTCTATGTCTTTATTTAATGGTTGTCCATTTCTATTAATATGAAATTTAGTGGCAGTTAATAAGCTTGCTTGAAAAATTCCTGACCTCACATTCTGACATGCTTGGATCATTTCTGTTATGGTACTATTTTTTTCTTAGAGGTGTTAGACATTTCTTACAATCAGCATTGGCATTTTCATAAGCCAATTGTTGAGTCAAAATGCCGCCTGCTGTCTCATGTTGAATCTGCATCTCACTGCTTGAGTGAGGTGAGCTACAAAATCAGAGAATGACTCAGTGGACCCCTGCATGCACTTACTAAAGGCTCCCTCAGGTTCCCCCCTGGTAAAGTCCACAAGGCTTTTTGCCCACAATGTCTAATTTGCTCATACGCCTGTTGGATGTATTGGAACTGATTCTGGACATCACTAAATTGCTCCTGTCCTGCAAGCATCTCAAAAGTTATTTGAACATTCTGTCTGAGATTTGAAGAAGTTTGTTCTTGACATTTCTCTAAAAATTCTCCTTTCCATAGCAAATAATCTCCTCCATCCAGAATTGCATGCACTAGAGAATACCAATCATAGGGAGCTAGGAATGCATCAGAAATGTTAGTTATAATTTCTCCAGTAAATGGAGCTTTGGGGCCATTCTATATTACACTATCACGCAAGGCCTTTATCATTTTAAAGTCAAATATTTCATGCTGTCTTATTTAATTTGGGAATTGTGGATTACCTACCTGTATAATAGGAAAAATAATTCTATCCTCCACTGTCATTTACTTCAATCCTTCTCAGATAGCTCTTTGTATAGGTGATTCTATTAGTGGTGATTTAAATGTTTCAGAAGCAGGACATGAAGGATACTCCTCAAATTTATCTTTCTGCTCCTCTTTAGGAGCAAAGGCTATAAAGGGAGGAGGTCTTTCTTCTATGATAGGCTCTAGCAAATGCAATACCATTTTCCACAAGGAGAAATTATTTGGAGGCAAACTTTTCCCTTGTTGCTGAGATTCTTTCAAGTTCTGACCTATTCTTTCCCAACATTCAACATCCAATGTACCCTCATCAGAAAACCATGGATTATATCGATAGTCTATAATAATCTCTATAAACTGTAAAAGATCTTCTGACACTGCAATTTCCTTATCCTTTAGCATGCATGCCAAAAGTCTACAAGAAAGTCTCCTTTCAACAAATTCTGCCCCATTATGATCTGGCTGTAAACAAAAGAAATTACTCGAGCACTTATGGATTCATGGGCTTCCACAGTGGATAAGAGTTTTGCACCCAGTTAATCTTCCACCACCACGGATATGGTGATTTCTTTTTCCCTTCTGGTAAATTCTTTTTCTCCAAGTCCCAGTTCAAGGCGCCAAATGTGAAGTCATGGCCTGTGTGGCCTTGGGTTCAAAGACTTGGAGAAAGGGCTGATGTGCAAATACATAAGACAAGAGCTATTCTTTTTGTCTTTTGCTCTTGGCATTTTAATTATGATGTGTCTTGGTGTGGTCCTCTTTGGATTCCTTTTGTTTGGGGTTCTGTGCACTTCCTGGAAGTCTATTTCTTTCACGAGGTGGGGTAAGTTTTCAGTCCTTATTTCTTCAAATAGGTATTTAGTATCTTGCTCTCTCTCTTCTTCTGGTAACCCCATAATTCTGATGTTGGTACGCTTGAAGTTGTCCCAGAGGCTCTTTACACTATCTTCATATTTTTGTATTCTTTTTCTTTTTGCTTTTCTGGAGGAGTGATTTTTGCTTCTTTGTATTCCAAAACTTTGACTTGATTCTTGCGATCCTCTAATCTGCTTTTAGGTCTCTGTATAATATGTTTTATTTCAGTCAGTGTATGCTTAATTACTAGTTGATCTTTTTTTTATATCCTTGAGGGTCTTGTTAAATTTATTGGCATTTTCTAGGAAATTCTTGCAAAACCTTATAACTGTGGTTTTGAACTTTATATTCAGTCTTTTGCTTTCCTCCATTTCCTTCATTTGTGACCTGCCTCTTTGTCTCCACATTTTGGTTGCTTCCCTGAGTTGATAGAGTGGCTTTGTGAGCTAGGTGTGCTAGCAGGTCCCAGTGGCTCTGCCTCCCAAGTTACCTGAGGTGAACACTCTTGGTGTGCTTCTTTGTGGGCTGGGCTGTGTGTGCAATCTTGTTGTAATTAAGCCTACATTGTTGTTAGTATCACTGGGCTGTGAGGATCAGCTGTGTCTATGCTGGGAGATCTTCTGTGCTCAGCTTGGATGGGGCAGAATCTCAGGGTGGAGCAGACAGCCTTGGTTTCCCATCATCCTTGCCCTAAGAGGCACATGTCTCAGTGTACCACGGCAATGGCTGCACACACCTCTGTGATAAGGCTGCTCTTGAGTTTCACCCGCTGCCAGACAGTCTACTTTCTCCCCAAATGAGTCTGGGTACCCAAAGTCTCACCCAGAACTGGAGTTCTGGGCAGTTGGGAGGTTTTGTTTCCCTCCCAAATGAGAAAGCTAGCCACACACTTGCTGCCCACCTTCTCAGTGCACCATGAGTAAGCCCGCCACGTATTCAGCCGCCTGCCCTTTCCGCATGCATGGGTCTCTGCACCTCTGTCCTCCACAGCTCCTCTGATTCTCAGTCTCCTTTTCTCTTTCTTTCTAGTTATATAATTTCCACTCAGCCAGCTTTCAGGTGGTTCTGGACAATGTCCACTCTGTATTTCAGTTGCACTTTTGAAATTGTTGTGCGAGATAGCAGTATAGTTGTTGACCTATGCCGCCATCTTGGTTTCTCCATTTTTCATTTCTTTTATTTAGTTCTTCATCTTCAGAATTTCTATTTGGTTCATTGTTAAGGTTTCAGTCTTTTTGATAAAGTAGTCCTTTTGTTCATTGAATTTTATTTCTGAATTCATTAAACTATTTGTGTTTTCTTATAAGTCATTGAATTTTTTCAGAACTGCACTCTTGAATTCTCTATCATGTTAATCACATGTTTCTATGTCTTTAAGTTTATTTTCTTGAGAATTTTAACTATTTTTCTTTCTGAGCTGCCTCATTACCTTGCTTATTCATGGAATTTGTTGGATTATTTCTTTGCTAGGCATATATGAACATTAAATCTCTCTTTTTTAATTTAAAAAGTGGCATCTCTCTATTTTGTAAGTTGATAGGAAATCTTCCTTTAGTTTTCCTGTAGGTGGCTCTGAAGTGCAAGTTTTTTAGTTTCTCGTGCACTGCTCTAGCTCTTGGATCTTTGTAGAGAGTGGAAAATACCTTGTATTCCTGTGGAGGTGGGTGTCTCATCTGTGCAGTATCACAGTGGGAGTGACCCAGGTCATTCAGGGAACCACTCCTGTGAGGGAATATTGTAAGCAGTGGATTTCTGAGCCTGTGAAATCCCAGCAATATCCCCTGCAACCACTCTTCCAGCAGTGCAGCCACAAAAGGTATGAGTGGGATAAGCTAGGAGAGGCCATTTGGTTTATTTGTGGCTTTGTTCTCCTCCTAGTAGTGGCAACTGCCAGAACTCAGCTTCTTCACCCCTGTCACTCAGATTTACAGTGTGCCCCCCCAACCCAAAACACACACACACACACACACACACACACACACACACACACACACTGAAAAATATTTCTGCTTCTCCAGTACTCGGGGCTGCAGATAACGTGCTCTGTAGCCCAACACTGACTGTTACCACTTCTTCTGGGGCCTGCTGCTTGCTCTGGGAGGGTTAAGGTAGGGGAGCTGTGGGAAGGAGCCAGGCTCTATGGCTTTGTTTTTGTGCATGGAAATGGCAGCCTTCAGACAACTGTGGCCTTACCTCTGTGCTCTGTCTCTGCCCAGGTAACTGGGTTTATCCACAGTGCCTACTGCTCAGCCCTGCAGGAATACTTACAGTATTTATCTGCTCATTTGGGCTGAAGAGAGTGCCAGTGGCCACTTGACTACTCCCTTCTCCCAAGACCTACAGAAAGCTTCCAGCTACATCTGTGGCACCTTATCTCTGCCCTTCTCCTTTCCCTCCTCCCATGCTCACTCAGACTTGCCCATCCTCAAATGTTTTAATGCACAAATCTCTCAGATGTGTTTATGTCTAGAATAGGCAATCCTGTGTTCAATTATAGTTGTTCAAACCTTTCACACTACCATTTCTCTGGCATCACTCTCTGAGTTTGCTGTTATATAAATACTTTTTAAAAAACACATTAAAAGTCTTGAAAATTCAGTTTCCTCATTTTCTGGGAATTTTAGGAATATCCTGTTTATTCAAACACTTATTTCTATAAATAAATAAGAATTAGTTCCATAAATTTAAGAAAATATTAGGAAATTATTACACCCAATAGCCTCTCTGAATTCCAGACATCATCATCATCATCATCATCATCATCATCATCACCAGACTATTGCCATAAGGAGAATGTTCATTTATGAAGAACATCTCAAAGAAGAGGAAAGGACAAAGGAGTTTTTTGTTTTTTTTTTTAAATATATTTTATTGATTTTTTTTGCCCCCCTCCCTCTCTCCCATACATACCCTCCCTCCCCAGAGTTTTATGTCCATTGGCTGTACTTATATGCATGTACACAAGTCCTTCGGTTGATCTATTATCTTTCCCAGATCTTCCTCCCCTCCCCACTGTAATTTGACAGTCTGCCTGTTGCTTTATTGTCTCTATATCTGTCTCTTGGTTCATCAGTTTATAATGTTCTTTATCATCCACAAATGAGTGAGGTCATGTGGTGTTTCTCTTTCATTGATTGGCTTATTTCACTCAGCATCATGTTCTCCAATTCCATCCAGGCTGCTGCAAATGATGAGAATTCCTTCTTTTTTATGGCAGCATAGTATTCCATTGTGTAGATGTACCATGGTTTTGGGATCCAATCATCTGCTGACGGGCACCTAGGCTGTTTCCAAATTCTGGCTATTGTAGATTGTGCTGCTATGAACATAGGGGTGCATATATCCTTTCTGATTGGTGTTTCTAGTTTCTTGGGATATATTCCTTGAAGTGGGATTACTGGGTCAAATGGGAGTTCCATTTTCAGTTTTTTGAGGAAACTCCACAGTGTTCTCCACAGTGGTTGCACCAGTCTGCATTCCCACCAGCAGTGCAAGAGGGTTCCTTTTTCTCTGCAACCTCGCCAACACTTGTCGTTTGTTGATTTGTTGATGTTAGCCATTCTGACAGGTGTGAGATGGTACCGCATTGTTGTTTTGATTTGCACCTCTCGGACAGTTAGTGATTTTGAGCATATTTTCATGTGCCTTTTGCCTTCCTTCTGTCATCTTTTGAAAATATTCTATTTAGGTCTATTGCCCATTTTTTAATTGGATCCTTCATCTTCCTTTTATTTAGTTGTAGGACCCAGGAGTTTTTATAGAGGCAGGTAAACTAGGAAGTCATCCATGAGTCTTATAGAAGTCATGAGGAAACATAAAGATGGTTCTTCCTATGGAATATGTGAGGGCAATGTGGTCCTTTGCAGTTAAGTATTTTTTCAGAACATTAAAGTGGGGTTGAAGGGTAGGGGTCTTAACCACTTCTTATATGTAGTTGTATGATTTTTAGATTTCTAGAAGGCTCATAAAAGTTTAATACTGTAATGAGATTACTCTACTTCGTCAATTTTTTTCTATATAATTTCTTTGTATTCTTTATATGCCACATTACTTCTGCTTGCCTTTTTTGTTTTATTATGTTTTTCTGTGCTTATGACTTATCTCCATAATTTAATTGTAGATTCTCTGAGGGAAAGAAGTATGTCTTCTATTGTTTTCTATTTCTCCTCCTCTTCATCTCCCTCCTCTTTTTGCCTAACACTTAATATTCCATTCCACCTACCCAAAAGTTATTCATGTTCAGCAGGAAAACAAATTATTTCTTTTTTGATGGCTAAGACAGTAGACTTATAAGATATATGCTTTTCAGAATTTGAAAATAGCATCCAAGAACATTCAAAGTCACATGGTTCACTCTTATGAAAATTCACAGATGAATGAATATTTTTCTCTAATTGGTTTCTCCCTGGTTTCACATGTATGGCCAAGCTATTATTTTTGTATAGTTGAGTTCATCTTTATGTGCAAAATCAATGTCTAGTGATATTTTTAACAACCTCCTGCTCACCAATATACCTGTCTCTTTGATTCAGCCTGTGAACCACGGCATTATTCAGAATATGAAACATTATACTATAATAGAAGAGATTTCATGAAGTCTATGTATTGTGTAGGCATTGGAAAGTTCATGTAATCTCATAATAATAAATATGACATGTTAAATGATGCTCATGCCTAGAATTTCATTTCAAGTAAAATATAAGAGAAATTAGGGGGGAAGGGGGGCTGGATATTTTAAGCCAGGGGAAGCAAAATGAACGGAAACACTTATTACAAGGAAATAAGTGAAAATAAATTATTATTTTTTCTATTTTTTAATGTAATAAATCTTTATTGTTCAGATTATTATAATTGTTCCTCTTGTTCCCCCCATAGCTCCCCTCCACCTGGTTCCTACCCACCCTCTGCCCTTACCTCCCCCAACTGTCCTCATCCAAGGTCTACAATTTTAATCCAGTCTCTTCCCACACTCCCCACACACCTTTTCCCCCAAGAATTGTCAGTCCACTCCCTTTCTATGCCCCTGATTCTATTATATTCACCAGTTTATTCTGTTCATCAGATATTTTATTCACTTAATTTTTAGATTCACTTATTGATAAACATCTATTTGCTGTTCATAACTTTTATCTTTACCTTTTTCTTCTTCCTCTTCAAGAATACCTTTCAGCATTTCATATAATACTGGTTTGGTGTTGATGAACTCCTTTAGCTTTTTCTTATCTGTGAAGCTCTTTATCTGACCTTCAATTCTAAATGTCAGCTTGGTTGGGTAGAGTAATCTTGGTTGTAGGTTCTTGATATTCATCACTTTGAATATTTATTGACATTCCTATCTGGTATGCATAGTTTCTGTTGAGAAATAAACTGACAATTGTATGGATGCTCCCTTATAGGTAATTAACTGTTTTTCTCTTGCTGCTTTTAATATTTTCCCTTTGTCTTTTTTGCTCTTGGCATTTTAATTATTATGTGTCTTGGTGTGGTCCTCTTTGGATTCCTTTTGTTTGGGGTTCTGTGCACTTCCTGGACTTGTAAGTCTATTTCTTTCACCAGGTGGGAGAAGTTTTCTGTCATTATTTCTTCAAATAGGTTTTCAGTATCTTGCTCTCTCTCTTCTTCTGGCACTCCCATTATTTGGATGTTGGTATGTTTGAGGTTGTCCCAGAGGCTCCTTACACTATCTTCAAATTTTTGGATTCTTTTTTCTTTTTGCCTTTTTGGAGGACTATTTTTTGCTTCTTTGTATTTCAAATCTTTGACTTGTTTCTTGTGGTCTTCTTGTCTGCTGTTAAGTCTCTGTATAATATGTTTTATTTTAGTCAGTGTATGTTTAATTTCTAGTTGGTCCTTTTTCATATCCTCGAGGTTCTTGATAAATTTATCGGCATTTTCTAGGAAATTCTTGAAAAACCTTATAACTGTGATTTTGAACTCTATATCTAGTCCTTTGCTTTCCTCAATTTCTTTCATTTTTGATCTATTACTATGACTTCACATTTTTGCTGCTTCCCTGAGTTGGTAGAGTAGCTTTGTGTTCTAAGTGTCCTATAGGGCCCAGTGGCTCAGCCTCCCCCACTTACCTAAAGTGGACACTTTTGGTGCACCCCTTTGTAGACTGTGTGCACAGCCTTGTTGTAGTTAAATCTTGATTATTGTTGGAATCACTGGGAGGAATTGACCTCCAGGCCAAATGGCTGTGAGGATCAGCTGTATCTATGCTGGGAGAACTGTGCTGGAGACTTGCAAAAAGCCTCTGTGATCAGCTTGGATGGGGCAGAGTCTGAGGGCTGAAAAGACAGCCCTGGCTTCCTGTCAGCCCTGCCCTATGAGGCTCCTGGGTCTCAGTGTCCCTCAGTAATCGCTGAAAGTACCTCTGAGAAAAAGCTGCCCTCGAGTTTCGCCCACTGCTGGACAGTCCAGTTCCTTTCCGAATGAGTCTGGTTTCCCAGAAACTCGCCCGTATCTGGAGTTCAGCGTAGTTGGGAGCTTCTGTCTCCCTCCTGCTTTAGAAAGCCAACTGTGTACTCAGCTGCCCGTGCACTCAGCAGTAAATTCTCTGTGTGTGTGTGCCTCTGGACCTCTGCCTTCCACAGCTTCCCTAAGTCTTCATGTGCTTTCTCTTTTCCTGACAGTTCAGATTCCCCTGAATGAGTCTGGGTTTCCTGAGTCTAGCCTGAGATTAGAGTTCAGCACAGTCAGAAGTTTCATCTCCCTCCCACTTTAAAAAGCCAGCTGTGCACTCAGCCATCCATGCAGTCAGCAGCCCGTCCTCTCCGTGCACGTGTATTTGTACCTCAGCCTTTTGCAGCCCCTCTGAGTCTCAATGTACTTTCCTCATTCCTTCTAATTGTATAATTTCCACTCAGCCAGCTTTCCTGTGTTTCTGGATGGTGTCCATTTTGTCTTTTAGTTGTAGTTTTAATATTTTTGTGTGAGGCAGCAGTTTAGGTGTTTACCTATGCCACCATCTTGGTTTCTCTTCTCTATAATAAACTTTTGGTAATAAAAAATGTTGTTTTCTATCTACTCAAAAAGGCTTAATGGAAGTATAATAAAAGAGTAGATTAATGTTTACAAGAGGGTAAAGTAGCACAGTATCACAAATAGCAAAAATATTAAAAGACTCCAGTATTGTAAATGAAGACAATTTTAGTGAAGGAAGCAAAATAACTTTAGAAGAGGCCGCTTTAGTCTGCATTGTAATAATTACATTTACAGAAAGGTAACCACATTATGCTGCCCAGGAGATTCTACACTTTGCTTTTATGATCAGAAAGTGCCAAGCCTTACTTAAAAACAAAAACAACTTTAGGTTATATCATAGGTTCAATACAGAGAATCCAATCTCCAACATCTTCTACATATGTCTGAGCAAGATTGTCTTTAAGGCCTCCTCTAGACTCTAGCTTTCTTAGAGTCCTCTAAGTGGTAATCCTTATGATTACTCCATGGCACTACAATTTTTTAATGATTACTGAATAATTGGAGAAGGGTTCTGTTTTGTTGAATATAGTTATAACATTCTCATTCTTTGAAAATCTGTGATTCTAGATGTAAAATATTACCAATCAACCTGAATATTTAGTTTACTAAGACTCTTCATTCTTTGATCATTCTGAGGTATTTACTATACAATCTTTGTAGGTAGATTTTTGTTTTTCTAAAAATAAAGGGGAATTGAACATTATAAACTGACAAACCAAAGTCAGATATAAAGACAGTAAAGCAACAAGCAGACTGTAAAATTACAGCGGAGAGAGTAGGGAGATCTGGGGGAGATAAGAGATCAACCGAAGGACTTGTATACATGCATATAAGTACAACCAATGGACACAAAACTCTGGGGAGGGAGAGTATGTATGGGAGGGAGGGCAATGTTAAAATATGTACACAGATAATAATTTAATAAAAAAATAAAAATAAAAATAAAAATAAAGGGGAATTGAAAGGGAATAGAACTCTAGGGTTAGATCCTTTGGCATTAAAAACTCCCTTGGATTGCTTTTGGCTGTTGGCTGCAGCAACTTATTTTCTTGCAAAGATGAAGCATCTGGTTTTTGTTATCTCAATGATGTTGTCCTGGGAATATTACTATTGCAATGGAAATTTGACCGTATGCTCTATGTGGATTTGGATCTACACCATGGAGATGGTAAGCCCTTCACTTTCAAGGGTGCTTTGCTGTTAGGATAAAGTTGCTTCTAGGTGGCTGATAAAAGGAGAAATGCCTGTTGCAATTGAAAGTTTCCTAATTGAGAATCCTAAAATAGGTATAGATTCTTCTAACTGATGCAATTCCTCCTTTGCTGATGAAGCTACTGCTTTAATATACCAGGTTCCTTTAATATACCAGGTTCTTTTCTCCTCTCCTCTCATCTTCCAATAGCAAAGCTCTTCAGTAGAAAATGATAAGAAGTGGGAATATTACCTAGTGTTTACTCCAGTGCTCAGTAACCTCCCTTAGGTCACTTTCACATGTTCTTAGTGAAATCTGTAGTTAGAGCTGACAGTCTTTATACTTCTCTCAAGATCACAATGGGTACATGATGAAATATAATTGTGAATTTTTCACCAATAGGGATACCAACTTACATAGCAGTCAAAATCTGTTCCACTGTTTTTGAATTGCTAAAATATTTAGTCCTGTGCAAACAAACCTAGGGCATCTTCTCTAACTTTTAATAGCAGCAGAATCATTAACAATTTGCTTTAACTTCATTAATTTCTTTTTTGAAGACTTCACTGAAATGATGCAGCCAACCCTTCTCTGAACTTTCCATCTACAATGTGGAGCTTCAGTGACAGTTACCCACATTCTATTTCTTTAACAAATCATGTGGGTTGCACATATCTCCATTGATCTAGGAACACTTACCTAGTAAAATTAGTTAAAGGTGTTTCCTCCCCTATCCCACATCAAGAATTGCTACTTCCCTGTTTCTAGGGATAATCAAGGCAAGAGAGGGAAAAATAATATATGATAGAGACTAGAGTCAGCTTTGCTGCCAAAATATTGAATAGATAAAGAAGGAAGAAATTGTCAGGGGAAACCTCCCCAGGGAATTCATCTAGATTCTAGATGGATGCTAGCATGAGATGATGACAGAAAATTAAAGGTAACCAAGAGAAGAGAGAAGGGTTAAAACAATCAGGGTACTACTTTAAGATCAATGTCTACTGAATATCTGAACACTCTGCCAGTGAAAAACACAACCTTGCTAAAAAAAAATCTTCAGATGCTCCTTACCATCTATAACAAGGGTAACATTTGGCCCATGGCTTGTTTTTGTATGACCAGCTAGCTCAGAATGATTTTTAAAATATTTTTACAAGATTGTTAAGGAGGAAGGGGATGAAATAGAGATCATGTAGTTTGGAAAGCCTAAAATATTTACCATGTAGCCACTTGGTTTACTAACCCTTGGCCCATAGCAATGGTTCTCAAACTCAAATGTATATCAAACTGACCTGGGGGAAGCTTGTGTTAAAATGCAGACTTCTGGGCCATATCCACCAAATATTTAGATATAATAGGCCTGGTGTGGAATCTGGAAATCAACATTTTAACAACCCCCAAGTTGTTCCACAGGCCACACTTTGAAAAGCAGTGGTCTTCATGGTAAAGTCCACACTTTTTACCCTGTCTTTTGAGGCCTGCCTCAAAGAGGCCTCACCTTTTATTCCTACCTTCTCTCTCACAAGTTGCTATGCAGGCTTATCTACTGAATAATCACCAAACATATCTCACTGCACCCACTTCCATGATTTGGCATCACTTTTTCTAACTTAGTTTTGTTTTTTCCTCCCCTTTTGCACGTACAAGTTCTACATAGAAGTTCAAGTTTCAAGAGTATCTGATTTGCTCTGAACACTCCAGCTCAAGTGTTTTCTCCCCTACTCAACTGTATTGTTTATATTACTGATTTGATATTTAATTATATATTGTCTTATACTATTAATTCTTTAAGCTTTCTATGTCTTATCATGTAGAAACTTTCAGTTTACCCAAAACAGAGATCAAGTTGTGTGCTTCTTTCTGTCCTAAACAATGGCTTGAACAAACAGAATTATGCATGCGTTATAGTAGAAGTTCAGGAAAATATTTGTTGAATGCATGAATTATTATGAAATTCAAACTAGTAGTATCAGAGTTTAAGAATAGCATCAACTCTGTTGAACCATGTAAGAATGACTGTCACCTGAAACCATTTTTTTCCATTTGCAGTGTTATTTCTACACCATTTAGAGTTTCCTGTTTTAGCCAATTTTTATGGTGTGTTTCATTTCAGTTTATTTCCCCTCTTCAGCACCTCCTTTCCTGTGACCCCTGCTCCACCTCCAAATTCTTACACATTCAGTTCATTTTAAATCTCCCATGATTTCATAACTAGCATTTTATGGTGGCTTCACTGTACTCATACCTGTCCTCACCTTCTTTCTTCAACTACCTACCATTCTTCTTATTCACACCAAGCCCCATACCCTCCACCTATCTGCCTGAGCAAAGTAGAATTTTCTAACAATTCCTAATGGCGGGGGTTTTTTTTGTGAGAAGAGATACAAATAGGTACTAAGAATAAGAAAAGGTGGAGAGAACCAAGATGGCAGCATAGGTAAACATCTGAACTTGCTGCCGTACACAACCATATCAAAACTACAACTAAAAGACAAAATAAATATCATCCAGAACCACAGGAAGACTAGCTGAATGGAAATTCTACAACTAAAAGGGAAGGGAAAAGCGCATTGAGTCCAGTAGGATGTACAGAGGTGCAGAAGTGAAGTGCAGAGGTACGGAGGCACGCACAGCAAAGGGCTGGCAACTGGGTATGCTGTAGTCTTTTTCAATCAGAAGAGTGATAAAATCTCTTGACTGCTCTGAACTCCAGTTCTTGGCAAGACTCTGGGGACCCAGACTCATACAGGGAGAAACTGGACTGTCTGGCATCGGGCCAGAATGTGAGGGCTACTTTCTCTCAGAGGTGCTTGCAGCGATCATCGTTCCTGCACAGGGCCATGGGACACAGAGACGGGAGATCTCTTTGGGGCAGGGCTGACAGTCAGTCATTGCTGTTTGCTCCACCCTGGTGATTCCCTGAGACCCCTCCCCATCCAATTTACAACCCCACCCAAGCTGTGCACAGAGGATTTGTATATGAATGGCCTGGCCTTTTGCAATCTAAAATTAACTAACAACCTGCATCTGGGTCAGAGAGCTCTTTTTCTTTAAGCAGGTCACAGTCAATCTCTAATGAAGACTGAATGCATTAAGTAAACACAGAGACAATTTCTTTATTTGAAGTATAAATGAGTATATGGCAAAAATTTGCTAATAGTATTCCTTCCATTTTACAGAGGGAATATCTGACAATATGTGATTCAGGGAAGAAAGGTGTAGAGGTGGGCAGTATGTTTATCTGAATAAGTAGTGGCTTTTAAGAATTACATCTACTATCTCCCAGGTCTCTATTCATTTTCTTTTTCTCCCCATTTTTTTTATTTATTATTTGAAGGATTACAAATAGTAGTACATATGTCTCCTTCCCCCCCCCGACCTCTCCTCAGCCTCCCCTACCCCTCTGCATATGCCTTCACCTCCCCCCCGCCCCGCAGTTTCTTGTATCCATTGGTTATGTTTATATGCATGCATATAAGTCTTTTGGTTGATCTCTTATAGCCCCCTAAGTGCCCCCAACCTCCCTTGCCTTCCCTCTATAGTTTGACAGTCTGTTCAATGGTTCTTTATAACTATTTTTCTCCCATTTCTTTTTTTTTTTTTTTTTAAAAATCTTGCATCTGCAGACTAGAAATAAATATATAATCACAAAAAACGTTTGAGTCCCAATTTCAGTGTCCAACAGTTCTGAGACTCAGTTTCAGTGTCAAATAGTTCCTTATATGTACATGCCAGCAATGATATCTGGATGATAGACAGATGGTGGTAATGCAGGTCCGATCCTCTCTGGTTTGGTTCTGAGCAACCTGCAGCTATGCACAGCTGCTGACTGCTTATTCATTTTCTTATTCTGTTTAAATGGAAAGGGGAGTCTTTTTTAAGAAAAATTTCCCCCCATCTATTTCCCAGCTACTATTAAGGGACAAGTACATGACTATTTTTAGTCTTCTATGTTTTAGCTACAAATATTGTATATACTGTAAGTTACCTAGTACACACTTTGAGAGAACTGCATTTATAACCAAATCTGTATCATAGAGGTGCAGAAGTGAAGTGCAGAGGTACGGAGGCACGCAGTTTACAATTAGATTTTCACTATATAATGCCTAATGTTTGTACTGGTCACATTTTTTAAAAGGGTTAAAAAATAAGCACAATGCAATTTCACCTCCCAAGTCATCACGGTGTCCCTGCACAAATTCTCCCCAGGATTTTTCCCAGGCAAATGAACTGTATGTTCAGTATTACATTTGAGGAATAATAATATACTATAGTTCTTTTATACATTTCTTATATTTTATATTTGGATAGTTCAATGCTATTATTACCTTATTGGTGCAACTTTATGCAAAAATTTAAGACAAGTCATTTCAGGCGATAATGATAAGAGGAATGTGATGCCATTTCTTATTACAGCTGACTTTTATGGACAGCCAATAAATAGCTTACTTATACTTAATGTACTATCAGATATCCTGTGGAATTCCCTACATTCTGATAATTACATGATATATTAATACTATGTTACTCTTAGACATATGGAAAGTGAAGTACAGGAGTTAATCTTTTTTTTCCCCCCAGCCAGAATGAATCTAAGGTTTTCCAATTTCCTTATAATTTTTCTGCTTCCCCAACATTGTCTTCAACAGTCACTTCTCCATATTATTTTAATTCATTCCCTTAGAAAAACTATCACAGGATAGTGCTCTATTTCACCTTCTAGCCTTCTGAATTCCAATCAGAGAATCCTTCAACTTTTCTAATTCTCATGTTCTTAAAACTATTCATGGTACCCCTCTCTTTTACAGGAACAGGTGATGTGACTGATGTTGGCCTAGGGAAGGGACAGTACTACAGTGTGAATGTTCCCATTCAAGATGGCATACAAGATGAGAAGTATCACCACATCTATGAAAGGTATGGTAGTAATGCTGAGCCAGTAACAACTGTATTACATTTCTGTAAGATGAAATGACCCCAATCTTACAGAATTATTGTTTTCAAAAAACAATTTGTGGGGGGAAAGGTACTGTATATTTATGTAGCTTTTGTACACTGTTCATTATCCTTAATGTATCAGATAACCATCTTCTGTTTAGGAGAGCCAAGTGTTTAGGCCAGAGGCACATTCTTGGTTTGATCTTATGAGCTACCCCATAAGACTAAGACCATCCCCAAACCAGAGCTTCTAGGCTGCCTTTGAAGTATCTTGTCTGTTACTTTCTAAGCTAAAACCTGCATGTGTATAATCTCATTAGCCTGAGAAGGTCCTTTTGGGTTCGCTGTTATGTAGATCTGCTTCCATCCACTAGTGTGAATATTAGAGTTTTTTATTATGAGTTCTTCAGTTCTATTTGCTGTGTTAAACTAGGGGTCAGAAATCTGTTCTTTTTACCTTATGGTTATTATATTAAATTATAGCCACTTGTAGGCAGTTTGTTGCCAATGTGTAGGCCATTGGGGATGAAAAGCCTTACAGAATGTGAGAAGGGTGGCAGGCACTCTACTCATATTCATAAAAATTGAGGTTGGCCCTGTCCGGTGGGCTCAATTGGTTAGAGCATTGTCTCCTGCACCAGAAAGTCACAAGTCCGATTCCTGGTAAGGGCACATATCTATGTTAGGGCATGATGGGAGGCAATGGGTCTCTCTCTCTCTCTCTCCTTTCTTCCCTCCCTCTTTAAAATCATATTTTAAAATTTGAAATTGGTCAGGTATAAATTCATTGCTGACATTGGCAGTAGAGAAAGTGAGTCTGACTAGAAGTCAGCAAGTCAACATTACTCAAGATAAGTAATAGGGATTAAGGTGCTTTTGATCCTTCTCTCACTGGGCTTAGATTTCTCCCAAACTCTACTAGAAACAGGGACTTCCCAAAGGACTCTGCACTGGTCATCATCACTCACTGGCAGTTGTATAAATAAAGTAGAAGTATTAAAAAATAAAAGACATCTCTCGGATGATTAGTGACTTTGAGCGTGTTTTCATATGACTCTTGAACTTCCTTATGTCCTCTTTCGAAAAGTATCTTTTAGGTCAGTTGCCCATTTTTTTATTGGGTTGTTTATTTTCCTTTTATTAAGTTGTATGAGTTCCCTGTAAATGTCGGAGATTAAACACTTACTGATGATAACACGGGCATTTATGTTCTCCCATGCTGTGGGCTTTCTTATTGTTTTGTTGATGCTTTCTTTGCAAATCAAAATGACAATGTGGTATCATCTCACACCTGCAGAATGGCTATCATCAACAAATCAACAAATGACAAGTGCTGATGAGGATACAGAGAAAAGGGAACTCTCATGCACTGCTGGTGGTAATGCAAACTGGTGCAGCCACTGTGGAGAAACAGTATGAAGTTTCTTCAAAAAACTAAAAATGGAACTCCCATTTGACCCAGTGATCCAACTTGTAGAAATATATGCCAAGAAACTAAAACACCAATCAGAAAGAATATATGCACCCCTATGTCCATAGCAGCACAATTCACCATAGCTAAGATTTGGAAACCGCCTAAGTACCCGTCAGCAGATGAGTGAATTAAAACCTGTGGTACATCTACACAATGGAATACTATGCTGCGGTAAAAAAAGAAAGAATTCTTACCATTTGCAACAGTATGGATAGAACTGGAGAGCATTATGCTAAGTGTAATAAGCTAGTCAGAGAAAGATAAATATCACATAGATCTCACTCATTTGTGGAATATAATGAAGAACATAAACCGATGAACAAAAACAGATCCAGAGACAGAGAAGCATCGATCAGACCGTCAAATCTCAGAGGGAAGGTTGGGGATGGTGGGGGTAAGGGAGAGAGATCAACCATAGGACTTGTATGCGTGTATATAAGCCTAACCAATGGACACAGACACCAAGGGAGTGAGAACATGGTGAGGGATGGGGGGATAAGGACACATATGTAATACCTTAATCAATAAAGACCAAAAAAAAAGTAAAAATAAATAAATAAATAACATCTGTAATGCCTTCAACAATAAAGATAAATTAAATAAGAAATAAAAAAAATTATGTCCAAAGGTGTTTCTTAGCTGAAGACACTTGTTAGGCCAAGTAATCATGCAGCAGCTCTAGCCTCTTTAGGTTTTTGATCATGTCCCCTGGCTACCTCTATATTGTTGGACTGAAAAGGTCTTTTTTTTTTTTTTGAGCCGGATATTGATGGTTTTAATTGACCTTTTTTTGTTCACCTTAGGCTCTGTTCTGTTATTGACGTGCAGATCATAGCTGCTTGTGTAACTTCACCAGTGAAGATGTCCCTGTGGTTCTGTGTAAAAGGAGAATTATTTTGTTTTTCTCTTAATCCCCTTCTTGAGAGTGCCCAACATTTTGTTACCATTTTTTTATGCTATAACAGGAAACTAGGTTGTTCTCCTCAGTGCTTTGTGCACAGTTTCTTAGAGTTCTGTCCTGGATCTTCATTGAAAGGTCAGCACTTATCATCCTACAAGAGTAGTTTATAATATTGGCCCTTCCTAAATGGGCTACCTTATGTATGCCCCTATTTGAAGCCCAGGTGCAGATCATAAAACCTCCTGAGACGTTCCTTAAGCACCCATGAGCTTGGTACTTCACTTCCTGGAAATGCTGTGTGTCATCGACAGACTTGAGGATTTCCCAGTGGCTATCCCCAAGGAAGTCTACTACTTACCCTTCTTCAGTTACAAAAATATCTGTTTCTCCCCTATATTTTCTTTTTTTCTCTGTCTCTTAACTAGTTCCTACGATATGATAAGGAAAAATATTTTAAGTTCTATGATAATTCATGTTTAAAATTAGCCTTGGTATCAAAATTAATTTGAAGCATTTTAACAGTGAGTTTAGCCCCAAGGAAAAGATTCATGGAAGATCATACATGATTTCTCTTTACAGAAACCCTGTTACCACTCCAGCCTCAATGTTCAGGAGGCCAGTATTTATTAAAGATTCTTTCAGCTTGCCTACTAAAGTACTAGACACTCATCAGTGTGTAGTTCCCAGACCCCTTTTGCACAATGATTATCCAGGATAACAGGTTCCAGGTTTTCATTAGATGTACAATAATTTTTCCCTTTGATTTCTTTCAGAAGTCAAGTCTGGTTAGGGTGTTATATGAAAGCACCCCTGATTTCAAAGGTGGCAGGGAGCCTTTCTGACCCAACATCTTTCCCATCTGTTAGACTAATAATCTGAAGTTTCTATAACAGAAACATATTTTTATTCTACAATTAGAAGTGGTCCTTAAAATGGAATTTTGGTACAATCTATCCTCCTTACTCACACTCTACCATTAGGTGTATGGTTTTCATAGCACTTCTTTTTCACAGAAGATTTTGAAAGAGTTAGAGCATGAGCACCCTGCACATTCAGAGGAGCAGGAACGGGTAACAGAACAGTAGAGGGAAAGGGAAACAAAAACAAAACAATCTTTACAAACTAAATAGTTTTGCAGAGGATGAATCCTGGTAACTATATCACTAATAGTTCCAGTCATTATGCTTGTGACTTCTAGTTTGTTGCTTGGAACCAGAGTCTCTTGCACATTTGCCATTGACTTCTGACCCATTGCCTACCACAAAAGATATAGTAGACATAGGAGTGACTTATGTAAGAAAAGTTATCTGGTATATCTGCTATCTCATTTTCGTCTCTTTTGTTTCATGAGCCCACTAGTTTTCTGGATCACTCCTTACCTGAGATAAATAAAGCACCCCTTTATTGCTGATTCACTTATAAGATGCTGTAATTTTTGTTTGCCACTGATTTGTAGTACTTTGTTTCGGGTAATTGCTTCTCCCTGTGGGATTCATGAACCCTTTTTCTCTCACTTCCTACTGCCTCTTTTCCCTCTTTCCTCCCTTTCTTCCCTCCTTCTCTCCCTCCCTCCTTCCCTCCCACCCTTTCTTCTTCCTTCACTCCATCCCTTCCTTCCTTCTTTTCCTTCTTTCTTTAACATTTTTTCCTCTTATACATCCTTTACTTTGCTAGCTACTTAGCAGGACTTAGTGGTTTCATCTTAAAGTTGAAAATACCCCCTTCATTTAAAAAATGGCTTAGGGTTTCTTTTTTAATAGGCCAGATATGGAATTTTTACAGGAATGTTTTCAACACCAAAAGACCTTGGGTTCCATTTTATGTAAAAAAGAATTTCACAGTCATAGCTTTCTATGCCATTCAATACTAATTTAGGAGGGTAAGAGTCACTGATTGCCAAAAGCTTCCCATAATTTCCATGTGAGCTACTATAGTTGGGATTACAATTAGAACCCTATTTTAACTAGAAGAGAAGAACATCAGCATTGTCCTTGAAAGTAAAATTCCTTCAGATAGAAGCTAGGGCCCCAATATAGAGATGATAGAGATATATTATATTATAGAGGTATATTTAGTTTGGAAGTTCACACCACTCCTCAGCCACATGCACATATAACACACAATGGAAGATAGTCTTAATAGTATAATATTTAAGCTATTACCCAAAATGCTTTGTTGATGACTTTGTGAGTATTTATAATTAAGGACTGTGGAAGAGGACAATGACAAGTACTTCCTTGCTGTTGGTTCAAGAGAGGTTTTGATAAATAGTGGGATACCACTCTGGACTTTAAATCTTGCAGGATGACCAAACTACTCACCCACTGTGAACTGTCATGGTATATGAATAATTTGAAGAAGAAAATCAGAGTTGTGCTTAAACTTCTTAATTTGTATCCTTCCTATAATTTTACAGTCATAACAACCAGAGAACAATTTTTATTCAATGTCCAATAATTAGTGTACTAGTAGCTCGTGTATGAATCCGTGCACCAGTAGCTCTCCAGTAGCTCTCTGCTGCCCTCCAGTAGCTCTCTGCCTGCTGCCCTGCCCTTCTGTAGCTCCCTCCTCCCGTTTTGCCCCCCTCATAACTTGGTGCACTTCCCCCTCCTATAGCTCTCTGCCCTGCTTGTAGCCAGTAGCTTGCTGCCACTCTCCTGTAGCTCTCCACCCACTGCCCTGCCCTTCTGTAGCTCCCTCCATGCTCCCCTGCTCCCCCCTCATAGCTTACTGCCCTGCTACCTCCTGTAGCTCTTCACCGCCCACGTGTAGTTCACTGACCCACTTTCCTGCTGATTCATGATTATATGGTCAGTCATTACACTTCACGGAATAACAACCATTTTTGCATATTACATCTTTATTATTTATTATATAGGACATCTTACAGGAAAGTGCTCTCTCTCTCTCTCTCTCTCTCTCTCTCTCTCTCTCTCTCTTATGTTAATTTGCATACTTACTCTGATTGGCTGTGTGCATAGCAGAGGAGTGGTCAATTTACATGTTTCTCTATTATTAGGTAAGATGGCTTATAATGTGTATGGATTTCAAATACACTGAAGTGGACAGTTCAATATTTTTGGGGGGGGAATCTCTCATATTTTATTAAGAATATTCAACTATTCAACTTTGTGAGGTAATTAAGTGCAGATACCATATAAGTATTTCACCAAAATGAAAGCACATTGTTAAACAGACTTCTCAATGAATGGACTTATGAAAGACTCTATTAAAAAGGACCTCTGCCCTAGCCAGTTTGGCTCAATGGATAGATTGTTGGCCTGCAGACTGAACGGTCATGGGTTCAATTCTGGTCAAGAGCACGTATCTTGGTTGCCAACTTGTCCCTGGTTAGGGTGCATACTGGAGGTTACCAATTGATGTGTTTCTCTCACATCAATATTTCTTTATCTCTGTCTTTCACCCTCCATTCCACTCTCTCTAAAAATCAATAGGAAAAATATCCTCAGATGAAGATTAACAAAAAATAGAAAGCAAGAAAGAAAAAGAAGGAAGGAAGGAAGGAAGGAAGGAAGGAAGGAAGGAAGGAAGGAAGGAAGGAAAGAAGGAAGGAAGGAAAAAAGATAGGAAGAAAGGAAGAAACAGGGACTTCTCATTCAATAGTAGTCTTTATATCCACGTATACAAAACTTTGCTGCTAAGAGCTTACAACCCAACCAAAGGAATAATCTTATTCTAGAGAACTAAGGTTCATAATGGTAGTTAATAAAGTAATAATCTACCTATATTTGGTCGTTGGTCCTTTACCTTGTGTCCTATAACTTATATTCTATGATTAAAATGGAAATAAACCCTTTTTCCCCATCAAAGACCAATGATCTAAAGGAAAATTCAGAGATTATAGAAGTACAAAACAAAAAGACAAAACATAATCTAATATTTTTGCCTCCTTTTATTAGAAAAATATTATACTTTTCTATTTTAAGCTAGAGGCCTGATGCACAAAATTTGTGCAAGCATCGGCCTTTTTTTTCTGGCTGCTGGCACTGGCTTCCCTCCTGCTTCATTCGGAAGGATGTCCAGTCTAATTAACATATTATGTTTTTTTATTATAGATTATTTTTATAGCTCTTCAACTGCTTTTTTCAAACATTAATTCTGTGCATGGGCTAACCAAACTAGCCTATACAGAAAGAACTTATTCTCAAGGACAACAGCAAGCTAATTAAAGGAAAAGTTCATTTAAGCCTAATTTTTTATTCCTATTGGAATTATTTTGTCCATCTATACTGAGCTCCACTGATATCCTACAAGGAAGAGGGGGAAAAATATATTGCTAATACTTAATACACATATACTTCTGTAGTATATATTTATTGTGTGAGAATTTTCCTTAGACTCAGACATGGCCTCTGAAATACAAGCCAGTGGTGTTTTAAGCACAGGATCCATTCCTGTGGGTCTGGAGCCAAGATTCACCTCTCCGAAGCCACTCTGACTTTTCTGTAAAACATAGAGCACTTAAGTCACTTGATAGGATTTTAAAAACATTAATTAATAAAAATAAAAAGGAGGGAACTATCATGCAACAACATAAGGGTTTTCATATAATCAAATATAATGACATTGTTTTATTTATTCACTTGGCAAATATTGTCTGTTTTATGCTAGTACTGTCCCTAGGCACTTGTGATGGTAAACAAGACAGATGAGGCTCCCACACCCTGTAGTTTAGCTCTTAGGGAGCACTTGCCTGTGCCAAGCATAGCACTAAACATTTATTTGATCTTTACAGTAGCACACAGTCTACAATACCTAAATAGGTATTCTCACTTCTGTCTTATAAGTGAGAAAACTGGAGCTTAGAAAGATTGATTTACATAAGGTTGCATGGCTAGTAACTGATAAAACCAGAGTTAGAATCCATGTTTCTCTGCCTACTAATGATCAACTACATTGTCCCCAAAGTGTCATATGGAATATGAAATTTCTTCACAAAGAAAATATATCATCCCAAGACTTGGAAAATTTTATCTCAGAGGATTTCAGAGAACCTCTAAAAAAAGAAACTATTGAAGTTTATGCAAATGAACCACATTATCGGTAGTATGCACAATCCATTGTGTTTATGATTGTGGAAGTGCAATTAAGATTTTTGCTACCCACCAAATACATACATATATATATATCTTAATCCTGAGGATTTAATTTGCAATTTTATGGACAGAAACCAAGAACAAATATTTCCAGATTTTAAGACTTGGGTTTTAATTTGGTTGATCTCTCCCTTTTATCCCCACCCTCCCTTTGAGGTCCAACAGTCTGACCCATGGCTCCTTATCTCTGGATCTGTTCTTGTTCATCAGTCTATGTTGTTCACCATTTCCCCTAGATGAATGAGATCATGTCCTACTGGAAATATACTTATAAGAATCAAAAATGAGACAAGCAATAATGGTTATGCTGAGAGGCAAATGAATCAGTCTGTAGTGAATTTCTTTCTAGGCCAACAGTTCTTTCGAGTCCCAATTTCAATATCAAACAGTTCCTTATGTGTATATGTCAGCAATGATATTTCAGTTCTGGATGGTGGACAAATGGTGGTAATGCAGGTCCGACCCTCTCTGATTTGGTCCTGAGCAACCTGCAGTGATACACAGCTGCTGACTGCTATTATGGCAAGGCATTGGCAGTGAACTGCTTCTCTTCTGTCTTTGTGGTTGGAATAGCCCTGTCACTTCCTCTCTATTGCCAGAATCCACATGGACTCAGAGTTGTTTTCTTCTTTCCAGGGACTTATTATGTCCTTTCCGGTGCAAAATGTCTCACCAGCTGCGTCTCCCCACCAAATTCGGGCTGAATTCCACTAGTTTCAGCTGCTCCTCCAGGAAAAGGCTCAGGACACATCCATCTATTCCGCCACTATCTTCCCTCCTTGACATATGAAGTCTCTTTTCTTTTCAATGGAGAAAATCTCAACTTCCTGCTTTACAAAGTGAATAGTGTAACATGTAATTTTATAGAGGTCATCTCATGGAATTAGCACACTTTTCATGTGTGTTTTTTTTTCATTTTTTAATTAAGGTATTATATGTGTACAAATCTTACCACTGCCCCCCCTACCCCACTACCATGCATGCCCTCACCCCCCAGAGTTTTACGTCCATTGGTTATGCTTATGTGCATGCACACAAGTCTTTTGGTTGATCTCTTATCTCCCTCACCTCTCCCTAAACTTCCTGCTGTAATTTGACATTTTGTCTGATGCTTTACTGCCTCTATATCTATCGTTTTGTTCAACAGTTTATAATTTTCTCTATTATCCATAAATGAGTGAGATCATGTGGTATTTTTCTTTCATTGACTGGCTTTTTTCACTTAGCATGATGTTCTCCTATTCATTCCAGGTTGCTGCAAATGGTAAGAATTCCTTCTTTTTTATGGCAGCATAGTATTCCATTGTGTAGATGTACCATAGTTTTCTGATCCAGTCATCTGCTGATGGGCACCTAGGCTGTTTCCAAATCCTAGCTATTGTAAATTGTGCTGCTATGAACATAAGGGTGCATATATCCTTTCTTATTGGTGTTTCCAGTTTCTTTAGGATACATTCCTAGGAGTGGGATTACTGGGTCAAATGAGAGTTCCATTTTCAGTTTTTTGAGGAAACTCCATACTGTTCTACACAGTGGTTGCACCAGTCTGCATTCCCACCAGCAGTGCACAAGGGTTCCTATTTCTCTGCATCCTCGCCAACACTTGTTTGTTGATTTGTTGATGATAGCCATTCTGGCCGATGGTACCACATTGCCATTTTGATTTGCATCTCTCGGATAGTTAGTGACTTTGAGCATGTTTTCATGTGCCTCTTGGCCTTTTTTCTGTCTTCTTTTGAAAAGATTCTATTTAGGTCCCTTGCCCATTTCTTTATTGGATCATTTATCTTCCTTTTATTAAGTTGTATAAGCTGTAGATGTTGGAGATTAAATCCCCATACAGTGGGATTTCTTATTGATAGTTTCTTTTGCTGTGAAAAAGCTTTTTTATTTTGATATAGTCACATTTGTTTATTTTCTCTTTAGCTTCCATTGCCCTAGAGGCAGTATCAGTGAAGAAATTCTTTCGGCAAATGTCTGAGATTTTGCTGCCTGTGAATTCCTGTAGTATTTTTATGGTTTCCCATCTTATGTTTTAATCCTGTATCCATTTTCAGTTTATTTGTGTGTATGGTGTAAGTTGGTGATCTAGTTTCATTTTTTTGCATGTATCTGTCCAATTTTCCCAACACCATTTATTGAAAAGACTGTTATGACTCCATTGTATGTTCATGCCTCCTTTGTCAAATATTAATTGAGCATAGTAATTTGGGTTGATACCTGAATTCTCTATTCTATTCCATTGATCTATATGTCTGTTCTTGTGCCAGTACCATGCTGTTTTGAGAACAGTGGCTTTGTAATATAGCTTGAAATCTGGTATTGAGATCCCTCCTACGTGTTCTTCTTTCTCAGGATTGCTATGGCTATCCAGGGTCTTTTTTTTTTTTTAGACTAGTATCAATAAAGATTTTGACGTTATGCATTTTTGCAACTGTAGACATAATTTATATCATCTCTTGGTTCTAGCAGAAGGCCATATCTACATAGAGGTTTGAGATTTTTCCATCCATGCTCGAGTTATTCACCTAATACCCTATGGAATAAAATGAAGACCAAGGGACATTTCTAAAGGACATTTAAGTGAAATGTTTCCTTACACTATGACTTTTAATGTTAATATTTAAAGAAGGGATGTTTTAATGATAATAGCTTTTTCTTTCATTATAATAATGAAAGAATTTATCTGCCATTTGGGACTCCAGACTTCTTATCATTCAATTTTAGGAGTAGGTAAATAGATCCTTGGTGAAAGAGAATTCAACAATTATAACATACTCCTGGAAGCTTGGTTATGTGGTAAAAGCAACACAAACACATATTTGTACATTAATATTTTAAGCAATACTGCCAAAACCGGTTTGGCTCAGTGGATAGAATGTCGGTCTGTGGACTAAAGGGTCCCAGGTTCGATGCCGGTCAAGGGCATGTACCTTGGTTGCAGGCACATCCCCAGTAGGGGACGTGCAGGAGGCAGCTGATCGATGTTTCTAGCTCTATCCCTCTCCCTTCCTCTTTGTAAAAAATCAATAAAAATATTTAAAAATTTTTTAAGCAATACAATTTTTTAAAATTCACCTTCATTTGATGAAAAAGGAAAAACTCTCTAGAAATTTGCATTTGAGAACAAATAATTATATAGCCTTACCTCAATCTTCATCCCCATTTTCATCACAACCTAAGAGCTGGTGAAAATTCTTTACAAAATTCTTCTAGATGGCTTCAGTTAGGTCACAGCTGCACCACCTTGATCATCATTAGCTCACTTTGGCCCAGCGACAAAGGTACCAGAAGCTGCTAATTCATTTTATAAACCTTGCACTTTGTAAATATTTGTATCAAGTGCTTTTGTTCTATTTGATAAGCTTTTATCCTGCTTCTACATGGTATGGCAAATATGAAATTGCCTATTTTTTTTTTTAATGGATGATTCAGACACCAATTAAATTCACAGGTAGAAATGAGGCCAAAGTGGGCTATTCATTTATTGTTCCTAGTTTGATTTCCCTTTAAAAATATTAAATTCAAAATACACTAAGTGGATAATCTGGAGAGGAAATACTGTGCTTAATTATCTGAGT
Source organism: Pipistrellus kuhlii (assembly GCF_014108245.1). Classification (NCBI taxonomy): domain Eukaryota; kingdom Metazoa; phylum Chordata; class Mammalia; order Chiroptera; family Vespertilionidae; genus Pipistrellus; species Pipistrellus kuhlii. The sequence goes on from NW_023425471.1 coordinate 29,189,572, forward strand.
TGTCCTGAACCTTCTGTCAGTGAGCTTACCCTGCCTGTTTCCAGTACTTGGTTAAAATTGCAGTAGAAAACTGTTTTGTTAGTTAGTTTGTTTTTGTTTGTTTAAAAAATACATTTTTATTTATTTCAAATAGGAAGGAAGGGGGAGAGAGAGATAAAAACATCAATAATGAGAGAGAATAATTGATTGGCTGCCTCCTGCATGCCCCCTGCTGGGGTTTGAGTTCGCAACCCAGGCATGTGCCTGACCAGGAATGGAACTCTGACATCCTGGTTCATAGATCGATAATTAACCTCTGAGCCATGCTAGCGGAACAGTAGAGAAATGTTTTTATGTTGTTGTTGTTGTTTTTTGTTGTTGTTTGTTTGTTTGTTTTTACCTGATCTTTTGAATTTTAAAACCATGTGGTTAAAGACACAGTTCTTATGTATTTCTTATGTAATCCCCCTCTTGGCCAGTGTCTTTCATGACAAGTTCCTAAACTCCTGCACCAAATAGCCCTGACACCACAATATCCACCTAACCACAGCAAAGAGTCTTCATAAGTGATTTTTTCATTTGAAATAAAGGAGACAATTTCCTGAAATTCTGTGGGTTTGTTCTGTCACTCTGATGTGTACCTTCCCTGCTTTCTTCTTAGTGCTGAATGATCCTTGACCCCTGAAGAAAGTGACCTGATTCTTCCACAGCAGTTTCAGATGCTAGAACATGCTCTGAAACTATCCAGAAACACGAAGAACTTGCTCATAAATGAAAATTTTGAGAATTGCACCCTTTGATGCAGGACTGCTCTGTCCCTTCAGTTTAGCCTAAAGCAGTGGTCGGCAAACTCATTCGTCAACAGAGCCAAATATCAACAGTATAATGATTAAAATTTCTTTTGAGAGACACATTTTCTAAACTTAAACTTCTAACGCCACTTCTTCAAAATAGATTCGCCCAGGCCGTGGTATTTTGTGGAAGAGTCACACTCAAGGAGCCAAAAAGCCCTACGTGGCTCACGAGCCACAGTTTGCCGACAATGGGCTTAGAGAAAACTATCCTATATGCAGTGCTTTCACATGCTACAGCTTTGAATAACTGCTCCTAACACTGCTGTTCACCCACAGCTGCTCACACTGATGAGCTGCCTCATTATGTCCTATTGACATGGTCCGTACAAATATTAAGTTAAATCTGGTGTCCCTCATCTGACAAAAAGGCCCAAAATTAAGTTTTGCTGGAGCCATACTCACTTGTTCTTAAAGAAGGGCCAAAGAAAAGACTCTTCCAAAAATAGCTGGAGCCATACTCATTGGTTATATATAATAACCAACTAACAAGTTAAAAGTGAAAGGATGTCTGTGTGCCAGGCACTAAAGGCAGCACATTTCCAACATCAACAAATCAACAAACGACAAGTGTTGGCGAGGTTGTGGAGAAAAAGGAACCCTCGTGCACTACTGGTGGGAATGCAGACTGGTGCAACCACTGTGGAGAACAGTGTGGAGTTTCCTCAAAAAACTGAAAATGAAACTCCCATTTGACCCAGTAATCCCACTCCTAGGAATATATCCCAAGAAACTAGAAACACCAATCAGAAAGGATATATGCACCCCTATGTTCATAGCAGCACAATCTACAATAGCTAGAATCTGGAAACAGCCTAGGTGCCCGTCAGCAGATGATTGGATCCAAAAACGATGGTATATCTACACAATGGAATACTATGCTGCCATAAAAAAGAAGGAATTCTCATTATTTGCAGCAACCTGGATAGAACTGGAGAACATCATGCTGAGTGAAATAAGCCAGTCAATGAAAGAGAAATACCACATGGCCTCACTCATTTATGGATATTAAAGAACATTATAAACTGACAAACCAAAAGTCAGATATAAAAACAGTAAAGCAACAAGCAGACTGTAAAATTACAGCGGGGAGAGTAGGAAGATCTGGGGGAGATAAGAGATCAAGCGAAGGACTTGTATACATGCATATAAGTACAACCGATGGACACAAAACTCTGGGGAGGGAGGGTATGTATGGGAGGGGGGGTAATGTTAAAATATGTACACAGATAATAATTTAATAAAAAAAAATAAAAAGGCAGCACATTTGTCTAGAGACCGTAAAAGTGCAGCTGAGGAGTGAGTTGGAGGTGAAAGGGTGTGTGCATGCCCACTCCTGGTGTTAAAATCCTGAAAAGGAAGGTAAAGTAAGGGGGAGGTGTTAAATATATTGATGATTAAAGTAGAAAGATATCTATCCTATTTAAATATAGAAAAGCCTCACTAACTCAGCCTAATTAGAGATAAGCAAGTCTGAATAGTGGAATATTTTAAAATGCATTTGTATTACTTTTAAGCACTAAACACCGCTAGTAATTCAAACTAGAATAACAGCACCTCAAGGAAGGTTTTTATGAATCATTTGTAATTAGCACATCCATTATTTGTATATAAGTGGGTGTGTACAAAGTACATAAAGAGTTTATTCTCTTAAGACAGACATTCCCCAGTGCAATCCTGTTTACAGTATTAATTTGCTCAGCCAGCCCTTTTTATGCCAAGATAGATGTATGTAAGAAATGCTTATTTCCTCAGGGAAGAATGAATTGCTTCCCTGTGATTAGTCCAGTAACTAAAAAGTGGAGCGCCACTTGATTGGTTTGGGATTTTTAGGATATGGGGTTTTGAATTTGCATACAGACCAGAGAGATTTCATATGGAGAAGATCTGGCAACCATTGCCAGAGACCCAGTTTCCCCATCTGGATTGAATTAAAGTTATCTGGACTTCATCAAGCAACAGGACACTGATCCTAAATGATCCACCAGACACTTTAACGTAGGTATGTTTAAAATACATCCTGCCCCAGAAAAATAACTATTAAAATATGATGAGATGGAGTTACTCTACATGCAGTACTTAAAAGTAATAAAAATGCATTTATTTTTAAGTCCCACAAAAACCATGCAATATCAAGTTAATGATGAAAATCAATCCCCAAACTCTTTCTTGCACACTTTGTGTGACGGCATTGCAGAGATTTCCAGTCATCTGAGAAAGGATATATTTTGATGAGCTGCACCAGGTGCTATCTATATGGCAGGATTTCAGCTTTGAGTCTTAGGGAGGCCCTCCTGGGTAAGGGTGAGGGAAGGGTTAGGGGCATGTTTATTGTTAACAAATCATTATTGTCTTCCTAAGTTTGAACATCAGAGCAATTTAATTGAAAAAGAGAACATATCAGGTATATAGGGAGTGCAGAAAATATGATTAAGGAATGAAAAACAGAGATAGAGGCCTGTATCTCTACCTGCATGTACTGTATTAAATTATGCTCTGGGTAAATTGTAACTTCTTCAAAGTTTAGAGAGTAAAAACTAAGTAGAGGGATCATATGCAGAAGTAAATATACACTCAAATGTTGTAACTGCAGTTTGGAATCACTCCAGCTCTCCCTCTCCCTCACCCCCAAGGGCATCACTATCCATGGTCTGCAAAAGCCAAATAGTTATTTGGCTTCCAATCTGATTTTCCCCCTAAGAAATCAGAGAAGTAGGTTTCAGTTTTAATAATATATTCTCCCTACCTCCATCTAACAGAAGGACACTTGTGTTTCTGCCACTTCTTAAAGTGAAATTCGTGTTTGTTAAAAGGTAATAGATTGGCAGCACTGGAAAATGAATTACTGTGTTCCCAGAACAGGTATAACCGTGCAGTGACACTATGAAATTTCTCTCTACCTCTGGGGAACATTAGAGTACTATTCAGGAAGTCACAGCTATGGTGTGCTATGCTGAACTCAACAGTATCCTAGTGGGCTGAAAGAATTAACATAGCATTCCAAGGACCTGACATAAGGCCATTCATTTGTTCATTCAACATTAGGGACTGTTTGTTATGTGCCTGGTGCTATAAGAAGACTTTTGCAAATGTTATATCACTTAATCCTCACAATCACCCTGTGAGGCAGAGAATATTCTTGTTTTACAGAGAAGAAAATCAAGGTTCAGAGAAGTGAAGTGACCTGTCCAAGTTCCTATGCAAGCTCTGGATCTAACTTTATCTGACCCCAAGTGCAGCATTTTCCCTGAACTCCATGTTGTGAAAGCTATAAAGGAGATGAGTGAGACACATGCCCAAATAATGTGACACAGAGCAGAATGCAATCTGTGCTATGGGGAGTGGTTCTGGTGGTTTCAGAACAATAAAATGACCTGCCCCCAATCAAATCAAGAGTTATCAGTAAAGCTGGCCTTTATTCTTTAAGTCTTCTTTCATTTTTTTGTGTGTATGTGTGTGTTTTAAACTTATTTATCCAAATGAGGCTGCTTCTCAGTCTGCCCTAAGTCCTGTCCAAATAATATATACTCTGCTAGCTAGGGCCTCTGGCTTTTCAGAATGATAAGAGCCAAAAACCAGTAAGCTTTATTGAAAAGAGCACTGGATTGGAATTAGAATTAGTGTTTTAATTCCAGTTCTGATGATTCAGTCTAGGCCACTGGCAAGGTCCTTTAATTCTGGATGACTCACTTTCCCCTGTGTAAATGAGAATGGTGTACTTCAAAGAGGTAAAGAGATAAGCAATAACAAACTAAAAATAGTATACAGCCCTTTTTGTTGTCAAGGTGACATATAATTGATGAGTAGAATTACCTACTATAAGGCATGTTAGAAAGAGATGCAAATTATAATATATATTTTCATATAATGGACTCCACAACGAGAGAAAAGATGCCCCTGTAAAATGTTGAGAAACTGCCTCTCAAAGAATTAAAACAGAAAAAGAAATGTGATGATTGTTTGTTTCTTTGGGAGGGTCTGGGGGTTTAGAAGTTTGAGGGGATTTTTGTGTGTCTTTGGAGTTTTTGTTTTTGTTTTTGTTTTTTTATGCTAAAGATCTTAATGGGACCAGTACAGCTTGTTTATGCTAAAAGTAGAAATAGAAACTTATAGGAAATAATATGTCTTCTGAATATGTCCAAGAGGTAGCCCTGACCCCAAACAAAATGACACAGAGACTGCTCCTGAATTTCCTGCATCCTTGAACCATTTGTAATAGACACTCAGGAATCACTGAGCATTTATCATAAGTTGTGTGCCCTGTCACATTGAGTTTTTGCAGATTAAGTTAGCAGTGCTAAACTAAGATATGATTGATAGAATTTAGAGAAAACATACCTGTGAAAAGTTGAAGAGCTCCCATTTGAGACTGATTAGTGATACTTTGGATCCTTAACAGAATTTCCCTCTGAGTCCGATCCAATATAATAGGTTTAAAATTTACAATATATTATAGTAAAGGCTTTACTTCTGGCAATAACTTATCGGCATGACCTTGGGAGGTCACAGAATTAGTAACAAATATTTCTCTTCTACATCCTATCCTTCTTGGTTTTTCAACTTTGAATTCCTCATTTCTTTCATTTCTGTTGATCAAGTCTCTAAAGGATTCTGAGAGTGCTTGTTGGAAAACAAATGATAAGGCTACTCTAAGCTGGTTTACAAGCTAGAAGTCAAGAGGCCAAACTTGTTTGGAGCTTGCACAGATCAAAGGTCTAGCTAGAGCAGTGATTCTCAACCTTTCTAATGCCGCTACCCTTTAATACAGTTCCTCATGTTGTGGTGACCCCCAACCATAAAATTATTTTCATTGCTACTTTATAACTGTAACTTTGCCACTGTTATGAATCGTAATGTAAATATCTGTGTTTTCCCATGGCCTTAGGTGAACCACTGCTGTGGAGCCTAAGACCATCAGAAATCACAGATATTTACATTACGAAATTACAGTTATGAAGTAGCAAAATTACAGTTATGAAGTAGCAACAAAAATAATTTTATGGTTGGGGGTCACCACAACATGAGGAACTATTTTAAAGGGTCATGGCATTAGAAAGGTTGAGAACCACTGAGCTAGAGGGACAAGTTTGAGTAACCACCTCCTACCACCAACATTAATTAAAGATAACTATAACACATCTCTGGCATTCCATTGCCCTGGTATTACAGGTAAAGTGGTACCAGTGAATCTTCTCAAGACACACAATAGAAGTTGTGGTCTACCCTGATGGAATAAAAGAAAAGGGGTTAACTTTATAATTTGGTTCTTGGGCTTTTCCTTTTATCTAAAAGCATCATTAATGGCTTTTATTCTCCTTAGGCACTAACCACCTTCTCCAAAGCAATGCCTATAGAAACAGCTGTCACAGGCTCTCTTCCTCATTTGCATAGCCTTGTCTGAAAACCACACAGCTGAATACTGAGAGATCAGCTTTCTCATCCAGAAAACTTCATTTCAAATGTGTATCTTGTATGCTTATAGGGAAGTTACTAATCTAGTGTAATGAGATGCTTGTCCTCCCCCTCCTTTCTGGATAAGAGATTTTATACTTTGCTAAAACCTAAAATTAATGATTTGCAGTGTAGAAAACTGTTAAAATGGTAGGAAAACTTTCCCAAAAGCAATCTGGAGTGATATTTTATTCAGTTCTTTATTTAATTATTATTTAGTGAATGCCTACTATGTATAAAGTTTTGATTTTACCCTTAAAGAAGTTAGTGGAGATATTAAAATTATAGATACATAAAGAGATATACATTTATATTCATAGTTACATGCATTTGAATAAAATAAAGTATGGAAACTTATAAGAACCATAACAGGTAAAATGCTGTGGGCACTCAAAAGGAAAAAATACTTTTTTAAAAAGCTTAATTGAGGATATAACATTTGATCTAGGTTCTGAAAGGTAGCTAATTACTCTATCTTTACAAAGTGTGTGAATGTATATGTGTTTATAAAACCTGGGTCAAGTTTAAATATACAAAGAATGTAGGGAAGGAAGTATAGCAAGATCAAAGTCAGAAGAGAATGAGCTATGTACAATGAAGAGCAGTGGTTTAGTTTGACTGGACTGTAAAGTGCATGAGAGGGATAAGTTGCCAAAAATATTGAGAAAGTGTTTGGGAATCACATCATGCAGGAGCTAGAATGTTTACCTATGAAAATTTGGACTATATTCTATAAGCATTTAGGGAGCCACTGAAGGTTTTAGAAGGAGGAAATAATATGATCAATTTGCTCAGAAAGATAAACACTCAAAAAATAATAACACTGTTGCTGCTACTGCTATTATGAAAAAATAATGTGTGTAAATTGGCTAACATAAGCACCTCATGTATAGTAGCTCAGTAAGTTGTACAAGCAAGTATATTATTGTGGTGCAGAACATGATTCTGGTGCCAGGCTGCCTGATTTCAAACACTAGCTCTGCCACTCAATAGCTGTGTGATCTTGTACATATTTCTTAAGCTCCCTGTGCTGCTATTTCTCATATAAAACAGAATTAATAATACTTATTTACAAATTGTTATGAGAGTCAGGTGAGCTAATACATATAAAGTGCATAAAACAGTGCTATTTTGAATACAGTGCTCAATAAATGTTAGCTGTTATCATTATTATCATTTTTATTCATGAAAGTGATGGAACATAAGCTAGCCTTTAAAGAATAGATATGATGTAGACATGTAGAAAGGAGACTTTCAGACACAAAGAAGTACACAACAAAAGAAAAACATAAGGAAGTACACTCTGTTTGGGTAGCTTAGTTGGTTGGAGCATTGTCTCATACACCAAAAGGTTGTGGTTTGTTACTGGTCAGGGTATTGGTCTAGTAATAATTAATGCCGTTTTTAAACATTCGTTTAAAATCTTGCTTGGCATTGACTTGTATTGACATAACCTTCAAACACGTGGTATCTACAGAACGTGTGAAGTGCAATTAACAAGTTTTGCTTGAAAAAGTTTGTGTTTGGTTTGGTTTTTGTTGCAAAACTAGGGCTAAGAAGATGGCGGATGAAGAGCATATTCGGCACTGCATGCTTTACTAGTTCCAATTAGGAAGAAAAGCAAGTGAGGCTGCAAAAAACATCTGTAGTGCTCTTGGTCAAGATGCAGTTAGCGCCAGAAAATGCCAGCGTTGGTTTGAGAAATTTCGCGAGGGAAATTTTTCGTTAGATGACAAGAGTGGTCGAGGCCGTGTGTCCAATTTTGATCAAGAAGCTCTTCAAGCTCTTTTGGTGCAAAATCCTCAAATTACCCAACAAGAGCTTGCGACAACTTTAAATTGTTCACAAAAAAACAATTTCCAATCAATTGCGTGCACTTGGCAAAGTCCAAAAGTTTGGAAAATGGGTTCCTCATGAGTTGACCGACAACAACCGTAATCAAAGAGTCACAATTTGCAGTTCGCTCCTCTCTTGTCAAAACCGTTTGCCGTTTTAAGAGCAAATTGTTACCGGAGATGAAAAATGGGTGCTGTATGTTAATTTGAAAAGGCGGCCTCAATGGTTGGACAAAAATGAGGCTCTGCAGCCCACGCCAAAACCTGACTTGCATGCAAAAAAAGTGATGTTGTGTGTTTGGTGGAATTTTAAAGGAATTCTTCATTATGAACTTTTACCATCTAACCAAACCATTACAAGTGCAGTGTATAGTGCCCAATTGGAAAGGTTAGCCCAAGCTTTAAGAGAAAAAGAACCCGTGCTGATTAATCGGAAGGGCGTAATTCTTCACCACGATAACGCACGACCGCATACTGCAAGAATCACTGCTGAAAAACTGCGCCAGTTGGAATGGGAAGTTCTCCCTCAACCTGCATATTCTCCTGATATTGCCCCTTTCGATTACCATTTGTTTTGTTCTTTGCAAAACTTTCTTCTTGGAAAAAAATTTAATAATGAAGAATGCCTCAAAAATGCATTGACCGATTTTTTTGCATCAAAATCACAAGAATTTTACAACAGAGGGATTAAAATGATTCCTGAGCATTGGGCACAAGTAGTAGAAAACAACGGCAACTATATTATTGATTAAATTTTGTTTTATTGTTTAAATAAATTCAATTTAAAAAAAGTATTAGAAAACGACATTAATTATTACTAGACCTAGTACATACAGGGTACATACCTAGGTTTGATCCCCAGTCAGGGTCCTGTACAGGAGACAGTTGATGTTTATCTCTCCTCTCTCCCTCCCTCCCCCCCCCCCCCCTCTCTCTCTCTCTCTCTCTCTCTCTCTCTCTCTCTCTCTCTCTCTTTTTCTCTTTCTCTCTCTCCCTCCCTCCCCCACCCCCCAATAAAAAGATATCCTTGTGTAAGGATTTTTTTTTAATGTGCAAGCTGAGTGAGGTAAACCATGGATAGTTCAGTTAGCTTGCAGAATAATATGGGTTAAGCACTTAATAAGATAAAAAGGTAAGCTAGAGTCATATCATGAAAGACTGAATCATAGGCTAAGAATTGTAAGTATTATAGAAAGAAAATGGAGTGACATTGAAGGCTTTTGAGTAAAGAAATGACTTGATCATAACCACCCCTAAGGAAAATTAATCTAATAGTAGCATGTATGTGATGCATTGGAGAGGTAAGAGACTTGAGGCAGTGGAATTAATTAGGAAGTTATTGGAATCCACAAAGGAGGTCATAAGGGCTAGGTTAGAGTACTGAAATAGGAGTGAAGAAGAAAGAATGCGGGAGACATTGATGCAAGACTTATAACTGAAGAGGAACAGGGAAAAGAGAGGAATCAGAAAAAGCCTCAGAGAATTGAATGTGGATGACTGAAAGGATGGGGTACCATTAGCAGAGATGGGGAATAGAGGAGAAGGTAAGGTGACAGGTTCAGTATGGTGAAAATGGAGCAGTAAATTACAGGTGACTTTGAAGAAACTGACAAGCTGATCCTAAAATTTATATGGAATTTCAATCAAAAATAGCCCAAGAAAACTTGAAAAGAAAGAAAAAGGTTGTAAGACTCACTTCCAATCTTCAAAACTTATAACCAAGCTACTGTAATAAAGATAATGTGTTGCTAGCATTAGGGTGGATATATAGAACAATGGAATAAAGTTCATGATCCAGAAATATGTACAAATTATTTTATACAAAAATTATATACTAATACAATTAAATGGGTAAAGAAATGTTTTTTCAACAAATGATGCTGGGACAATTGGATATCATTATGCAAAAAATGAATTTGGACCCTTATCTCACACCACATACAAAAATTAAGTCTATATAGTGTAAATATAAGATCTAAAATTATAAAATTCTTAGAAGAAAACATAGATGTAAATGTTCATTATCTTAAATATGGCACCAAAAGCACAAGCAACAATATAAAAAAACAGATAAATTGGATTTCGGGGGGAATCCAAGATGGCTGCTTATGAGACAGCAGGCTGGAAGATAGTGTGGGAGTGAGAGAACAAAAAGAGAGTGTGTGGATGCACGGGGCGTGTCTATATTTGTGAGGGAGAGACAGCTATATTCCAAGGAATTGTTGGGGACTGCCATACGGGGCTCCCCTGGCCCTGCAGCCTCTGCTGCTGCTGAAATCTCCCCCAGAGCCTTGGCTCTGCACAGAGACCACGCCATCTTGAAGGGGAGAGTGGCGGTGATCTGAAGCCCAGCCTTACTTTCAAACCGGGAGACCTCAGATAACTCCTGGGACCCTACAACCACAATCCCCAGGGACAAGCTGCCTCAGCTGTGAACTCAGGAACACCAAAACTCCAGCCTCTATGACCCTGGGCACCTAGAAAGTCTATGCAGGAGGAGACAAAGCGGAGCAAATATGTGGACGAGCCCTGTACCTTTTCACAGAGCAGAAAGAAGCAACAGCTGAATCGATTACATCAATTACATCCACCCGGAATTGACAAATTAAATTCAGCTGTTGAGGCAATCTGTGGATGGAAAGGTCAGATGCAGGCATCTTCAAACTACGGCCCGCGGGCCACATGCGGCCTGCAGAGGAGTCTGATCCGGCCCGCCAGGTTTTTTGGGCAGTGAACGCAGCCGAGGTGTTACAGTAGGAATTAGTAGTTCATATAGTCCGGCCCTCCAGCTCTCTGAGGAACTGTGATCTGGCCCCCACTTTAAAAAGTTTGAGGACCCCTGGTAGGGCATTGGTCTGCAAACTTCGGCTCACAAGCCACATGCGGCTCATGAGCCCAGGTTTGCCCCTCTGTTGACTGAGTTTGCTGACCACTATTATATACTACTCTTTACCTCTTTGTACACAATATGCCACAATTGCCTAATTCTCACAGCTTCCAACTATATGGTAATATTTAGTCTAGCAGTGGTCGGCAAACTCATTAGAGTGGCAAATAAAGTGCCAAACCACAGCTCACGAGCCACAATTTGCTGACCACTGGCCTAGGGAAAGGTGAGATCTGGGATCCAGGCTGGAAAGAGAAAGGCGCGCAGCTGCTAATAGAGTTTCAGAGGAAGACTGCGCTCCATGAAATCCTTGGCTGTTGGGATCAGTGTAGCCCTCAAATGTGGAAGGGTGTCCACAGGGCTGCTGGCAGAAAAGGATGATAGAAATTAACCCACAGCAGGGCTGGGCCCAGAAAGGCAGCCTGAAGTTCTACCAGTATATCAGCTGCGGAGTGCCAGGAAGAAAAAAAAAAAAAAAGATGCATATCTCCGTGCATCCTGTGGCTTCCCCCCTCCCCCTTCTTTATATTTTTAAATCATTGCTTTTGATTGCTAAGTACAGTACATAGGCTCTTCCAATAATACACACACACACACACTGAGACTGCAGGGGAAAGCTGTTTTTGTGGAACCTGGGGTTCAGAGAGGGGAGAGATGAAAATTAGCTCAAGGGCAGTCTGTACCCCCAACCCAGTATTGAGTGCTGCAGGGTAAGCAATCTAACCACTGGGTAGGGGAGAGGCCTTTTAGAACCGGATATCAATACAGAAACACTGCCAACCAAGGGGTTGTGATACATCACATAAACAAACTGAGAGACAAAAATCACACAATCATATCAATTGATGCAGAAAAAGCATTTGACAAAATCCATCACCCTTTCTTGGTAAAAACTCTCAGCAAAGTGGGAATAGAGGGACCATACCTTAACATAATAAAAGCCTTATATGACAAACCTACAACTAACATCATACTCAGTGGGCAAAAACTAAACTCATTTCCCCTAAGAACAGAAAGAATACAGGAATGCCCACTTTTTCCATTCCTGCTTGACATAGTACTGGAAGTGCTAGCCATAGCAATCAGACAAGAAGAAGAAATAAAAAGCATCCAATTGGAAAAGAAGAAAAACTGTCCTTATTCACATATGACATATTATACTTAGAAAATCCCAATGACTCCATCAAAAACCTACTAGATCTAATAAATGAATTTGGCAATATAGCAGGATACAAAATTAACACCCAAAAATCTATAGCCTTTTTATACTCCTTTAAAGAACTAACAGAAAGAGAAATGAAAAAATCCTATTTACTATTGCACCAAAACAATTAAGAAACCTAGAAATAAACTTCACTAAGGATGTAAAAGACCTGTATTCTGAAAACTTCAGGACATTGAAAAAAGAGATAGAGGAAGACATAAACAAAGTGAAGAACATACCATGTTCATGGATTGGTAGAATCAACATCATTAAAATATCCATACTACCCAAAGTCATCTACAGATTCAATGCACTCTTCATTAAAATAACAATGGAATATTTCAAAGATCTAGAACAAACTCTCCAAAAATTTATCTGGGATAAAAATAGACCCTGAATAGCCACAGCAATCACAAGAAGGAAGAAAAAAGTTGGAGGGATCACATTACCCAATATCAAGCTATATTACCAAGCTACAATTCTCAAAACTGTACTGGCACAAGAACAGACCTAAAGATCATTGACACACAACATAGAACCCAGAAATCGACCCAAGCTATTATGTTCAATTAATATTTGACAAAAGAGGCAGGGCATACAATGGAGTTAAAAGTGTCTCTTTAATAAATGGTACTGGGAGTCTTGAAAAGATGGTGGCATGTCCCTGTTTCGCCACAGTTCCAAGCTTGTGAGCCTGATCTCCTTACGCTGGTAAGACTGGAACAGGAGGCCTGGTAAAACCACCATCGAGCAGCAGAGACACCTCAATTGGCGCAAACGCGTGGATTCAAGGGAGATCTTCAATCATCCACGGAAAGGTCAGAGTTTGCGGGGATAGCGTGAGGGATCCGGGCCCTGCTGCACCGGCAACAACTGCAGCCACTGCACCCCTTGCCGAGCGGCGCCGAAAGAAGGCTTGGCTGCAGCGAATATCCTGCCTGGGGAGATCCAGTGCCGGGCTGGGTCTGGTGTAATCTACCCCAGAAGCTGGACTCTTTTAAAACGCCAAGGGACACAGAACAGATTGTTAAGAATCCAGGCAGTCCGACCTGAGCGGACAGGCGGATTCCACAGAAAGGTTGGATTTTGCAGGGATAACGTGGGGTGTCTGTGTCGCGAAAATGAAAGTGAAAGCAGCAGCAGCTGCAGCAGCCACAACAGCGGCAGCAACTGGGACAGAGAGAAAAAAAAAAAAAAAAAAACGCGCGCTGGGACCCCGGAAACCTGCGTCCACAGAAGCCCCCCACTGTTGGGGCTGGCGTGATTCGAGAGAGTGGACGGGGGTCCCCAAGGTTGCTACTAGTGGGGTTCTCTAGAGAGCAACCCATTCTGATCCCACACGGAGGGTGAACATAGGAGTTGGAAAGCAGTCTGTTTGTAAGTGCTCTCAGACTCGCCCAACGCGCACCTGGGCTGGTTCCCCTGCAACACTTTGCTTCTGATTACAAAGGAGAGATCACCCAGATTGGCTGACCCTAAAAGACAGCAGGGGGAATCTGCTTTTCTGGAAACTGAGAAGCAGAGCAGGGAGAAATCACCCAGGATTCAGCTCCGAGGCAAAAATAAATAAATAAATAAATAAATAAATAAATAAATAAATAAATAAATAAATAAATAAAAATAAACAAATAAAATTAAAAAACTGGTATTGAGGGCCACAGAAAAAGAAGGCTAAAACAACCAAAAAGAAGGGACATCAATCCACATACACTGCCACCTAAGGTCTGGAGTACAATCTGACTGTGTTTATTATTAGTTTTATTTGATCAAAAACCAAGAAACTAAGGAATCGCCACTGAAGTGCAGCAGAACGCAGGGAACTGCAATACGGGCTGGACTAAGAAATGGGCATGTCAAATAGAATAACAGAAGTGAATGGCCTTCACAACTGCAATTTTTTTTTTGCTAATTTTTTTTCTTCATTTTTTGCATCTTTTACTTAAGAAACAATTTTTTTCCTTTTTTCCTCACTAGATTTTAACTTTTTAATTATTACATTTTTAGGCTCAATAAGCATTTTTAACACTATTTTAATTTTTTTAAGTGCCATTTTATTTTCTCTTTATTTTACAATTGGAATTAGCGTTCTTCATTTTATTTTCATTTCTCCTTTAACATTGTTTAACCCTAACTCAACACAACCTTTACACCATCATTCTCTTTCTACCCCTCCCCTTTTTTTGCTATCCTGTTTATCTTAACCCTTTCCTGCTTTAGATTTCTTTACTCTCTCTGTATCCCCCCTGCTAAAATTTCTACCCTACTTATATATCTTATCTCCCATCCCTAGTGCCAAGTGCATACACACTCCTATCTGAGCTATATTAACTAGCAAAAAAAAAAAAAAATTGTTTTCCTCACGGTTCTTTCGATGCTGCTTGGGGGAATGATGATTATATTATATTTTTATACTTTTTAAGTGAGAATATTTTGCTTAATCTGTGGTTGTTGCTGGTGCTCAGTATTTTCTTATTTGATTGGTTTTTGGTAGTTGTTATTTTATTACTTCTGTTTTCCCTTACTGTGTTGGAAATTAGGGGATGTTGTAGATTGTATTATTCTCCAGATACTGCTGACACCATTTGTTGGGGTTAGTGGTTGTTCAATTGAAATTCTCTCCCCATATATATAGTTTGTTCCCCTTCTCTCTCTCTCTCTCTCTCTCTCTCTCTCTCTCTCTCTCTCTCTTTCTCTCTCTCTCTCTCTCTCTCTCTCTCTCTCTCTCTCTCTCTCTCTCTCTCCCTCTCCTCCCTGTTTCCCAAATTCATTTTGACACTCTTTTTGCTATCTTTTTCTTTTGCTCCCTCCCTCCTCTCTTTTTACTCTTCCTCTTTCTCCCCTATTCCCTAATTTGCCTTTCCCTAGTGGTTACCTTTATTGGAAGTTATTAATATTGCAAACACATTTCTGTTCTGTACCTTGTGTATTGTACCTGGTTGTGTTGTATTTTGTGCCTTTAAATCAACACAGGAGAGATAAATCAACACAGCAGAGAGACATCCTGAAGAGAGACCATGGGGAGACAAAGAAACAGCCCACAAATAAAAGAAAAACAGGCATCACCAGAAAAGGAAGTAAACGAGTTAGAGGCAAGCAACCTACCTGAGCAAGAATTCAGAGTAATTATCTTAAGATGGCTAAAAAGAATGGAAGACAAATTTGGCAATATGAGTAAGACCCAAGAGGAAATGAAAAAAAACCAAGAGGAAATGAAGTTGACTCAAGATGAAATGAAAAATGACATTGCTACTATGAAGAACTCAATAGAAAGCATCAAGAGCAGACTAGAAGAAGCAGAGGATCGCATCAGTGAGCTAGAAGACAAGATGGAAAAAAATACCCAATTAGAGCAGCTTCTAGAAAAAAAAATTAAATAGCAGGAGGAGAGCCTATGGGAGCTTTGGGACAATGCAAAACAAAACAATATTCGAATAATAGGGGTTCCAGAAGGAAAGAAAACCGAGGTAGACATGGAAAACGTATTTCAAGAAATAATGACCGAAAAATTTCCTGAGATAGAGAAGAAAAAACCCACACAAATCCAAGATGCTCACAGAGTCCCAAGCAAAATGGATCCCAGAAGACTGATGCCAAGACATATTATAATTAAATTGGCAAACAGCAATGACAAAGTAAGAATCATAAAAGCAGCCAGAGAGAGACAGAAAGTTACATATAAAGGAACCCCCATCAGACTAACAACTGATTTCTCAACAGAAACTTATCAGGCCAGAAGGGAATGGGATTAAATATACAAAGTCATGCAAAGAAAGGGTCTGAATCCAAGAATACTATACCCAGCAAGACTATCAATCAAAATTGAAGGGGAAATCAGGAGCTTCACAGACAAAAAAAAGACTAAAGGAATTTATCTCCACCAAACCAGCAATGCAAGAAATACTAAAGGGTCTA
The DNA here is from genome assembly GCF_014108245.1 of Pipistrellus kuhlii. Lineage (NCBI taxonomy): Eukaryota > Metazoa > Chordata > Mammalia > Chiroptera > Vespertilionidae > Pipistrellus > Pipistrellus kuhlii. The sequence continues at coordinate 29,205,691 of NW_023425471.1, forward strand.
CTGTAAAAATAAAGAAATAGGAAGCGAAGAAGGAACACAGGGGTATGGAATAAAAATGGCGTCAAATGAGTACCTATCATTAATAACATTAAATGTAAATGGTTTAAATGATCCAATCAAAAGACATAGGGTAACAGATTGGATAAGAAAACAAAACCCATACATCTGTTGTCTACAAGAAACCCACCTCAGAAAAAGAGATGCACACAGACTGAGGGTGAAGGGATGGAAAAAGTATTTTCCAGGCAAATGGAAATGAAAAGAAAGCTGGGGTAGCAATACTCATATCTGACAAATTAGATCTCAGAGTGAAGGACATAACAAGAGATAATGAAGGCCACTACATAATACTAAAGGGAGCAATCAAACAAGAAGAAAAAACCCTGGTAAATATATATGCACCCAATACGGGAGCACCCAAATACATAAAAAAAAACTTCTGGAGGACATTAAGGGAGAGATTAATAGCAATACAATCATAGTAGGAGATTTTAATACCCCACTGTCACCCTTCGACAAATCATCTAAACAAAAAATCAGGAAAGAAATATCAATCCTAAATGACTCACTAGACCAGATGGAATTAATTGACATCTTCAGAACATTCCAACCCAAAGCCACAGAATATACATTCTTCTCAAATGCACATGGGACATTCTCAAAGATAGACCACATTTTGGGACATAGGCAAAGTCTCTTCAAATTCAAGAAGATAGAAATCATATCAAGCATCTTCTCAGACCATAATGGCATAAAACTGGAAATTAACTACAATAAAAATATTAATAATAAAAAGAAATCATACACATGGAGACTAAACAGCATTCTATTAAACAAGGACTGGGTTACCAGAGAAATCAAGGAAGAAATTAAAAACATCCTGGAAACAAATGACAATGAAAACACAACAATCCAAAATCTATGGGACACAGCAAAAGCAGTTTAGAGAGGGAAGTTCATACCCTTACAAGCCTATTGCAAAAAACTAGAAAAAAGGGGTAACAAATGATCTAACTCTACAACTCAAAGAGTTAGAAAAAGAGCAACAAGAAAAGCCCAGTGTAAGCAGAAGGAAGGAAATAACAAAAATCAGAGCACAGATAAACGACATAGAGACCAAAGAAACAATATATAAGATCAACAAAACCAAGAGCTGGTTCTTTGAAAGGATAAACAAGATAGACGGACCTCTAGCCAGGCTAACCAAGAAACAAAGAGAGAGGACCCAAATAAACAAAATCAGAAATGAAAGAGGTGAAATAACAACAGACCCCACTGAAATACAACGAATTGTTACAAAATACTATGAACAACTCTACTCCAACAAACTGAACAACCTGGAGGAAATGGACATATTCCTAGAAAAATACAAACTTCCAAAACTCAATCAGGAAGAATCTAAAAATCTCAATAGAGCAGTGACTTGGGAATAAATTGAAACAGTCATCAAAAAGCTTCCAGCAAACAAAAGCCCAGGGCCAGATGGCTTCACAGGAGAGTTTTACCAAACATTCAAGGAAGAACTAAAACCTATTCTCCTCAGACTATTCCAAAAAATCCAAGAGGAAGGAACACTTCAAACTCCTTCTATGAAGCCAGCATTACCCTAATACCAAAACCAGATAAAGACAACTCAATGAAAGAGAATTACAGGCCAATACCCCTCATGAACATAGATGCCAAAATCCTCAACAAAATTCTAGCAAATCGACTCCAGAAGAACATCACAAAGATCATACACCACAACCAAGTAGGATTTATTCCAGGAATGCAAGGATGGTACAATATCTGCAAATCAATAAACGGGACACATCACATAAACAAATTGAAAGATAAAAATCATATAGTCATATCAATTGATGCAGAAAAAGCATTCGATAAAATCCAACACCCTTTCCTGATAAAAACTCTTAACAAGGTGGGAGTACAAGGATCATACCTCAACATAATAAAAGCTATATATGATAAACCCACAGCCAACATTATACTAAATGGGCAAAAACTAAAACCATTCCCTCTAAGAACAGGAACAAGACAGGGATGCCCACTCTCGCCACTCCTGTTTGACATAGTACTGGAAGTACTAGCCATAGCAATTAGACAAGAGGAGGAAATAAAAATCATCCTAATTGGAAAAGAAGAAGTAAAGTTATCGTTCTTTGCAGATGACATGATATTGTACATAAAAAACCCAAAAGACTCCATTAAAAAACTAATTGAATAAATGAATTTGGCAATGTAGCAGGATACAAAATTAATGTCAAGAAATCCATGGCATTTCTATACACCAACAGTGAAACTGCAGAAACAGAGACTAAAAAAGCAATTCCATTTACCATTGCACCAAAAAAATTAAGATACCTAGAAATAAATTTAACTAAGGAAGTAAAGGACCTATATGCAGAAAACTACACCACACTGAAAAAAGAGATAGAGGAAGATGTAAGGAGATGGAAGAACATACCATGTTCATGGATTGGTAGAATCAACATCATCAAAATGTCCATACTTCCTAAAGCAATCTATAGGTTCAATGCACTCCCCATTAAAATACCAATGACATATTTCACCGACCTAGAAAGAACTCTCCAAAAGTTCATTTGGAACAATAAAAGACCCCGAATAGCCACAGCAATCCTGAGAAAGAAGAGTAAAGTAGGAGGGATCTCTATACCAGACTTCAAACTATATTACTAAGCCACTGTTCTCAAAACAGCCTGGTACTGGCACAAGAACAGATATATAGATCAATGGAATCGAATCAAGAACCCAGATATCAACCCAAATCACTATGCTCAATTAATATTTGACAAAGGAGGCATGGATATACAATGGAGTCAAGACAGTTTCTTCAATAAATGGTGTTGGGAAAATTGGGCAGACACATGCAAAAGAATGGAACTAGATAACCAACTTACACCATTCACAAAAATAAACTCAAAATGGATACAGGACTTAAACATCAGACGGGAAACCATAAAAATACTAGAAGCATCCACAGGCAGCAAAATCTCAGACATATGCCAAAAGAACTTCTTCACTGATACTACCCCTAGGGCCATGGAAGCTGAAGAGAAAATAAACAAATGGGACTTCATCAAAATAAAAAGCTTTTTTACAGCAAAAGAAATCATCAACAAAACAACAAGAAAGCCCACTGTGTGGGAGAACATATTTGCAAATGATACCACTGATAAAGGTTTAATCTCCAACATCTACAAACAGCTTATACAACTAAATAAAAGGAAGATGAATAATCCAATTAAAACATGGGCAATGGACCTAAATAGAACATTTTCAAAAGAATTCAGAAGGAAGGCCAAAAGGCACATGAAAACATGCTCAAAGTCACTAATTGGCCGAGAGATGCAAATCAAAACAACAATGCGATACCGTCTCACACCTGTCAGAATGGCCAACATCAACAAGTCAACAAACGACAAGTGTTGGCAAGGTTGTGGAGAAAAAGGAACCCTCGTGCACTGTTGGTGGGAATGCAGACTGGTGCAACCACTGTGGAGAACAGTATGGAGTTTCCTCAAAAAACTGAAAATGGAACTCCCATTTGACCCAGTAATCCCACTTCTAGGAATATATCCCAAGAAACTAGAAACACCAATCAGAAAGGATATATGCACCCCTATGTTCATAGCAGCACAATCTACAATAACCAGAATTTGGAAACAGCCTAGGTGCCCGTCAGCAGATGATTGGATCCAAAAACGATGGTACATCTACACAATGGAATACTATGCTGCCATAAAAAAGAAGGAATTCTCATCATTTGCAGCAACCTGGATGGAATTGGAGAACATGATGCTGAGTGAAATAAGCCAATCAATGAAAGAGAAACACCACATGACCTCACTCATTTGTGGATGATAAAGAACATTATACACTGATGAACCAAAAGAGAGATATAGAGACAGTATATCAACAAGTAGACTGTCAAATTACAGCGGGGAGGGGAGGAAGATCTGGAGGAGATAATAGATCAACCGAAGGACTTTTATACATGCATATAAGTACAACCAATGGACACAAAACTCTGGGGAGGGTAGGGATGTGTGGGAGGGAGGGAGGGGGGCAAAAAAAATCAATAAAATAAATATTAAAAAAAAAAAGAAAAAAAAAGAAAGTAGGAACCAAGAAAAGATTTCTCTTTCTCCCCATTATTTTTTATTTTATTTTTTTACAAACAGACATCAAATATCTTCTATGTTCAAGTGCATTGTGAATCACAGTAATTTTTTAAAAATAAATCTTTATTGTTCATATTATTACAAAAAAAAATAAAAAAAGAAAAGAAAAAATAAATAAATGGTGCTGGGAAATTTGGACAGATATGTGCAAAAAATGAAACTAGATCAGCAACTTACACCAAACACAAAAATAAATTCAAAATGGCTAAAGGACTTGAATGCAAGACTGGAAACCATAAAAATCCTACAAGATTCCATAGGCACCAAAATATCAGACATATGTCATAAATCATAGCTATATCTTTATTTACAGGCACAGCTCCTAGGGTAGGGGTGTGGAACTCAATCAGAGAAGGGGCCAAAATCTAAAATCCAGCCTAAATCGCGGGCCGAATGGTTTACTGAACAGTCATAAACTGTCATTGTGATGGAAACGCAGCGGAGTGCAATGATGACAGCGCGGTGCGGGCCACATTGCAAGGCCTGGCGGGACGGATTTGGCCCGCGGGCCTTGTGTTTGACACATGTGTCCTAGGGCAATGGAGACTAAGGAGAAAATAAACAAATGGGACTGCAACAAAATTAAAAGCTTCTGCACAGTAAAAGAAAACATCATCAAAACAACAAGAAAGCCCATTGCATGGAGAACATATTTGCCAATGATATCTCTGATATGGGTTTAATCTTCAAAATTTACAGAGAACTCATACAACTTAACAAAAGGAAGATAAACAATGCAATAAAAAAACTGGTCAAATTATCTAAATATAGACACTTTTCAAAGAGGACATACAGAAGGCCCAGAGACATATGAAAGCATGCTCAAAGCCACTAACCATTCAAGAGATGCAAATCAAAACAACGAGATACCATCTCACATCTGTCAGAATGGCTTTTATCAATAAACCAACAAGCGACAAGTGCTGGCAAGGATGTGGAGAAAAAGGAACCCTCCTACTCTGCTGGTGAGAATGCAGACTGGTGCAGCCACTGTGGAAGACAATATGAAGTTTCCCCAAAAAGTTAAAAATGGAACTCCCATTTGACCTAGTAATCCCATTTCTAGGAATATATTCCAAGAAAACAAACACCAATTCGAAAGGATATATGCACTCCTATGTTCATAGTAGCACAATTTACCATAGCTAAGATTTGGAAACAGCCTAAGTGCCCATCAGCAGATGAGTGGATTAAAAAACATTGGTACATCTACACAATGGAATACTATGCTGCAGTAAAAAAGAAGGAACTTTTACCATTTGTGACAATATAGATGGAACTGAATAGCATTATGCTACACGAAATAAGCCAGGCTGAGAGAGATAAATATCACATGATTTCACTCACATGTGGGATATAATGATCAACATAATTTGGTGGAGGAGAAACCAAGATGGTGGTTTAGGCAAAAAACTGGTCTGCCGCCTCACACAACAATTTCAAAACTACAACTATTATACATGATATCTATCACCCAAAAACACATGAAGGATGGCTGAAAGAGAAAGGAGAGCAAGCACTGAAAAGCTAAGGAGCCTAGGTATGCAGGCACGTGAATCGGGCTGGTGGCAGGCGACTGGGCACAAGGCTTTTTTTCAACCCAAAGAGAAACAAGCTCCCAATCACTTTGAAATCCAGTTTCTGGGGTCACACGGGGGACCCAGACACCTACAGGGAGAAGCTGGTCTGTTGGCCATCGGGTCTGAAAGTGAGGGTGACTCTCTTGCAGAGGTGCACGCAACAATCATTGTTTACTACGCTGGGTCATGGGCACCTGGAAATGTGGAGACTTGCAAACACTGAAGGGCAGAGAAGGCTGACAGCAGTCATCTCTGTTTGCCATGCCCCAGCCTAGTGACATTCTGAGATCCTGCCCCGCCCTGAGGCCCCGCCCCAAGGCCCTGTCCTGCATATTCTACAGACCTGCCCAGGCACCACACAGCTGCTTTTGCATATAAATGGCCTGTATTGTGGCAGCTTAATGAAAGAAATTGCAGCTCCAGGAACAAAACCGCCAAGTCCCAAGCAAAGTGGACAAAACTGTAGTTCTTGTGGTAGCTCCTGCTGGGTGGCCTCAGACAGTAGCTGAACTACACCCCATTGGAAATCTGGAAACTCGGGTATCTAGTGGTCTGTGTGAGATGACACCAGATTTCAACTACTCTCATAAGGGACACTTTTAAGAGACAGACTCAGTGAGTACCAAAGCCCTACGGGAACAAGTTCTCCCCCATAAACATGTCTCCAGCACAGCAATTCTTCCATTATAGACACAGCAGGTCCCCACAGCCAATTGGCCTGGAGGTCAATTCCTCTCAGTGACACCAACAACAATCAAGACTTAACTACAGCAAGGCTGTACACACATTCCACAAAGGGGTGCACAAAGAGTGTCCACATCAAGCAACTGTAAGGCTGACCCATTGAACCATATAGAACACCCAGGCCCACAAAGCGACCCTACCAACTCAGTAAAACAGCAAAAATGCCAAGAAAAGGAAACAGATCTCAAACAAAAGAAATGGAGGAGAACAAAAGACTGGATATAGAGTTCAAGACCATGGTTATAAAGTTTTTCAAGAATTTTCTAGAAAAGGCTGATAAATTTAATGAGACCCTTGAGGATATGAAAAAGGACCAACTAGAAATTAAACATACATTGACTGAAATAAAAAATATTATACAGAGACCCAACAGCAGACTATAAGAATGCAAGAAACAAGTCAAAGAGCTGGAATACAAAGAGGAAAGGGGCACTCCTCTGCAGATGCAAGAAGAGAAGATAATCCAGAAAGTTGAAGATAGTGCAATAAGTCTCTGGCATAACTTCCAAGCGTACCAACATCAGAATTATGGGGGTGCCAGAAGAAGAGAGAGAGCAAGACAATGAAAACCTATCTGAAGAAATAATGACAGAAAACTTCCCCCACCTGGTGAAAGAAATGGACTTATGAGTCCAAGAAGTGCACAGAACCCCAAACAAAAGGAATCCAAAGAGAACCATACCAAGACACATCATAATTAAAATTCCAAGAGCAAAAGACAAAGAGAGAATATAAAAAGCAGCAAGAGAAAACCAGTTAGTTACCTACAAGGGAGCACCCATATGACTATTAGCTGATTTCTCAACAGAAACCATGCAGGCCAGACCGGAGTGGCAAGAAATATTCAAAGTGATGAAGAACAAGAACCTACAACCAAGATTACTCTACCCAGCAAAATTATCATTCAGAATTGAAGGGCAGATAAAAAGCTTCACAGATCAGAAAAAGCTAAAGGAGTACATCACCACCAAACCAGTATTATGTGAAATGCTAAAAGGGATTCTTTGTAAAGAGGGAAAAGAAAAAAAAAGTAAAGACAAAAATTATGAACAACAAATACATATCTATCAACAAGTGAATCTAAAAATCAAGTGAATTAAAAATCCGAGGAACAGAATAAAGTGGTGAATATAATAGAATCAGGGGCATAGAATGTGAGGGGATTTTCCCAGGGGGAAAAGGGTGTCTGTGTGGGGGGTACAGGAAGAGACTGGACAAAAATCATACACCTATGGATGAGGACAATGGGGGATTGTGGGGGGGGAGGTAAGGGCAAAGGGTGGGATGGGGACAAGGTAGACAGGAGCTATTGGGGGGAAAAAGGAGAAAAAATTGTAATAATCTGAACAATAAAGATTTATTAATATTAAAAAACACATAATTTGGTGAACAAGAATAGATCAATCTAGAGATGAATGGTTGGAGAGGCGGGGGGGGGGTTAGAGAGCAACTAAAGGACTTTTATGCATACATATTAGCATAACCAATGGATACAGACACTGGGGTGCTGGGTGCTTGCCTGGCATGGGTAATGGCTGGGGTGAGGGGTTAATTGGAGAAAACAGAGACATATGTAGAACTTTAGACAATTAAAAAAATTGGATTTAATAAAAATTAAAAATGTTTATGCTTCAAAGTACACTATCAACAAAGTGAAAGACAACCCATAGAGCAGGAGAATTTTTTTTTCAAATCATGTATCTGTTAAGGGATTTATATTTAGAATGTATAAACACAACTTAATATTAAAAATACAAGTGTCCCAATTTAAAAATGGGCAAAGGACTTGCATAGACATTGCTATAAAAAAGATATACAAAAGACAAAATAACCAAACCATATGAAATTATAATCAACATCATTATTCACCAGTTAAATGAAAATCAAAACCATAGTAAGATACCACTTTACATCCCCTTGCATAGCTGTAATAATAATTTTTAAAAAAACAGCAAATAAAGTTGTGGAAGTATTGGAACCATCATACATTGCCAGTGAGAATGTAGCATGGTACAAGTGCTGTGGAAAACAGTCTGGTAATTCCTCAAAAGACTAACCATGAGTTACTATATGACCAAGGAATTCTACTCATAGGTATATATCCAGACAAAAATTTGTACATAAATGTCCATAGCAACATTTTGCATGAGTCCCAAAATAGAAATAACCCAAATGTCCATCAACTGATTAAGAAAATGTGGTATGTACAATACAAATAATTGAATAATAGCCTATCTAATAAAGAGAGAATATGCTAATTGACCCTCTGTTGCAAAGATGGCACCACCCATAGCCAATAAGGAAAAGATATGCAAATTGACTGCCCTCAAAGATGGTGGTGCCCAAAGCCACAAGATGGTGGTTCCCACTCCCCTCAGCCCTTCTGGGGCGGCAGGCCTCTGGAGTCACCCAGTTCCCTCAGCTGCCCAAAGCTGATCCGAGGCGCAGGCAAGCCTCATAAGGGCCACCTGAGGCTCAGGTAACCAGGGGCAACTGAGGCTTGTGCTGCTGGCAGTTGCAGCAGCAGAAGTGTGATGAGGTGTTGCCTTTCCCTAATCATTGGGTTGCCTTCCACCCTGAGGGCTCCTGGACTGTGAGAGAGGCCCCCCTCCAGTGCATGAATTTTAGTGCTTTGGGCCTCTAGTTTAGCCATAAAAAGTAATCAAGTAGTGATACATGCTACAACATGGATGAACCTTGAAAATATTATAATTGGAAGAAGCATGTCAGAAAAGACCACATGTATATAAAAGTTAGACTAGACAAATCCATAAAAAATAGATTAGTGGTTCCCAGGGCCTGGCGAATAAAAGAATGCTGGCAATGGTTAGTTGCTTCTAATGGGTATAAGATTTCTTTTGGGTATGATAAAAATATTCTAAAATTTATTGTGATGAATGGTTCCACAACCCTATATACTAAAAGCTGTTGAATTGTACACTTTAAAAGGGGGAATTGTTTGTTATATGAACATCAATAAAGTTTTTTTTTAAATGTATTTCTTAACTGAGCTGTACCCATTGATGGCCAACTGCAGATTTTTGAGTAGTATCAAAAGTAGCAGTTCCTTCTGAAAAGTTGAAAAGGTAGCATAGAAAAGGCATTTGGATATCATGACCCAGAGGTCTCTTTCCCTTCAAGAGTGCAGTTTTGGGGGAACAGTAAAATCAGAAACTGGTTTGCAGGAAGTACGTATAGTTGGCCAATAAGTGGATAAATTTGGCACAGCTGAAAGGGGGAGGAGAAAATGGGTAACTTTTGACCTAAAGCAGTGGTTGGCAAACTCATTAGTTAACAGAGCCAAATATCAGCAGTACAACAATCAAAATTTCTTTTGAAAGCCAAAATTTTTAAACTTAAACTTCTAATGCCACTTGTTCAAAATAGACTTGCCCAGGCCATGGTATTTTGTGAAAGAGCCACACTCAAGGGGCCAAAAAGTCACATGTGGCTTGCAAGCTGCAGTTTGCTGACCACTGACCTAAAGGAACCGAACCAATAGGAAGACAGAGACTAAAGATGTAAAAAAAAGAGCTTCATAGTGATAGATGGCCCTTAGAGTAATAGGAAAGAGAATCTAGTGCTCAGGTGACAAAATTAGCCTAAAGGAAGAGGGGGACTATGAGAGAAGACATTTTCAGGTAAAGAAAAGTTGTAGAGGAAGGCATTTATTGCACATTCTTTCAACCAACTCGAGGCAGAAAAAGTTTGATCTAGAACACATGTGTCAAACACAAGGCCTGCGGGCCAAATCCGTCCCGCCAGGCCTTGCAATGTGGCCCGCACCGCGCTGTCATCACTGCACTCCGCTGCGTTTCCATCACAATGACAGTTTATGACTGTTCAGTAAACCATTCGGCCCGTGATTTAGGCTGGATTTTAGATTTTGGCCCCTTCTCTGATTGAGTTCGACACCCCTAATCTAGAAAATTAAACATCAAACTTTTTGCCTCTTACCTGACTGAACTGGTCATCACTACGTGTAATGAATCTGCAGTTACCTTTGGAGAGGGAGCAGAAATGAAGAGATGGCAATTTTTCACTTTTCTTTCAAAGACCTTTATATTTGATTTTTTTAGCCTGAAGAATATACTCGTATCTTTGTATTTTTAAAAAAGTTAGACTAGCTCGGGAGAACCAAGATGGCGGCCTAGGTAAGCATCTAAGCTTCTTCTTAGCACAACAATTTCAAAACAACAACTAAAATCAGAACAGATATCATCCAAAATCACAGGAAAGCTGGGGGAGTAGAAAATTTACAACTAGAAAAAAGGAGAGAGGCTCACAGATTAGATTGGGAGCCACAAAGCACTGAAGTAGGGTGATGCGTTTGCAGAGAGGAAGTGCAGCCGAATGCCTGGCTGGCAGCAGGGGAAAGGAAGTCCCCAATTGCACTGAACCCTTTCCGACTGTACTGAACCCCAACCTCGGCCGAAATCCCGTGGACCCAGGCTCATACGAGTGGAGTCTGGACTGTAGAGAAAGGTACCTAGAGACTCAGAGACTGGGAGACTGGGGGAGCCGGGAGCCTCAGTGGGCAGGGTCTATAGTCGAGCACAAGTGAGTGCGTGCAGAGAGGTCTGACAGTGGAGGTTGCTGCGGCATCTCCATAGTGGAAGGAGCCAGAAGCTCCAGACTACAGAGACCCAACCCAATTCCAGGCAAGCCCCTGGGGCATACGCTCTTGCACCGGGAATCTGGATGGTCTGGTGGAAACTCAGGGGAGCCGCAGAAGGCAGAGGTCAGGCGGAAACTCAGGCAAGCGCACAAAGGCAGGGCTGATGGGAAGCCAAGACTGTCAGCTCAGTCCTGAGACTCTGCCCCATCCAAGCTGAGCACAGAGGCTTTTGCAAGTCTGATCCTATAAAACTGTCACCAGTACAGAAGGTATACCGGAGTAGACACAGCTGATACATCCAATTGGCCTGAAGGTCAATTCCTCCCAGGGATACCAACAACAATCAAGACTTAACTACAACAAAGCTGTACACGCAGTCCACAAAGGGGAGCACCAAGAGTGTCTACTTCAGGTAACTGGGGAGGCTGACCCACTGGGCCATATAGGACACCAAACACACAAAGCCATCCTACCAACTCTGGGAAGCAGCGAAAATGCTGAGGCAAGGAAATAGATATCAAACAAAAGAGATGGAGAACTGGATATAGAGTTCAAAACCATGGTTAAAAGGTTTTTCAAGAATTTCCTAGAGAAGGCCGATAAATTTAATGAGATTATACAGAGATCCAACAGCAGACTGGAGGAACACAAGAATCAAGTAAAAAATTTAGAATACAAAGAGCCAAAGGACACTCCTCTGGAGAAGCAAGAAGAAAAGAGAATCCAAAAAGTTGAAGATAGTGTAAGGAGCCTCTGGGACAACTTCAAGCATACCAACATCAGAATTATGGGGGTGCCAGAAGAAGAGAGAGTGCAAGGTAGTGAAAACCTATTTGAAGAAATAATATCAGAAAACTTCCCTCTCCCCCTTATGAAAGAAATAGACTTACAAGTACAGGAAGTACACAGATCCCCAAAGAAGAGGAATCCAAAGAGGACCACACCAAGACACATCATAATTAAATGCCAAGGGCAAAAGACAAAGAATCTTGAAAGCAGCAAGAGAAAAACAGTTAGTTACCTACAAGGGAGAACCCATAGGACTATCAGCTGATTTCTCAACAGAAACTATGCAGGCCAGAAGGGAGTGGCAAGAAATATTCAAAGTGATGAATACCAAGAACCTACAATCAAGATTACTCTACCCAGCAAAGTTATCATTCAGAATTGAAGGGCAGATAAAGAACTTCACAGATAAGAAAAAGCTAAAGGGGTTCATCACCCACCAAACCAATATTATATGAAATGCTGAAAGGTATTATTTAAGAAGAGGAAGAAGAAGAAAAAAGATAAAAATTATGATCAACAAATATATCAACAAGTAAATCTAAAAGTCAAGTGAATTAAAAATCTGAGGAACAGAAGAATTTGGTGAATATAATAGAATCAGGGGCAAAGAAAGGGAGTGGATTGATAATTATCAGAGGGAAAGGGGTGTGGGGGTGCAGGAAGAGACTGGATTAAAATCATACACCTATGGACGAGGACTGTGGTGGGGGGTGGGGGAGGTACGGGCAGAGGGTGGGGTGGGAACCTGGTGGAAGGGAGCTATGGAGGGAAAAAGGAGAAACAATTGTAATAATCGGAGCAATAAAGATAAAAAATAATAAATAAATAAATAAATAAATAAATAAATAAATAAAGCTCCAATTAAAAAAAATTAAACTAGCTCTAACTAGTTTGGCTCAGTGGATAGATTGTAGGCCTGTGAACTGAAGGTTCCCAGGTTAGTCAAGAGCATGTAACTTGGTTGTGGGCACATCCCCAGTAGAGGAAGTGCAGGAGGTAGCTGATGGATGTTTCTCTTTCATCAATGTTTCTAATTCTCTATCCCTCTCCCTTCCTCTGTGTAAAAAAAAATCAGTAAGGTATGTTTATAAATTAGACTAGATATTAAAAGAAATTGTTTACCAATTGGAGGTGAAGTTAAGGATTGCCCAGCCACACAAGAGTGAGTGGCACATATCAGTCACTCAATAAATGTTTATGGCATTTGTTGAATTGAAATTATAAATACAACCTGTAGAAGAAACAATTGATTTAGTTTATCAGCTTTCTCCAGCAAAAGAGCAGAAAATTTTGAAAGTGTGTTTTATCCAACGGATTAAGGATTGACAAGGCAAGAATGACAAAAGTGTGAGGGAATTAAGTATGTTAGTAGAAGTTTTTGAAATGGCTAACCATGTTCTCCAAAAAGTAGTGAAGTGAGGCAATAAAAAATTTAAAAAAAATAGGCCTGTAGACTTTAAAAATAGCAGAAAGACTAGGTAAAAATATTTATAATGAGACTAAAGAGACAGATCAATGGAGAAACATGGAAGTATAGAACATTTTATAAAGAAAATATAGTCCAGAATTCAGAGTCCTTAGAAGTGGATCAATTCCAAGTACTTCTTTACTAGACCCAAAAGTGTGGTTATACCTAGACACAACTAAAGTGGAGTTTATGTGGACATCACTGTTGAAAACATGAAGAAACTGTGATGTCAGAGAATTAGAAGAGTTGGGTCTCACTAGTAAATCCATTGTTTAAACTAGTGTCTGATATTTAGTAGGCATTCAGTCAATGTTTGTGGAAGGAAGGAAGGAAGGAAGGAAGGAAGGAAGGAAGGAAGGAAGGAAGGAAGGAAGGAAGGGAAGGAGGGAGGGAGGGGAGGGGAGGTAGAGAGGGAGGGAAGGAAGGAAGAAAAGAGAGGACAAGAGTCTTCTTCCCCTTCTATATCATAAGCTCCTTGGGTCTTATTTCTATATTTCTAGTGCCTAGTATAGGGAAGAACAGGTGTTTGAATCAAGATTTTACTGAATGATGGCCATAAAAAGGAAGGAAATCTTACCTTTTGTGATAGTATAGATAGACCTAGAGAGCATTATGCTAAGTGAAATAAGCCAGTGAGAGAAAGACAAGTACCATTATTTCACTTATATGTGGAACAAAATAAACTAACAAACCAAATAGAAACGGACTCACAGATACAGAGAACAGAATAACAACTTTCAGAGGGGAGGGGGGTTTGGGTGACAAAGGTGAAGGGATTAAGGGGGAATAAACATCATAGACACAGACAGTAGTATGGTGATTACCGGAGGGAAAAAGGGAGTGGAGGACTTGGTAAAGGGAGGACTTGGCTTGGGATGGTGAACACATAATACAGTATATAGATGATGTATTACAGAATTGTACACATGAAACCTATTTAATTTTATTAACCAATACCACCCCAATAAATTTAATAAAAAAATTAAAAAGTGCAGGAGCAGGGAGGTTTTAGTGAGTGGATGGATATTGAACTGCTGAGAATGATGAGAAGAAAAGGGAGAGAGAAAAATTGTGAACCAGTTGCTAAAATCCTCAAGGGAGGTGAAAGAATATATTATATTATAGATAGATGATGATAGATGATGGATACATAGATGATAGGTAGGTAGATAGATAGATAGATAGATAGATAGATAGATAAATTTCAAAATATTTGGGTAATGTAAGAAAGTGACATTGACCTCACAAAAGGATATTGATGACAGGTAAGAATATTAGATTTGGAACTAGCAATAGAAAAAGGAATATTTCAATTTTTCTTTTCTCTTCCTGTGAATTCAGAAGGAATACATACAGTGTGTTTTCTCCTTTGACACTCTCCCCTGACTCAATCTGTCACCAATCCCTCTCAGTTTTTTTCCCAAATTTTTCTTACCTTGTTTCCTGTTATTCCTGTGCCTAGAATACTTCAATACCCTTTTTGCTAATTGCTCTGTCTCTGGATGTTCTCTCTCTTTGGACTTACATGCAAAAGCAAAAATCAAATTTTCTAATTCTTTTTCAGCAACATCAGTGCTTATCTCATACTTTTCCAGTGGCTCCCATTTGACTGTCAAACCAAATGAAAATTTCCATTCTTGAATTTGTGTCCACCATATAGCCCTCTATAGTTGTCCTCATTTTCAGTTGCTCTATTTATACTGTATATAAAATACATTACTTTTTTCAAATCTTCTATTTTTTTTCTACCCATCTTAATCATTTTTCTTTATTGATTAAGGTATTACATATGTGTCCTTATCTCCCCATTTCCTCCCCAAGCCCCCCTCTGCACTCCCGTTCATGCCCCTCCCCCCGGGTTTGTGTCCATTTTTAGGTGTATATGCATGCATACAAGTCCTTTGCTTGATCTCTCCCGCTTAACCCCCCTCCCCTGCCTTCCCTCTGAAGTTTGAACATCTGATCGATTCTTCTCTGTCTCTGGATCTGTTTTTGTACATCAGTTTATGTTGTGCATTATTTTCCACAAATGAGTGAAATCATGTGATATTTATCACTACCTGACTGACTTATCTCGCTTACCATAATGCTCTCCAGTTCCATCCATGTTGTTGCAAATGGTAGGAGTTTCTTCCTTTTTATAGCAGCATAGTATTCCATTGTGTAGATGTACCACAGTTTTTTAATCTACTTCATACTATCTCCCACCATCAATGCACAAGGGTTTCTTTTTCTCCACATCTTCACTAGCACTTGACATTTGTTGATTTGTTGATAATAGCCATTCTTACAGGTGTTAAATGGTACCATATTGTCATTTTGATTTGCATTTCTCAGATGATTGGTGACTTTGAGCATGTTTTCATATGCCTCTTGGCCTTCTTTATGTCCTCTTTTGAAAATTATCTATTTAGATCTGTTGCCCATTTTCTGATTGGGTTGTTTATCTTTCTTTTGTTAAGTTGTGTGAGCTCCCTGGAAATGTTAAACTCTTATGGGAGATAACATTGGCAAATATGTTCTCCCATGCAGTGGGCTTTCTTGTTGTTTTATTGATTGTTTCTTTTTCTTTTTTATTGTTAGTTTAATTTATTTGAAGCATGTATCATTTGTTGGCCAGGATATGTTAATCTGGCATTATAATTCTCTCCCAATACATATTAAGCTGTTGTCATTTTTGCATTAGCATTTCTTTTTTTGGGAGGGTGAGGGCATGAGTGGGTGGGGGGTAATTGAGAAATAAGGACACATATGTAGTACCTTAATCAATAAAGAAAAAAATTATAGAGAAATTGTGGTTTCTTTTTCTGTGCAGAAGCTTTTTATTTTGATGTAGTCCCATTTGTTTATTTTCTCTTTAGTTTCCATTGCCCTTGCAGTGATATCAGTGAAGAAATTGTTTCAGCATATGTTTGAGATTTTGCTGCCTGTAAATTCCTCTAAGATTTTTATGGTTTCCCATCTTATGTTTAAGTCCTTTATCCATTTTGAGTTTATTTTTGGGTATGATGTAAGTTGGTCTAGTTTTATATTTTTGCATGTATCTGTCTGGGAAAATTCTAGCAAATCAAATCCAGCATTACATCAGAAAGATCATATACCACGACCAAATAGGATTTATCCCCAGGAATACAAGGATGGTACAATATCCACAAATCAATAAAAGTGATACATCACGTAAACAAATTGAGAGATAAAAAAATAACATAGTCATATTAATTGATGCATAAAAAGCATTTGACAAAATCCAACACCCTTTTTTGATAAAAACTCTCAGCAAGGTTGCAATAGAAGGATCATACCTCAACATAATAAAACCCATATATGACAAACCTACAGCCAACATCATACTCAATGGGCAAAAACTAAAACCATTTTACCTAAGAACAGGAATGAGATATGGATGCTCACTTTCACCACTCATGTTCAACATAGTACTGGAAGTGCTAGCCATAGCAATTAGACAAGAAGAAATAAAAGATATCCAAATTGGGAAAGAAGACGTAAAACTGTCATTATTCACAGATGACATGATATTGTACATAGAAAACCCTAAAGACTCCATCAGAAAATTATTAGACTTAATAAATGACTTTGGCAATGTAGTAGGATATAAACTTAATGCCCAGAAGTCTATGGCTTTTTCATACACCAATAATAAACTTACAGAAAGAGAGATTTAAAAAACAATCCCATTTACCATTGCAACAAAAAAAATAAGGTACTATCTAGGAATAAACTGAACTAAGGAGGTAAAAGACCTGTGCTCAAGAAACCACAGGACACTGAATAAAAGAGATAGAGGAAGACGTAAACTGATGGGAAAGCATACCATGTTCATGGATTGGTAGAATCAAAATCATTAAAATGTCCATACTTCCCAAAGCAATCTATAGATTCAATGCACTCCCCATTAAAATACTAACAGCATATTTCACAGACCTAGAAAGAACTCTCCAAAAATTCATCTGGAATAAAAAAAGACCTCGAATAGCTGCAGCAATCCTGAGAAAGAAGAATAAAGTAGGAGGGATCTCAATATCAGATATCTAGGTGTATTACAAAGCCACTGTTCTCAAAACTGCCTGGTACTGGAATAAAAACAGACATATACACCAATGGAATAGAATAGAGAACCCAGAAAGTGACCCAAACCACTATATTCAATTAATATTTGACACAGGATGCAAGTGAATACAATAGAGTCAAGACAGTCTAATCTTTTATTTACTTTCATTTCTAAATAATCATAGATTCACAGGAGGTTGCAAAGAAATCTACAAGGAAGTCCTGTGCACCTTTCCTTCATCCTCCTTCAATGTTGACATCTTATATAATTATAGTACAATCAAGAAGTTGACATTGGTACAATCCATAGAGCTTATTCACTTTTCACCAGTTATGCATGTTGTGTGTGTGTGTGTGTGTGTGTGTGTGTGTGTGTGTGTGTGTGTCTATGTGGCTTTGTATAGCCACAACTACTTCCACAATCAAAATACTAAAGTGTACCATCACCACAAGACTCTGTCCTGCAACCACACCTATCCTTAACCTCTAGCAACCACTAGTGGTATATAATACCACTAGTGGAATAACCACTAGTGGAATCATGCAATATATATTTGCGGATTGACCTTTTTCACCCAGCATAATTCCCTTTAGACCCATCCAAGTTCTTTTACATGTGTCAGTAGTTTCTTTTTATTGAGCAATCTTCCAATGATTTGGATGTACTATCGATAGTTTAACTATTCACTTGTTGAATTATATCTGAGTTGTTTCAAATTTGGATTGTTACAAATAAAGCTTTTATGTACATTTATGTGTAAGTTCCTATATGAAAAAAAAGTTTTCTCTTGAAGAAATGTCCAAGAATCAATTGCTAAATGATATGGTAAGTCTACTTTTAGTTTTGATGGAAATAGCCAAAATATTTTCCAGAATAGTTATATCATTTTTCTTTCTCATCCACAAAGTATGTGTGATATTGTTTTTCCCACATCCTAACAAGCAATTGATGCTATTACTATTTTTCATTTTAGCCATTTTATATATGGCTCATCATAGTTTTTCTGATCATCTGAGACCTAAGTCAAGAGGTACCCCTTTAGAGGCTTTTCTAACATCATCTGTAAAAGTTGATTACTCTCTCCCCTATGCCATTTCTGCTATTTTGCTCATCATTGCATTTTAAATATTTATTGACATATTCTGACTCTTCCCTCTGTTCTGAGCCACATGAAGATAATGACTGTGCCACATTCATCTTTGTTCCTGTAACATCTGGTACAGATTTATGGTAGACATACAGAGGGTGCTCAGTTAATGTGTGCTCACTGAGGGAAAGAATGAGTGAGAAAACCTTAGTCTTCCTTGCCTCCCATTTCTCTACATTACCTGTAAATCTTTTTAAGAAAAAAAAAATCATTCCTTCCACTTTGTCTCACAGCAGCAACTAATAAGGTGCTTGGTACGTGTAGATGCTCAATAAATGTTGACTCACTATTCAGATGCTTATCATCCCTCTGTATTCAAGAGATAAGCACATGAAAGAGAGGATAGGCCTGCTTATTCCTAAATTGAGTAGTATATGTCATCATAAGTTTTATAATATTCTTATAATCCCCACAATCATTCAATATTTGTCTATATAGATGAGAAATCAAAACAAAACAGTCCTTTGAGTCAAAGAATGACTACAGCTGAGCACTTTTTAGTAGTTTCAATGCCCTTGTTACATATGGATTTGAGAGATCAGCATTTTATATCCCTGAATTCTTTTTGCAGTTTCAGAAGGATCTGGGATTTTTCTGTTTTTGCTGCACTGGTATAATTTGACATGTTGACTATGAAGGGGTATTAACCTCAGCATTTTTAATCACTTTTTTACTATGCTTTTTCTCAGCTATGAAGTATGTTAATTTGCACATGTTTATATGTTTCTGTGAGCTACTCAGGCCCTTGAATACTGGATATGTTTTGTCTGGGAACAATATTATAAGCCCTTTGAGAGCAGGGATCTTATAACTCCTAGGAATGTATTCTGGACATTGTCAGTATTCAATTAATGCGAATACTGTAAACCTAAGATCATCTGTAACAATGACAACTTCATTTTCTAATTTGAAAAAAAAAAGTTGTTAGGTTGATTTGATAACATTGAATGATTCTACCCAAAATTATGCTAATTTCTATCCACTACAATTTGTTCTTTAGGCTGCTTTCAGATTTATAATTTTGGATCAGTTGTTTCAGTTCCCTTCCCTGTAATACTCTGGTTATGAATGAATTGGGGAGGCCTGCATTTCATAACCCAGAAGTTCTTTAGCATAATAAAAAGTAAGCTGATAATGTTTATACTTTCAAAACATGTAATTCTTTTCACCAGCCCCCAGTGATAATGAGGTGATAAACTCAAAGTATGTTGACAATCTTAATTATGATAAATAATCCTTAATAACCAACTATATATGTCTTATTTTCTCAGATTGTAAAATGAAGTAATTGTATACACTATATACTATTAATATATCTGTTGAAATTAAATTATTTTTGAAAGTTTCAAGGAAGTCTGCGTTCTAAAACTCAGGACAAATTCAGTCCTTAGTGAGAGTTAAGTTAGATAGATTTTTTTGTATGAATTGTTTTTACTGATTGAATACAAATTAATTCACTCTTTTTAGATGAAAAGTGTGATGAGTTTGACAAGTTGGATTTTTTTCCTTCAGTATTTCCTGATTCAACTATACCTCCTACTGGCTCCATCACCATAACCACCTCTAGAACAAAATAACTATAATTTTCTGACCTTTTATATAATTTCTCTTTTCTACAGTGTACTAAAGGAGTTATATATGGCCTTTAATCCCAAAGCAGTGGTCTTACAGCTGAGAGCTGGCTGATACAATAGTTGGGGATCCCATGTGCTCCTTTAACATGACTCCAATAGGAATTGACAGGTGTCTTAAGTACATCCTTCAGTGACAATTGGCAACACTCATTATGGGAGGAGGTGAGTACAAAGGAAGGTCACCAGGAGAATTTGTTGACCTTCTTCCATATTTTATTTATTGACACTGAGGAAGACTTGACTTTCTTAGATTTGATAATATCAACCTGCCTGTGGTTCAGAAGCCCGATTCAGTGAATTCTGCCACCTTCATAGCTCAACACAAGGAACTATTGATATAATTCTACTCAGTTTGGTGTATGCATTAACTCCTTGGCACTCCAACAGAAAATGTTCAAAATGTTTAGGTTAAAGGTGACACCAGATCTTAAGAACTAGAGGCCATGTGCATGAAAACAATCCACTAAGCGGGGTGGGGGAGGAATGGGAGGGGAAGGGAATGTCCCCTCAGTCCGGATTGTGAGAGGGCACAGCCAGGCTGAGGGACCCCCATAGGTGCATGATTGGGGCCAGGGAGGGATGCAGGAAGTGGGCCAGCTGGGGAGGGACCACAGGAAGGCCTCAGGACATGTCTGGCCCATCTTGCTCAGTCCTGATTGACTGATTCCAGTAGCAAGCTAACCTACAGGCCAGAGTGTCTTCCCCCTGGTGGTCAGTACACATCATAGCGAGCAGTTGAGCAGCCTTAACATATCATTAGCATATTATGCTTTGATTGGTTGAATGGCTGACCAGATGACTGGACACTTAGCATATTAGGCTTTTATTATATAGGATAGAGAATGCTGACAGTGGATTTTGATGCATATTCTCTCAGTGTAATTTTGACTCCCAGTTCTAATAATAATGTTATAGAAACATACCACTAAAATTCTAATCCTACTCAAATATATGTAGTAAAAACATGAATTCATTAAACCTAAGCTAAAATCAGGAATGACTTCTGCCCCCCAACATCCTAAAAATGCATGAATTTGTTACATACAGTAAAATTGAGATATCTAATGAGTCTATTGGGCATTCTTGCCCTCAGTGTATACTGATGTTTTGTATTACTTAACCTACAGAAGCTGAGTTTGTTCAATAAAAACATTTACTTGTCTGTAAACTACCTTTGAAGATGCCTTGCTCAGAATTTTCTGTCTGACAGAGTCTTTATTTTATTGGGCGAAGGCATTAATGTGTTAAAATAACATGGCCAAGTTAGATTGAGCTTAAAATGTATGTATTATGGAACAGATTATAGTTTGTGGTTCTTTCAGGCTGTTGTGAAAAACAAAATTAGAGGAACCATGTGAAGGCCTTATGAATGAGTATTCAATACAAATACACAAGCTGGTCCTTTGGCAGCCTCAAACTCTAGAGGGATCAAAATTAAAGGTGTTTACAAGAGTCAACCTCTTATAAAAAGCCAGAAATAAATGTATTAACTTCAACTCAGGGAAAAGATAAAATTGATAAGTGCTGTGTGCATATAACTTTCCTTACCAACATAAAGAATGATTATTATGATAGAAGTATAGTTAAGGAAAAGAAAACAAAACACCTTTCCATAAAACATAACTGTGTAGCCGAAACCGGTTTGGCTCAGTGGTAGAGCGTCGCTCTGCGGACTGAAAGGTCCCAGGTTTGATTCCTGTCAGGGGCATGTACATTGGTTGCGGGCACATCCCCAATAGGGGGTGTGCAAGAGGCAGCTGGTCGATGTTTCTCTCTCATCGGCGTTTCTAGCTCTCTATCTCTCTCCCTTCCTCTCCGTAAAAATAAATAAATAAATAAATAAATAAATAAATAAATAAATAAATTATATATATATATATATATATATATATATATATATATATATATATATATATATATATATATATAATAACTGTGTAAATTCAACTTTTGTTTGAGGCTTCAACCTATACTTAGCATTTTTAAAGCCACTTAGCTTCCCCAGACCAAAGTTTTGGCTTTTGAAAAATGTGTATTTCTGAAAACGCCTGTTAATAAATGGAATTTTTAGAAATCATAGTTCGTTTCCGGTCAAGGGCATGTACATTGGTTGCAGGCACACCCCCGGTAGGGGGTGTGCAAGAGGCAGCTGGTCAACGTTTCTCTCTCATCAACATTTCTAGCTCTCTATCCCTCTCTCCTCCTCTCTGTAAAAAATCAATAAAATATATTAAAAAAAGAAATTTAGATTTTTTTTTACATCAAGAGTATTTAAAGTAATACCTATACTATTTCACTTAAATTTTTAACCACCAATAATGCATAAAAAATTAGGGAGATGGCCAAAGCCTCAAGCTTCAGTGGACCTTATTGAGGCCAAAAGACATATTCCATAGACACTTTTCAAAAGAAGACAGAAGAAAGCCCAAAAGATATATGAAAACATGCTCAAAGTCACTAATCATCAGAGAGATGCAAATAAAAACACAATGCGGTACCATCTCACACCTGTCAGAATGGCAAGCGTCGGCCTGAGGACTGAAAGGTCCCAGGTTCAATTCCAGTCAAGGGCATGTACTTTGGTTGTGGGCACATCCCCAGTAGGGGTGTTCAAGAGGCAGCTGATCAATGACTCTCTCTCATTGATGTTCCTAACTCTCTATTCCTCTCTCTTTCTCTTTGTTAAAAAAAAAAAAAAAAATCAATAAAATATATTTTTTTTAAATCAACAAACTGCAAGTTTTGGTGAGGATGCAGAAAAAAAGGAACTCTTTTGCATTGCTGGTGGGAATGCAGACTGGTACAGCCACTGTGGAGAACAGTATGGAGTTTCCTCAAAAAACTGAAAATGGAACTCCCATTTGACCCAGTGATCCCACTTCTAGGAATATATCCCAAGAAACTAGACACACGAATCAGAAAGGATATATGTACCCTTATGTTCATAGCAGCACAAATCACCATAACTAAGATTTAGAAACAGCCCAAATGCTTATCAGCAGATGAGTGGATTAAAAAACTGTGGTATATCTATACAATGAAATACTATGCTGCAGTAAAAAAGGAGCTCCTACCATTTGCACCAACATGAATGGAGAGGGAGAGCATTATGTTAAGTGAAATAAGCCAGGCAGAGAAAGATAAATATCACATGATCTTACTCATTTGTGGAATATAATGAACGACATAGACTGATGAACAAGAACAGATCCAGAGGACTCTGTCCCCCTCCCCATGTGGGAGTCTGTGCTTTGAGATTCTTTCCCCTTCCCCAAGTCACAGATGACTCTGATGCAGTTGGGTTTGTGGAAAACTCTCCTAGAGGCATTACCAAGTCCGCTTCCCAGAATAAACAGCCAGAGAGAGACAAAATGGTGGAAGAATAGATAGGAGGATTCTGAGCCTTGTCCTGAAGCAGAAAGAGAGAGTTGCTGAGGGTCTCGTGCTGTGAGTGTCTATTAGCAAGCTAATACACATCTGAACACTAGGAGAAACTGGGGAGCCGCTGACCAGGGTGCCCCTGACAGGGAAGCACCACTGCGGGGCTAGGTCCCTTCCCGGAGCTCCCTACAGGCTTGGACAAGGAAATCTCGCCATCTTGAAGGGAAATTGGATCATGTCAGAGGCCTGAATATCCACAGCTGCAGCGACCACCAAGCAGCTGTGACCCCCAGAACGCTGATCCCAGGTGGAACGAACACTTGGACTCATAGGAGTTCCCCACCACACCTCGAAAAGCAGATAGAGAACTACACAACCAGACATCCTAAAAAGAGAGATCACGGGGAGACAAAGAAACAGCCTGCATATGAAAGAAAAGCAGGCATCACCAGAAAAGGAAGTAAATGAGTTAGAGGCACGCAACCTACCAGAGCAAGAATTCAGAGTAATGATCATAAAATGTCTAATAAGAATGGAAGACAAATTTGACAATATGAGTAAGAACCAAGAGGAAATGAAGAAAAAATAAGAAGAAATGAAAAATGACATCTCTACTGTAAAGAACTCAATAGAAAGCATCAAGAGTAGACTAGAAGAAGCAGAGGACTGCATCAGTGAGCTAGAAGTCAAGATGGAAAAAATACCCAATTAGAGCAGTTTCTGGAAAAATAAATTAAAAGGCAGGAGGAGAGTCTAAGGGAACTTTGGGACAATACAAAACAAAACAATATTAGAATAATAAGGGTTCCAGAAGAAAAGGAAACTGAGGATGACATGGAAAACGTATTTTAAGAAATAATGACAGAAAACTTTCCTGAGATAGAGAAGAAAAAACCCACACGAATCCAAAATGCTCGCAGAGTCTCAAGCAAAATGAACCCCAGAACACCGACCCCAAGGCACATTATAATTAAAGTGGCAAACACAAACGACAAACTAAGAATTTTAAAAGCAGCCGGAGAGAGACAGAAAGTTACATATAAAGGAACCCCCATCAGACTAGCAACTGATTTCTCCACAGAAACTCATCAGGCCATAAGGGAATGGGATGAAATATACAAAGTCATGCAAAGGAAGGATCTGAATCCAAGAATACTGTACCCAGCAAGGCTATCAATCAAAATTGAAAGTGAAATCAGGAGCTTCACAGACAAAAACAGACTAAGGGAATTTATCTCCACCAAACCAGCAATGCAAGAAATTCTAAAGGGTCTACTGTAAAATTAAAGAAATAGAAAGTGAAGAAGGAACACAAGGGTATAGAATAAAAATGGCGTCAAATAAGTACCTATCAATAATAACTTTAAATGTAAATGGATTAAATGCTCCAATCAAAAGACATAGGGTAACAGATTGGATAAGAAAACAGGACCCATATATCTGTTGTCTACAAGAAACCCACATCAGAAAAAAAAAGATGCACACAGACTGAGGGTGAAGGGATGGAAAAAGGTTTTCCAGGTGAATGGAAATGAAAAAATAAAAATAAAAAAGCTGGGGTAGCAATACTTATATCTGACAAATTAGATCTCAGAGTGAAGGACATAACAAGAGATAATGAAGGCCACTTCATAATACTAAAGGGAGCAATCCAACAAGAAGAAATAACCCTGGTAAATATATATGCACCCAATATGGGAGCACCCAAATACATAAAAAAAAAAAAAAACTGCTGGAGGACATTAAGGGAGAGATTAATAGGATACAATCATAGTAGGAGATTTTAATACACCACTGTCACCTTTGGACAAATCACCTAAACAAAAAATCAGCAAAGAAATATCAATCGTAAATGACTCACTACACCAGATGGAATTAGTCGACATCTTCAGAACATTCCAACCCAAAGCCACAGAACATACATTCTTCTCAAGTGCACATGGGTCATTTTCAAATAGATCACATGTTGGGACGTAGGCAAAGTCTCTTCAAATTCTAGAAGATAGAAATCATATCAAGCATCTTCTCAGATCATAGTGGCATAAAACTGGAAATTAACTACAATAAAAATAATCTAAAAAAATCAAACACATGGAGACTAAAAAGCATGCTATTAAACAAGGACTGGGTTACCAGAGAAATCAAGGAAGAAATTAAAAACATCCTGGAAACAAATGACAATGAAAACACAACAATCCAAAATCTATGGGACACAGCAAAAGCAGTTTTGAGAGGGAAGTTCATATCCCTACAAGCTTATTGCAAAAAGCAAGAAAAAATGGTAACAAATCTAACTCTACAACTCAAAGATTTAGAAAAAGAGCAAGAAGAAAAGCCCAGTGTAAGCAGAAGGAAGAAAATAATAAAAATCAGAGTGGAGATAAACAACATAGAAACCAAAGAAACAATACATAACATCAACAAATCCAAGAGCTGGTTTTTTGAAAGGATAAACAAGATTGATGAACTTCTAGCAAGGCTAACCAAGAAATAAAGAGAGAGGACTCAAATAAACAAAATCAGAAACAGAAGAGGTGAAATAGCAACAGACCCCGCTGAAATACAAAGGATTGTTACAAAATACTATGAACAACTCTATTCCAACAAACTGCACAACCTGAAGGAAATGGACATATTCTTAGAAAAATACAAACTTCCAAAACTCAATCAGGAAGAATCTAAAAATCTCAATAGATCAGTGACTTAGGAAGAAATTGAAACAGTCATCAAAAAGCTTCCAGCAAACAAAAGCCCAGGGCCAGATGGCTTCACAGGAGAGTTTTACCAAACATTCAAGGAAGAACTAAAACCTATCCCCCTCAGACTATTCCAAAAAATTCAAGAGGAAGGAACACTTCCAAGCTCATTCTATGAAGCCAGCATCACCCTAATACCAAATCCAGATAAAGACAACTCAATGAAAGAGAATTTCAGGCCAATATCCCTCATGAACATAGATGCCAAAATCCTCAACAAAATTCTAGCAAATTGGCTACAGCAGAACATCACAAAGATCATACACCATGACCAAGTAGGACTTATTCGAGGAATGCAAGGATGGTATAATATCTGCAAATCAATAAACGTGATACATCATAAAAACAAATTGAAAGATAAAAATCATATAGTCATATATATTGATGCAGAAAAAGCATTTGATAAAATCCAACACCCTTTCCTGATAAAAATTCTCAACAAGGTGGGAGTACAAGGGTCATACCTCAACATAATAAAAGCTATATATGATAAACCCACAGCCAACATCATACTCAATGGGCAAAAACTAAAACCATTCCCTCTAAGAACAGGAACAAGACAGGGATGCCCACTCTCGCCACTCCTGTTTGACATAGTACTGGAAGTAATAGCCATTGCAATTAGAGAAGAAAAGGAGATAAAAGGCATCCAAATTGGAAAAGAAGTAAAGTTATCCTTATTTGCAGATGACATGATATTGTACATAAAAAACCCAAAAGACTCCATTAAAATACTAATTGGCTTAATGAATGAATTTGGCAATGTAGCAGGATACAAAATTAATGCCAAGAAATCTATGGCATTTCTATACACCAACAGTGAACTTACAGAAACAGAGACTAAAAAAGCAATTCCATTTACCATTGCACCAAAAAAAAATAAGATACCTTGGAATAAACTTCACTAAGGAAGTAAAGGACCTATATGCAGAAAACTACATGACACTGAAAAAAGAGATAGATGAAGATGTAAACAGATGGAAAACATACCATTTTCATGGATCAGTAGAATCAACATCATCAAAATGTCCATACTTCCCAAAGCAATCTATAGGTTCAATGCACTCCCCATTAAAATACCAATGTCATATTTCAATGACCTAGAAAGAACTCTCCAAAAGTTCATTTGGAACAATAAAAGACCCCAAATAGCCACAGCAATTGTTTGAAAAAAGTAAAGTAGGAGGGATCTCAATACTAGATTTCAAGCTGTATTACAAAGCCACTGTTCTCAAAACAGCATGGTACTGGCACAAGAACAGATATATAGATCACTGGAATAGAATTCAGAACCCTGATAGCAACCCAAATCACTATGCTCAATTAATATTTGACAAAGGAGGCACGAATATACAATGGAGTCAAGACAGTCTCTTCCATAAATGGTGCTGGGAAAATTGGAGAGATACATGCAAAAGAATGAAACTAGATCACCAACTTACACCATTCACAAAAATAAACTCAAAATGGATACAGGACTTAAACATCAGACGGGAAACCATAAAAATACTAGAAGCATCCACAGGCAGCAAAATCTCAGACATATGCCAAAAGAACTTCTTCACTGATACTGCCCCTAGGGCAATGAAAGATAAAGAGAAAATAAACAAATGGGTCTACATCAAAATAAAAAGCTTTTTTACAGCAAAAGAAACCAGCAACAAAACAACAAGAAAGCCCACTGCATGGGAGAACATATTCACAAATATTATCCCTGATAAAGTTTTAATCTCCAACATCTACAGACAGCTTATACAACTAAATAAAAGGAAAATGAATGATCCAATTAAAAAATGGGCAATGGACCTAAATATAATTTTCTCAAAAGAAGACAGAAGGAAGGTCAAGAGGCACATGAAAACATGCTCAAAGTCATTATCTGAGAGATGCAAATCAAAACAACAATGCGATACCATCTCACACCTGTCAGAATGGCCAACATCAACAAATCAACAAATGACAAGTGTTGGCAAGGTTGCGGAGAAAAAGGAACCCTTGTGCACTGCTGGTGGGAATGCAGACTGGTGCAACCACTGTGGAGAACAGTGTGGAGTTTCCTCAAAAAACTGCATAAAATGCATAAATGTACAACCAATGAACACAAAACTCTGGGGGGGTATGTATGGGGGGGCAATGGTAAAATATGTACACAGATAATAATTTAATAATAAAAAATATATTAGAAACAAAACAAAGAGAAAAAATAAAAAATAAAGTTTTGATTAAAAAAAAAAAAAAAAAAAGTACAGATCCAGAGGCTGAGAAACATCGACCAGAACCTCAAACCTCAGGGAAGGAGGGTGTCGGTGGGAGAAAGGGGGAGGGATCAACCAAGGGACTTGTGTACATGCAATAAGCCTAATCAATGGACACAGACAATAGGGCGGGGGGAGTGGACACAAATTGGGGATGGGGGTTAATGGGGGAGTACACATATAAAAAATCATAATAATCATAATTTTTTTTTAATTTAAAAAAAATAAAAAAGAAATTTTGAGGTAACCAGAAAAAAAAAGACATATTCCAAAATCCCCAGCAACCCTGACTTTTCAAGGAGTAAAAAGGCTTACGAACTTGTCAGAATGGCCAACATCAACAAATCAACAAACGACAAGTGTTAGCGAGGTTGCAGAGAAAAAGGAACCCTTGTGCACTGCTGGTGGGAATGCAGACTGGTGCAACCACTGTGGAGAACAGTGTGGAGTTTCCTCAAAAAACTGAAAATGGAACTCCCATTTGACCCAGTAATCCCACTTCTAGGAATATATCCCAAGAAACTAGAAACACCAATCAGAAAGGATATATGCACCCCTATGTTCATAGCAGCACAATCTACAATAGCCAGAATTTGGAAACAGCCTAAGTGTCCGTCAGCAGATGATTGGATCCAAAACTATGGTACATCTACACAATGGAATAGTATGCTGCCATAAAAAAGAAGGAATTCTCATCATTTGCAGCAACCTGGATGGAATTGGAGAACATGATGCTGAGTGAAATAAGCCAATCAATGAAAGAGAAACACCACATGACCTCACTCATTTGTGGATGATAAAGAACATTATAAACTGATGAACCAAAAGATAGATATAGAAACAGTATATCAACAAGTAGACTGTCAAATTACAGCGGGGAGGGGAGGAAGATCTGGGGGAGATAATAGATCAACCGAAGGTCTTTTATACATGCATATAAGTACAACCAATGGACACAAAACTCTGGGGAGGGTGGGGATGTGTGGGAGGGAGGGAGGGGGGCAAAAAAAAATCAATAAAATATATTTAAAAAATAATAAATAAAAAATAAATAAATAAAATTATTAGATTTTAAAATTTATTCTTAGAAGTGTAAAAGTTTATTAATTAAAAAAAAAACAACAACAACAAAAGGAGATTGAAAAGCCTGATGAACAATAATAGCGGTTCATTGTAGTAGAGTCGGTGATATGGGAGGGGAGTGAACTGACTGTTCTCGGGGAAAGGGAGGGAGGAAGAGACTGAACATAAACTGTGCACCTATGGATGAGGACAATGGAGGGTGGGGAGGGGGCGGAGGGTGGGGTGGGAACCTGGTGGAAGGGGGAAGAAATGAGGAACCTTTGTAATAATATGAACAATAAAGATTGATATAAAAAAAAGGCTTAAGAAATGAGTGACCATATGTCTCAATTTATACATGTTATCCCAGTGTAATTATTTAAAAAAAAATAATATATATATATATATATATATATATATTAAGGAAAGTGATATTTTTATTTTTATTTATTATTTATTTATTTATTTTTACATATTTTATTAATTTTTTTGCCCCCCCTCCCTCCCTCCCACACATCCCCTCCCTCCTCAGAGTTTTGTGTCCATTGGTTGTACTTATATGCATGTATACAAGTCCTTCGGTTGATCTATTATCTCCTCCAGATCTTTCTCCCCTCCCCACTGTTATTTGACAGTCTGCCTGTTGCTTTACTTTCTCTATATCTGTCTCTTGGTTCATCAGTTTATAATTATCTTTATCATCCACCAATGAGTGAGGTCATGTGGTGTTTCTCTTTCATTGATTGGCTTATTTCACTCAGCATGATGTTCTCCAATTCCATCCAGGTTGCTGCAAATGATGAGAATTCCTTCTTTTTTATGGCAGCATAGTATTCCATTGTGTAAATGTATCATCGTTTTTGGATCCAATCATCTGCTGACGGACACTTAGGCTGTTTCCAAATCCCGGCTATTGTAGATTGTGCTGCTATGAGCATAAGGGTGCAAATATCCTTTCTGATTGGTGTTTCTAGTTTCTTGGGATATATTCCTAGAAGTGGGATTACTGGGTCAAATGGGAGTTCCATTTTCAGTTTTTTGAGGAAACTCCACACTGTTCTCCACAGTGGTTGTACCAGTCTGCATTCCCACCAGCAGTGCACGAGGGTTCCTTTTTCTCTGCAACCTCGCCAACACTTGTCGTTTGTTGATTTGTTGATGTTGGCCATTCTGACAGGTGTGAGATGGTACCGCATTGTTGTTTTGATTTGCACCTCTCAGACAATTAGTGACTTTGAGCATGTTTTCATGTGCCTTTTGGCCTTCCTTCTGTCTTCTTTTGAAAATATTCTATTTAGGTCCATTGCCCATTTTTTAATTGGATCATTCATCTTCCTTTTATTTATTTGTATAAGCTGTCTGTAAATGTTGGAGATTAAACCTTTATCAGTGGTATCATTTGCAAATATGTTCTCCCACACTGTCGGCTTTCTTGTTGTTTTGTTGATGGTTTCTTTTGCTGTAAAAAAGCTTTTTATTTTGATGAAGTCCCATTTGTTTATTTTCTCTTTAGCTTCTATTGCCCTACGGGCAGTATCGGTGAAGAAGTTCTTTTGGCATACGTCTGAGATTTTGCTGCCTGTGGATGCTTCTAGTATTTTTATGGTTTCCCGTCTGATGTTTAAGTCCTGTATCCATTTTGAGTTTATTTTTGTGAATGGTGTAAGTTGGTGATCTAGTTTCATTCTTTTGCATGTGTCTGTCCAATTTTCCCAACACCATTTATTGAAGAAACTGTCTTGACTCCATTTTATATTCGTGCCTCCTTTGTCGAATATTAATTGAGCATAGTGATTTTATTGATTTCATAAAGGAAGGGAGAGGAAGAGAGAGATAGAGACATCAATGATGAAAGAGAAACATTGATCAGCTGCCTCCACACTGAGGACCAATCCCCCAACTTGGTAATGTGCCCTGACCAGGAATTGAATCTGTGACCTTCCGGTTCATAGATCGATACTCAACCACTGAGCCATGCCAGCTGGGCTCTGGTGTAATTGTTAATAGTATCTCCTTTTACCCTTAAAATTATACCATTTTGGATGATAAATTTTATGGTTAACTAACCTAAAATATACTAAATTCAATTTCCCTCAGGCTGCATTGAGGTTGGGAAATCATTCTATTTTGTCCTTAAACTTTTGGAATTTATCTAAAGGCCAATATTCTAATGCTTGCATAGTAGAACACGTCTATTCAGAACAAAGATATTCTGATGGGCAGCCAGTAGATATGGCTTCTGGGTGACTGACAGGATCTGACAAGATGGATCAGAATATCAATCAACAGTCCCTTCTCAGTTCATTCTCTTTGATCTCTGCTACTAGGCCTGCATTTTGTGGGGAAAAGGAATGCTGATAATAAAACAAGGAAGTTTGTTTCTGTTAGCATTTTCCTTTTCTCTTCCCAGCATATATCTAGAGCTACATCTGCCAATAGATTTAACATGCAATCCATATCCATCAGTCATTTTATAGAATTGTTGCAAAATTCATCTCAGAAACCTTCATGTTGGGTAGGTTATCTCAAAAGATTTAGGCTCCAGGGAATCTCATTCTTGAAGATTACTCTTGATATAATTGAGGAACTTAGAGTCCTCAGGTACATATTTGTTCTGAAACTAGAATGTTTTTAATCTCCTTAGGCCTTGAACTTCCCAGTTCCACACTGTGCATGGTCTGACTGGGTATACTGAAGTCTGACTAGCAGGTGGTTTAAAAATATAAGGGTATGTTTTAGTGAAATTCTGCAAGTTGAAATTGTCTTTTTAGCCCTTTTATAAAAACATTTTTCTCTCCTTTCTTACCCCTCTTCCCTCTCCTACTGTTTTGTGATTATTCTTTCCTAACTTCACAATTCTTGGTGGAAACAAGAGGCTATAACCTTGCCAACACAGCTTGATGCTGGACATACTTGACCGGGGTCATCCTAGGGAAAACACTATCCTCTGAGATCCCAGATCATGAGATAAGTAAGGCTCTGACAAGTCCTCTCTTCTTTAAGGGGAAGAGCTGAGTCATTTCACCTAATCAAAATCACATCCTCACTACTCAATACTGTTTTGTTGAGAGACACTCTAATAACAATAACATACTGTCTTGGCAGAATAGTGGACTCTTGTTCCAAAATATCCAAGACCTTCTGCCTTTTTTACAAGAGATCTCAAAGGCCAACCAACTTTAATTTCTCAATTAATTACAGAGACTGTGGGACGGAGTCACCTGTTCACACAAAGAACTCTTTGGAATATGTGTATATTTTCATCCCTAACCTCAAAAAAGAAGTGGCAGTTTCCTAAATGTATAAGCTTGGATCTCATCTATCTTTATAAAGTTCCATAGGCAGTATGTCCCACCTATGTTCTTTGGTGGTAGACCTAATGTCTCAATTTTTGTTGGCTAATATAAAATTTAAGAAATACAGATCACCATAAAGACAGGTTTTGGTGCTTTTCCAGTGATTAGTGGCACACAGAGGTTGGGGTAGGACCATTGAAAATGTGAACCATGTTGTTTGAACCCTCACCATTTTCTTTAATCATGAGTTGAGCTTTACATTTTCCATAGCAAAATGCCTGCTCTAGTTTTCCCAAAACAGGTTAATAGAAAGCTATCTGAATTTGTGAGTGTGCTGGCAATCCTTTACCCAAAGGTATATCCCTTCTCTTCCCACCTACATCCATACCTGGCAGGAAGCATGTTATCTATCACAGATCAGGAAGTGTAGCTGCGGGCCTTAGACTGTGTGACTTTATAATCCACTTTCTCAAGCCAATTCCCAAGGTGTAGAGACGGTACTTTGGTTACAACGTTTTAATTCCTCCCAGATACAGAAGCTGTGCACTTGGGAGCATTGTGTTTTTGAAAGTTAGTATTATTGTTTTAAAAAATTAGAAATAAAGTAATTTTCTTCTAACCAGAGATGAGGTATAATATGTAGCTCAGAAAAAAAACAAAACAAAAACAACCCTCAGTATGTCTAGAATACAAATAGAAGGCAAGCTATAATTTGAGACAATTTGCTGATGTCAGGGTTAATAAAAGTTTCTTTCCTTAACTTACCTTTATTCCATACTTGGAAGCTTTATGAAATATAAAGGTAAGCAAACAAATGTAACTATTGTTATTGCTGTGGGGATATCTCATATTCATTGTAATTTAAAGCACTGAGACTTTAAAAATTGATCAGGTTTTGTAAATATATATATATATATATATATATATATATATATATATATATATATATATATATAGTTTTAAGCATATAGAAGCCTGAATTGAGAATGTGTTCTGTTCTTGGGAAACAATATAAATCCATAGAGTCATCTGTCTTAAAAGGTTTATGACATTTTAATAAAGATGGATACTGCCCCTGGTACATGGAAAAGCAATGTGCCTCAATAGGTATAAGTTTGGCCTTATAGATATACATGCCCTATCTTTATACTGACACATCCTGCCAGAGTAAATGAGATCTAATGTATGCCAAGTGCCTAACACAGTTTTTGGAACATAATAGGCACCTTTGACATCTAAATTTTCTCCTTCCCCTTTGTATGCTCCTAACAACTTCTTATAATCAGACATTTATGACTTTGTGATTCATAAATTTGCCCAAACATTTTTTTAATCCCTTCTATAATAGCCTTCTGGCATTAGAGATATGAGTCATCCAAGAAGGAAGAAAAAAAATTGAAATTACAGCCTTCCAAGTTTAATAAGATAGTTTTCATGAAAATTGCCAAACATAGCCTCTACAGAATGAAGGCATAAATAAGTTTTGTGCCACAATATACAGTTGCACACAAATATAACTTGTGGTCCTCTGTAATCAGATGGTAGATAAAAAAAATTATTAAGCACCCATTGTTGAAAGATGCAGTTTCAAAGACCATGTCCCCTACCTCAAGCATCAGGGAAGCTGGGCAGTATAAGTGCTGGGGGAATATGTAGATAACAAATAATTATATTGCAGAGAAGAATAAGAACCGCAAGACAGAAGGAACAATGGCTATGGAGATGTGCTTCAAATATAAACAAGATACAGAGGAGTGTACAAAATACCCTGCCTGCCAGGAACTGAAAATATAATTGAGAAATATAGTCACTGACAAGGTCAAGACAGTGTAGCAGACAACCACAGTTGAGCTGATTCCCTCACTGTCTTCACTCTCATTCTTGGGCTTGTGTTCTGTCTTCTTGGATAATAATCTTCCTCCTCTTCCAAATGCCTTTTCCTCTCCTCTCAACTATCTTCATAGGTCCAGCTTCAAGTCTTATGCCTTTAATAACCCCTTACCTAAATATACCAAAACCCTTCCAGCTCTTTCTTCACATTGTTAAATGTTTCATCATTCATTTAACAAATATTCCTTGGGCCCCTACTACTTGCCAGTCACTATTCAGACCTAGATTCAGAGATACAAAGACTGACAAGATAGCCTGGCCAGTGTAAGTCAGTGGTTGAGTATCAACCCATGAACCAAGAGGTCTCATGTTTTGTTGGGGTGCATGCCCAAGTTGCAGGCTCGATCCCTGGTGAGGGGTGTGGGAAAGGTAGCCAATTGATATTGATGTTTCTCTCTCATTGATATTTCTATCTCTTTCCCTTCCTCTCTCTCTAAATATCAATAAAAATATATGTTTTATTAAGATATTATACATGTACATATCTAACCATTGTACTCCCACCCCATTCCCATACATGCCCTCACCCCCCCCCAGTGTTTTGTGTCCATTGGTTATGCTTATATGCATTCACACAAGTCCTTCGGTGATCTCTTATCTCCTCCACCTCTCCCTAACATTCCCACTGTAATTTGACAGTCTGTTGGATGATTTACTGTCTGTGTACCTATATTTTTGTTCATCAGTTTATAATGTTCTTTATTATCCATAAATGAGTGAGATCATGTGGTATTTTTCTTTCATTGACTGGCTTCTTTCACTTAGCATGATGTTCTCCAGTTCCATCCAGGTTGCTGTAAATGGTAAAAATTCCTTCCTTTTATGGCAGCATAGTAGTCCATTGTGTACATGTACCATAGTTTTCTGATCCAGTCATCTGCTGATGGGCACTTAGACTGTTTCAAAATCTTAGCTATGGTAAATTGTGTTGCTAAGAACATAAAGGTGCATTTGTCCTTTCTGATTGGTGTTTCCAGTTATTTAGAATATATTACTAAGAGTGGGATTACTGGGACAAATGGGAGTTTCATTTTTAGTTTTTTGAGGAAACTCTATACTGTTCTCCACAGTGGCTGCACCAGTCTGCATTTCCACCAATAATGCATGAGGGTTCCTTTTTCTCTGCATCCTGGCCAACACTTGTCGTTTGTTGATTTGTTGATGATAGCCCTTCTGACAGATGTAAGATGGTACCACATCGTCCTTTTGATTTTCATCTCTTGGATAATTAGTGACTTTGAGCATGGTTTCATGTGTCTCTTGGCCTTCCTTCTGTCTTCTTTCAAAAAGTTTCCATTTAGATCCATTGCCCATTTTTTTTATTGGATCATTTATCTTCCTTTTATTATAATAAATTGTATAAGTTGCCTATAAATATTGGAGATTAAACCTTTGTCAGTGATAACATTTGCAGATATATTCTCCCATCCAGTGGGCTTTCTTGTTGTTTTGTTGGTGGTTTCTTTTGCTATGAAAAAGCTTTTTATTTTGAAGTAGTCCCATTTGTTTATTTTCTCTTTAGTTTCCATTGCCCTAGGAACAATATCAGTGAAGAAATTTGACATATGTCTGAGATTTTGCTGCCTGTGAATTCCTCTCATATTTTTAAGGTTTCCCATCTTATGTTTAAGTCCTGTATCCATTTTGAGTTTTTTGTGCGTGTGTGTGTGTGGTGTAAGTTGGTGATCTAGTTTCCTTTTTTTGCATGTATCTGTCCAACTTTTTCAACACCATTTATTGAAGAGACTGTCTAGACTCCATTGTATGTTCATGCCTCCCTTGTCAAATATTAATTGACCATAGTAGTTTGGGTCTATATCTGGATTCTCAATTCTATTCCATTGGTCTATATGTCTGTTCTTGTGCCAGGCTTTTTGAGAACAGTGGCTTTGTAAAACAGCTTGAAATCTGGTATTGAGATTCCCTCCTACTTTATTCATATTTTTCAGGATTGCTGCAGCTATTTGGGGTCTTTTTTTTTTTATTTTTATTCCAGATGAATTTTTGGAGAGTACTTTCTAGGTCTGTGAAATATGCAGTTGGTATTTTAATGGGGAGTGCATTGAATCTATAGATTGCTTTGGGTAGTACTGACATTTTAATGATGTTGATTCTACCAATCCATAAACATGGTATGTTCTCCCATCTGTTTACATCTTCCTCTATCTCTTTTTTCAGTGTCCTGTAGTTTTCCGTGTACTGTATAGCTCTTTTACCTCCTAGGTTAAGTTTATTCCTAGGTATCTTAATTTTTTTTTGGTGTGATGATACATGGGATTGCTTTTTTAGTCTCTCTTTCTGTAAGTTTGTTATTGGTGCATAGTTGTGGAAGATAGGGGAGGAGTGTGAAGGAAGACTTTCAAATTTTATTTCATATATAGTTCGATAATAAATGTGAATTAATACATTATTTGGTCAACTTTAAAAGTATCAATAAATCACAAAAATATTTTTAAAAAAATGCCATAAATTTCCTGGCATTAATTTTGTATCCTGCTACATTTCCAAATTGATTTATTAAGTGTGTTAGTTTTTTTTATGGAGTCTTTTGGGTATTTTATGTACAATATCATGTCATCTGCAAATAAGGACAGCTTTACCTCTTCTTTTCCAATTTGGATGCCTTTTATTTCTTCTTCTTGTCTGATCGCAATGGCTAATACTTCCAGTACTATGTCAAACAGGAGTGGTGAGAGTGGGCATCCCTGTCTTGTTCCTTTTCTTAGGGGAAATGGTTTTAGTTTTTGTCCATTTAGTATGATATTAGTTATGGATTTATCATATAAAGCTTTTATTATGTTGAGGTATGATTCTTCTATTACCGCCTTATTGAGAGTTTTTATCAGGAAAGGGTGTTGGATTTTGTCAAATGCTTTTTCTGCATCAATTGATATGACTATGTGATTTTTATCTCTCAATTTGTTTATGTGATGAATCATGTTTATTAATTTGTGGATATTGTACCATCCTTGCATTCCTGAGATAAATCCAACTTGGTCATGGTGTATGATCTTTCTGATGTAATGCTGGATCAGATTTGCTAGAATTTTGTTGAGGATTTTGGCATCTATGTTCACGAGGGATATTGCCCTGTAATTCACTTTCATTGTGTTGTCTTTATCTGGTTTTGGTATTAGGGTGGTGCTGGCTTCATAGAATGAGCTTGGAAGTGTTCCTTCCTCTTGAATTTTTTGGAATAGTCTAAGGAGGATAGGTTTTAGTTCTATCTTGAATGTTTGGTAAAACTCCCCTGTGAAGCCATCTAGCCCCAGACTTTTGTTTGCGGGAAATTTTTTGATGAGTGCTTCAAGTTCTTCCATAGCTATTGGCCTATTGAGCTGTTTAGATTCTTTGCGATTGACTTTTGGAAGGTTATATTTTTCTAGGAATATGTCCATTTCCTCCAGGTTGTCCAGTTTTTGGGAACAAAGTTGTTCGTAGTATTTTGTAACAATAGTTTTTATTTCTGTGGGGTCTGTTGTTAATTCACCTCTTTCATTTTTTATTTTGTTTATTTGGGTCCTCTCTATTTGCTTCTTGGTGAGCCTGCCTAGAGGTTCATCAATCTTATCCTTTCGAAGAATCAGCTCTTGGTTTTGATCTTTTGTATTGTTTCTTTCATCTCTATATCACTTATTTCTGCTCTGATCTTTATTATTTCCTTTCTTCTGCTTACACTGGGCCTTTCTTGTTGATCTCTTTGTAATTCTTTAGGTAATTGTGTAGGTAACTTTCTGTCTTTGAGTTGTAGGGTTAGGTAATTTATTACCATTCTTTCTTGTTTTTTTGCAGTAGGTTTGTAGAGCTATGAACTTCCTCTCAAGACTGCTTTTGCTGTGTTCCATAGATTTTGGATTGTTGTGTTTTCGTTGTCATTTGTTGCCATGATGTTTTTTATTTCTTCCTTGATCTCTCTTGTAACCCAGTCACTGTTTAATAGCATGCTGTTTTGTCTCCATGTGTTTGATATTTTAAGATTGTTTTTATTGTAGTTGATTTCCAGTTTTATGCCACTGTGATCTGAGAAGATACTCAATATGATTTCTATCCTCTTCAATTTGAAGAGACTTCACCTATGTCCCAGCATGTGGTCTATCTTTGAAAATGTCCCATGTACACTTGAGAGGAATGTATATTCTGTGGCTTTGGGGTGAAATGCTCTGAAGATGTCATTTAATTCCATATGGTCTAATGAGTCATTTAGGATTGATGTTTCTTTGCTGATTTTTTGTTTAGAGGATTTGTCCAATGTTGATAGTAGCATATTATAGTCTCCTACTATAAGTGTATTGCTGTCAATCTCTCCCTTGATATTCTCCAGCAGTTTTTTTTTTTAATGTATTTGGGTGCTCCTATATTGGGTGCATATGTGTTTACCAGTGTTATTTCTTCTTGTTGGATTGCTCCCTTTAGTAGTATGAAGTAGCCTTCCTTATCTTTTGTTATGTCTTTCACTTTGAAATCTAATTTGTCAGGTATTAAGTATTGTTACCCCAGCTTTTTTTTCATTTCCATTTGCCTGGAAAAATCTTTTCCCATCCCTTCAGTTTGTGTGCATCTTATTTTCTGAAGTGGGTTTCTTGTAGACAGCAGATATATGGGTCTTGTTTCCTTATCTAATCTGTTACCCTGTTTCTTTTAATTGGGGCATTTAATCCATTTACATTTAAAGTTATTATTGATAGGTACTTATTTGTCGCCATTCTTATTCTTTACCCCTGTGTTTCTTCTTTGCCTTCTATATTATTTTTTACAGTGGACCCTCTAGTATTTCTTGCAACGCTGGTTTAGTGGTGACAAATTTCCTTAGTCCTTTTTTGTCTGTGAAGCTCCAGATTTCACCTTCAATTTTGATTGATAGCCTTGCTGGGTACAATATTCTTGGAATCAGACTCTTCCTTTGCATGACTTTGTATATTTTATTCCATTCCCTTCTGGCTTGATGAGTTTCTTTTGAGAAATCAGTTGCTAGTCTGATGGGGGTTCCTTTGTAGGTAACTTTCTGTCTCTCTTTGGCCACTTTCAAGATTCTTACTTTGTG
The DNA here is from genome assembly GCF_014108245.1 of Pipistrellus kuhlii. Taxonomy (NCBI): domain Eukaryota; kingdom Metazoa; phylum Chordata; class Mammalia; order Chiroptera; family Vespertilionidae; genus Pipistrellus; species Pipistrellus kuhlii. The sequence goes on from NW_023425471.1 coordinate 29,245,623, forward strand.
GTTGGTATTTGCCAATTTAATTATAATGTGCCTTGGCATCGGTCTTTTGGGGTTCATTTTGCTTGGGACTCTGTGAGCTTCTTGAATTTGTGTGTGGGTTTTTCTTCCCTGTATCAGGGAAGTTTTCTGACATTATTTCTTCAAACAGGTTTTCTATTTCTCACTCAGTTTTCTCTCCTTCTGGAGCCCCTATTATGCAGATATTGCTTTGTTTCACGTTGTCCCAAAGTTCCCTTAGGCTCTCCTCCTGCTTTTTAATTTTTTTTTTTTCTAGGAGCTGCTCTAATTGGGCTTTTCCCCCCCACCTTGTCTTCTAGCTCACTGATATGGTCCTCTGATTCTTCTAGTCTACTCTTGATTCTTTCTATTGAGTTCTTTACAGTGGCAATGTCATTTTTTCATTTCTTCTTGGTTCTTACTCATATTGTCAAATTTTTCTTCCATTCTTTTCAACCATCTTATGACCATTTCACCGAATGCTTCCTCTCACATGTTGCTAGCCTCTATTTCACTTACTTCCTTTCCTGGTGATGCCTGCTTTTCTTTCATATGTGGGTTGTCTCCCCATGGTCTCTCTTCTCTGGATGTCTGCTTATGTAGTTCTCTCTCTCCTTATCCCAGGTAAAATCTGACCTTTCCGTGGTGTAATGTAGACCTCTTCTGAAACCACATATTTGCTCTAATTGGTGACTGGTGTTGTGGGGCTCACAGATGTTTGGTGGTTTCCGCAGTTGCAACTTTTCAAGCTTCTGATAAGATCCACTTTCTTTTTCAAGATGGCATGGTTTCTGTGTCAGAGCTGTCACCCTGAGAGGGAAATCAGCCTCAGTGGTGGCTCCCCATTCAGGCAAACCCTGTCCAGCAGTCTCCCACCCTCTCCTGGAGTTTAGCTGTCCTTTAAATCGCCAGCAAATACTCCCCATGAGACCTTCCTTCTTTCTGCTCTGGGACAAGTCTCAGGACCCATCTGTCTATTTTGCCACCATTTTTTTTCTTTTCTAAAAACATATTTTTAAAGACTATCAATCCCAGTACTCTTAAATATCTCATCATATAATACAGGCAACAGAAAAATGTGCTCACATCCAGGTCAGATGAGTGGCATAGAGGAAATGTTTCATCAAAACTTTGAAACAAAAAATTTTTTACTGAATCTTGGACATTGACTGGGAGTTTGCAAGGTGAAGAAGTGGAAAAGGCATTGTAGGCAAAAGGATCAGAGATTGGAAAGAGTCTGATGCTTCATGGGATCACTGAGGAGTTTGATATAATGGTAGAACATGGGGGTTATGGGAAAAAATTAGAAGGATAAAGGCTTGAGTTAAAATGGGAGCCAGACAGTGAAGACCCTTTAATGCTGCACTAAAGAGCTTCAGGGTTTTTTTTGTGAAAACAGATGAGCATTTTTTAAAAGAAAGTTTACTTGGTAAAACATATCAGATAGACTGCAAAAGGAGAGACTTGAGAAACCAGACCTGCTAAGAGATTCAAGTACACTCCTATAACATGTAGAATCTGTACCATTAATTTGGTCATTTTGTTTTGATTGTCTGCATTCCCCCTCAATGACTAACAATGTTAACCACCCACCTACTTGGTGTTGATTCATTGAAAGAACAACTGAATAATATGTGTCTCAACATGCACATTGGAAAACTTCTATTTTTAAGATGGAAGAATTGAATGCATAATCTAGCCTTTTTCTAGAAACAGTTTAAACCTAATACCAACTACCCATCCTTTACAAGAATTGCAGGTGAATACCAGCTATATGAAATAGATGTATCTATTGGAAAATGCTAGATTGTCAAATGAACAGAAGGGACTTAGAAAGGCAAGCCCAGCACAAATATTATAAGTGATTAGTGATGTAAAAATAAAAGAAGAAGTGATTATTAATGAGATTCAATCATAACCCTCAAGAAATACAAAACTAGTGATGCCATAAAGCCAGTGATCAGGGAGTTAGTCCCAGTCCAAGAACTGGGGAGCCAGGTTGTTCAGCCAGATGTGGAATAAAGAAGCAGTCCCAGCTGGAAGAAGTATTGGGCCCAGACTGGAAAACTAAGAGGAATGGAGCCTGTCTATATGACTGACCCAGATGTCTTCACCATAGAAAAATCCCAAAGGTGACATGGGTTCCTATATAAAATTGCCAGTGCATGGCTAATTTAGCAAATCACCTCCTCCATGTAATAAGGCTTAAGAACTATTATATATCTGAATCTTCTGTAATCCAGTAATACTATTTGTATACTATGTTCTAAAAAAAAGTACAGCAGTTATATCATGTACATATCAGCTATATGTATATGCCTGAATCCTCATGTAGGTTTATAAACCAAATTTAGTGAAAAAATATTTACTTAGCCAACTGCTTTTGATAGACTGTTAGATAAACTATGCCTCATTCATACCAGGGAATATATGTAGCTGTTGAAAAAAATGATTTATATCCTATATAATAAAAAGCTAATATGCAAACAGACTGAATAGTGGAACAACCGAACAACTGGTCACTATGACATGTGCTGACCACCAGGGGGTGCACTCATAACATGGGGGTCCATGTTATGAGTGCACCCCCTGGTGGTCAGCACATGTCGGCCACAGCGGGATGGTGGAGCAGGTGAACGGGGATGCCAGACTAAGGTGGAGTGCCAGTTGTTGTCATTGGGACAAGCCTCTGGTGGTTACTGAAAATTATTTGCTCCTGCACACCAAGGAGGACCTCACACCTGCTGCCAGCGCTGGTCCCGCTCGCACCACCTGCTGGCACCAGAGCCAATACTCGCACTAATTGCTGGTGCCAGTTCTGCTCACACTACAACTGGTGCTGGAGCCTCTGCTTGCACCCTCACCCTGCGCTGGCCCCAATTGCTCGGTGCTGTCAGCGGGTGTTAGCAAGCAGCTGGCACTGTCAGCGCATGGCAGACAGGGAACTGGGGCTGTGGTAGGAGGGGGCAGGTGGGGGCGGAGAATGGGCTGAAACCCACCCCTGTGGCCATTGTAGCCTCATGGCCCACAGTTCCTTCCTTAAAAAAAAAAAAAATATATATATATATATAATTGATTTTTTACACAGAGGAAGGGAGATGGATAGAGAGCTAGAAATATCGATGAGAAACACTGATCAGCTGCCTCCTGCACACCCCTTACTAGGGATGTGCCCGCAACCAAGGTACATGCCCTGGACCGGAATCAAACCTGGGACCCTTGAGTCCACAGGCCGACACTCTGTCCCCTGAGCCAAACTCATTTCATCCCCACAGTTCCTTTCAAGGTGCACAAATTCATGCACTGGGCCCCTAGTTCAAATATATGCTTACAGTGTAATCTATAGATTACTCTGAATCTATATCTTGATTTCTGAAAAAATAACATTTTAATAATATTTAACCTTTCAATCCATGAATTTGTTGTACCTTTTCATTTACTTAAGAATTTAATTTCAAATTTTAATTTATACTTTTCACCATGTAAGTTATATACAAATTTTGTTAAGTGTATTCCTAAGTATTTTATGATTTTGATGTTATTATAATTAGTATTCTAAATCTCAATTTCCAGTTGTTTGTTGCTAAAATATAGAAGTTGAATTGTTTTTTTTTATATTGATTCTGAATAATATAACATTGCTAAACTCATTAGCACTAGCAGCTTTTTGTAGATTCCTTAGCATGTTCCATGTGTACAAACATGTTATCAGTGAATAAAAAGAGTTTTACTTATTTTTTTTACAATCTTCATGCCTTTTATTTATTTATTTTTCTTGTCTTATTATTCTGGTTGGGACCTCCAAAGTAATGTTGAATAAAAGTGATGAGAGTGAGAATCCTTGTCTTATTCCCATTCAAAGGAAAATAACTTAATTTTTCACTATGAAGTGTGATGGTAGCTGTAGGGTTTTTAAAAATAAATGCTCTTTATTAGATTGAGAAAGTTCCTTTCTATTTCTAATTTACTGAGAATTATTCTCACAGATGAGTGTTGGATTTTGTCAAATGCTTTTTCTTTCTTTTTTAAAAAATAAATATTTATTGTTCAGATTATTACAGATGTTTCTCTTCCCCCCCCATAGTTCCCCTCCACCTGATCACCCTCACCTCATGCCCTTAACCCCCACCACTGTTCTTTAAAAAAAAAATATATATATATATATATATATATATATATATATATATATATATATATATATATATATTATTGATTTTGCACAGAGAGGAAGGGAGAGGAATAGAGAGCTAGAAACATCAATGAGAGATACATCAACCAGCTGCCTCCTGCACAACCCCCACTGGGGATGTGCCCGCAACCAATGTACATGCCCTTGACTGGAATCAAATCTGGGACCTTTCAGTCCACAGGCCAACGCTCTATCCACTGAGCCAAACTGGTTTTGGTGCACCACTATTCTTATCCATAAGTGTAAGATTTTTGTCCAATCTCTTCCTGCACCTTCACACACACACACCCCCCCCGAGAATTGTCAGTACAATCCCGTTCTATGCCCCTGATTCTATTATATTCACCAGTTTATTCTGTTCCTCAGATTTTTTATTCACTTGATATTTAGAGTCACTTGTTGATAGATATGTATTTGTTGTTCATAATTTTTATCTTTACCTTTTTCTTCTTCCTTTTCTTAAAGAATACCTCTTAGCATTTCATATAATATTGGTTTGGCAGTGATGAACTCCTTTAGATTTTTCTTATCTGTGAAGCGCTTTATCTGACCTTCAATTCTGAATGTCAGTTTGGCTGGGTAGAGTAATGTTGGTTGTAGGTTCTTGCTATTCATCACTTTGAATATTTCTTGCCACTCCCTTCTGGCCTGCATAATTTCTGTTGAGAAATCAGCTGAAAATCATATGGGTACTCCCTTGTAGGTAACTAACTTTTTCTCTTGCTGCTTTCAAGATTATCTTTTTGTCTTGGCATTTTAATTATTATTTGTCTTGGTGTGGTCCTCTTTGGATTCCTTTTGTTTCGGGTTCTCTGTACTTCCTGGACTTGTAAGTCTATTTCTTTCACCAGGTAGGGAAAATTTTGTCATTATTTCTTCAAATAGGTTTTCAATATCTTGTTCTCTCTCTTCTTCTTGCACCCCCATAATTTGGATGTTTGTATGCTTGAAATTGTCGCAGAGGCTCTTTACACTATCTTCATATTTTTTTATTCTTTTTTCTTTTTGTTTTTCTGGCTGGGTGTTTTTTGCTTCCTCATATTTCAAATCTGTGGTTTGATTCTTGGGGTCCTTTGGTCTATTGTTGAATTTCTGTATATTATTCTTTATTTCAGACAGTGTATGCTTAATTTCTGACTGGTCCTTTTCCATTTTTTTGTTTTCTCATTAAGATCCTTAAAGGTCTCACTAAGTTCCTCAGAGGTTTCTAGAAGATTCTTGAGTAACCTTATATAACTGTGATTTTGAACTCTATATCCAGTTGTTTGCTTTCCTCCTTTTCTTTTATTCCTGGCATGTTTCTTTCTCTCCGAATTTTGGCTACTTCTCTGTGCTGATGGAGTGGCTTTGTGTGGTAGGTGACTTATTTGGCCCAGTGACTCAGCCTCCACAATCACCTGAGGTGGACACACTTTGTGCACCCTTTTGTGGGCTGGGTGCACAGTTTTGTTGTAGTTAAGCTTTGATTGCTGTTGGTATACTGGGAGGAATTGACCTCCAGGCCAATTGGCTGTGAGGGTCTGCTGTGTCTATAATGGGAGAACTGCTGTGCTAGTGACACCTTTATGGGGCAGGATTTGTTTCAGTAGGGCTTTGGTGCTCACTGAGTCTGCCTTTTGAGGGTGTCACTTATGGATGTGAGGAGCTGAAATCTGGTATCATCTCACACTGACCACTAGGTAAACTGGCTCCTGGATTTCAAAGGAGGTGCCAGATAGCTACTCCCTGAGGCCACCCAGCAGGAGCTACAGCGATATCTGAAGATTTCTCTTCTTTGTTTGAGGTTTGGAATTTTAGAGGTGTCTGACCCAGCTGGTTTGTTAGGTTAAGCTGCGAAAAGATAGGCCATTCATATGCAAAAGCCCATGCCCACTATTTGGGTGGGTTTTTTAATTGGGTGGGGCAGGGTCTCAGGGAATCACCAGGGTGTAGCAAACAGCCATGGCTGCCAGTCAGCTGTCTCTGTGTCTCTGCATCTCCGTGCTCCGCGTCCCAGTGCAGTAAACAATGATTCCTGTGAGCACCTCTGCAAGAAAGCCACCCCCACTTTCCAATCCTATGGAGGAGAATCTAGCTTCTCCCCATTGGAGTTTGGGTCCCCAGAGTCTCACTGGAAACTGGAGTTCAGAGCAGTCAGGAGCTTGTTTCTCCTTCCTGATTGAAAAAAAACAAACAAACAAACAAACAAAAAAAACAAAAAAAACAAAAAAAAAAAAACAGTGCACCCAGTCACCAGCCTGATTCATGCTGGTGAATTTAAGAGGACTCCATGCCTCTTCTTTTCTGCACCTCTGCACGTCCTGCCCAGTCTCAATATGCTTTTTTCTTTCATTCTGGTTGGAGAACTTCTACTCTGCCAGCTTTCCTGTGTTTCTAGATGATAGTCGTTTTGTCTTTTAGTTGTAGTTTTGGTGTGGTTGTGAGAGGCAGCACAGCACGTAAAGTTGTGTACCTTATGCTGCCATCTTGGTTTCTCAAATGCTTTTTCTTCATCTATTGAAATGATCTTATGGTGTCCTCTTATTCTGTTAATATAGTAAATTGCATTAAATTTTTGCTTTATTTTAATGTTAAACTAACCTTGCATTTCTATGATAAACTCTATGTGGCCATGGCATATTTTCCTTTTTATATATTAGCTGGATTTAGTTTGCTGAAATTTTGTTAAGGAATTCTGTGTTGGTGACGTGTGTTGACCTGTTGTTTTCTTTTCTTGTAATGTCTTTGGTTTTAATTAGAGCAATGCTAATTTTATAAAATGACTTGGGAATTATCATTGCCTCCTCTAATTTCTGAAAGACTTTATGTAAAATTTATATTATGTCTTACTTAAATGTTTCAAATAATTCACCAGTGAAAACATTTGAGCCTAGAATTTTCTTCATGGGAAGGTTTTTAATTATGAATATTATTCCTTTAATAGTTATATGGCTATTCAGATTTTCTATTTTTTCTTGCTTCCATGTTGATAATTTGTCTTCAGGAATTTGCTAATTCACTCATAATATGTCCTTATTATTCTTGCATGTCCAGAGGTGCTGTAGTGATATCCAGTCTTTCATTCTTTTTATTGCTAATTTCTGTCCTTTTTCCTTGATCATTTTAGCTTGTAGTTTATCAATTTGTTGAACTGTAGTTTTTTCTCTCAAATAACCAGCTTTTAATTTATTGACTTTATTTTTCTCTTTTTTATTCCATTATATCTGCTCATATCTTTGTTATTTCTTTCCTTCTTCTTTGTATGGATTTCAGTTTTTCCTAATTTATGGTAGAAATTAATTTCATTTATTTTAAACATTTTCTCTTTTCTAATATAAACATTTTATGAAGTAAATTTTCATCTAAGCACAGCGTTAGCTGCTGTTATCAATTTTATTTTGTTCAAAATATTTTCTACTTTTCTTCATTGACTGATGGGTTATTTAGAAGCATGGTTTTTTATTTTTTAAATAAGTTTCAAATATTTGAGGATTTTTTAGATTTTTTTCTCTTTTTATTTCATTTTGTGTGTGTGTGTGTGCGCGCGCGCGCTCGCGTGTGCGTGCGCACGCACGTGCTCAGGTAACATACTTTGCATGATTTCAGTAACTTTTATATTTACTGAAAGTTGTTTTATGATCCAATGTATGTTTTGTCTTAGTGAATGTTTCATGTGAATTTTCCAAGGAATGCTGTTATTAGATAGTATTTTCTATCATCATTTAGATCAGGATGGGTAAGAATGTTGTTTATGGCCGAAACCGGTTTGGTTCAGTGGATAGAAAGCAGTTTGGCTCAGTGGATAGAGCATCGGTTTGTGAACTGAAAGGTCCCAGTTTCGATTCTGGTCAAGGGCATGTACATTGGTTGCAGGCACATCCCCTATAGGGGGTGTGCAGGAAGCAGCTGGTAGATGTTTCTCTCTCATCGATGTTTCTAGCTCTCTATCCCTCTCCCTTCCTCTCTGTGAAAAATCAATAAAAATATATATATATTTTAAAAAAGAATGTTGTTTATGTAGTCTATATCCTTGATTTTCTATGTGCTTGTTCTATCATTTACTGATAGAATTTAAATCTCCAATCATGATTTTGGATCTGGCTATTTTTCTTTTTAGTTGTGCTGGTTTGGGCTTCATGTAGTTCTGAAGCTTTTTTTTTTTTAGATGTACATATTTAGGGTTGTCAGATTTTCTTAATAAATGTACCCTTTATTAATATGAAATATGCCTCTTTATCTCTAGTAATATTCCTTGTAATTAAGTCTACTTTGTTTGATTTTAATATTTTTACACCTGTTTTCTTATGATTATTATTTGTGGAGTATATATTTTTCTGTCCTTTTACTTTTAACCTATTTGTAGCTTCATATTTAAATTGTTTTTCTTATAGACAGCATATGGTTGGTTCCCGATTTTTTTCTATTTTGAAAACTTTGCCTTTTTGTTGGAGTACCTAGAAAATTCACCTTTAAGTAAATTATTTATATGTTTAGGTTTAAATCCGTTTCCTATTTGTTTTCTATTTGTACCATTTGACCTGTGTTCCTTTCTATTTTCCTGCCTTCTTTTTAATTAAGTAAATATTTTTAAGAATTTTATTTATCTTATTTATTTGCTTATTAGCTATTAGTGGCTTGGTGCATGAAATTCATCCACATTAAAAGGGAATTAATTAAAGGAAATATTTTAATATTGCTATTTGCTCTTTCTCTATAATAGAAGTGTCAGAGATGAAAGAAAATTAGTAAAATGTATATGAAAATATCCATCCTGTCAGAGTCTGGGGCACGCTGTGGGACCTAGAGCCAGTTCCCAGCTCACGACATGCACCCACTTCAAAAACACAGGACACCCAGACCTGGCTGGTCCCACCCCCATTGGGAGATACCCAGACCCAGCCGGCCCCATTCCTGTCAAGCCCCTTTGGGTGGGGGGCAGCCTCAGATCCCACATCCTGGTGCCAGGTGGGGGGTTCAGTCTCAGGGCCCCCGTCAAGCCCCACCAAGCAGGGACTATGGCTTGAAGTCCCCCGTTAAGTCCCACCAGGTGAGGGGCATGGCCTGAGGTCCTCTGTCAAGCCCCACCAGACAAGGGGCACAGCCCAAAGTCCCCATCAGCCTGAGGTTCCCTGTCAAGCCCTGTCAGGCAGGGGCTACATCCTGAGGTTCCCTGGCCCAATGCTGGGACAGGAGGCATGGCCTGAGGCCTCCCAGCCCAGTGCCAGGGTGGGGGACATGAACTGAGGTCTCCTGGCCTGATGCCAGGGTTTGGGGTGTGGCCTGATGTCCCTGTCAAGCCCTATGGGGCAGAGTGCGCAGTCTGTGGTCCCTCGCCCTGGCCAGGCACCATACAGCCTTGGGTCCCTGCTGTTTGGTAGTGATGTTATATTGTCCTGGCTAATTTTCATATTCCTCTATTATATAGATAGACTTGAGGCCTGGTGCATGAAAATCATGCACTCGGGAGGGGGATCCCTCAGCCCAAACTGCACCCTCTCACAGTCCGGAAGCCCTCATGGGATGTCAAACTCATGGCCTGGGCCCACCCCCATGGGAAGTGGGCCAAGGCTGTCAATAGGACATCCTAAGCATTGCCACAGAGACAGGAGAGGCTCCCACTACTGTTGCTGCGCTCACCAGCCGTGAGCCCAACTTCTGGCTAAACATTGCCCCCCCTGTGGGAGTGCACTGACCACCAGGGGGCAGCTCCTGCATTGAGCCTCTGCCCCCTGGTAGTCAGTGAGTGTCATAGTGACCGGTTGTTCTGCTGTTGTGCGAAACCAGCTCTCCAACATCCCCCAAGGAGTTCCAGATTGTGAGAGGGCACAGGTCATACCCAGGCAGAGAGGCCCCACTGGTGCACGATCAGGGCTGGGAAAGAATGCAGGAGATTGGCCAGCTGGGGAGGGATGGTGGGAGGGCTGCAGAGTGTGTCTGGCCCATCTCACTCAGTCCCGATTGATTGGATCCCAGCAACAAGAGAACCTACTGGTCAGAACGTCTGCCCCTGGTGGTCAGTGCATGTCATAGTAAGCAGTTGAGCGGCCTTAGCATATCATTAGCATATTAAGCTTTGATTGGTTGAATGGCTGCCCAGACAACTGGACACTTAGCATATTAGGCTTTTATTATATAGGATGATGTAAATATATCATAACAGAGCTGCATGGTAAGGCCTAAGCTGTTCTCTCTATTAAAGAAATTGGGACCTTATTGTCACACACTAATTCAGCGAACATCTCCAGCACTTTCTCTAGCCCTGAGCAGTCTTTCTGTGGGTTCCTAGGTGATGGAATTTCTACCAATGATTCCCTGACATCCCCTCCAAGGAGACACTGCTGACAGATACTGCACTAGCTTATCTGACTCTCAGATTTGTTTTGTTTTGTTCATTTGTACATTTCTTACAGTGGATTCTGTGTCTGACATGCTAGACTTGAACTGTTTTACATAGACAAAAAGATCTGAGTCTCTAGGCCCCCAAGCAAGACGGCCTCTGCAAAGCCTCCTGAGAGATCCAACAGCTGCCTATGGGGACTATGGAAAATGGAGCCATTATCTCCTTGGACAAACAGTTCGCAGGAGTCACACATTTCCCAACATTAAGATCCAGGTAACACTGTGACAGGGTTCAGGGTGACTGGTGTCCATGATGGACAGACCCCAATGGCCTAAGTGTCCTGCCTCATGTGAACATTTCTTCTTGAGTGTTGGAGAGGCTGTGGCTGCTCCTAACATCCCAGCCAGGGAGCCAGGATGTGGCTCTTGTGGCTCCCTGGGGCCTGTCCTGCTCGGTAGTGACATCTGAGGGGGAGGCCCCCTTAGGGACTCGAGAGGCAGTGACAAGGAGCCAGGATGGCCTCTAAAACCTCAGGGGGTCTCTGTCCACAGCCAGCACACAGCTGGGCCTCTAGTCAGACAGTCCCCAGGATGGGTTCTGCCAGCATCCTGGTGAGCATGGGCCAGAAGGCTCTCCACTCACCGCAGCCTTGCACAGCGTGTGAGAGCTGGAGCAGAGGGTCTGCTAAGCTGCCCCACTCTGACCACTGGACCTGTGAGACCCAGGCTTGCTGTTGGTTGAGTCCACCATAGTTTTACTGCCCCTGCAGCCCTCTGCCACCACCTCCCCTCTCATGCAGCACTGTTCTCTGCCTGCCCAGCTCCCATGTTCTTGCACCCCTCAGGGTCCCCCTGTGTATTCCTGAGTACACCTTGCTTTCTAAAGTGCTGGCCTCACCCTCCCTGCCACTTACTCTCCACTTGCTCGCTCATTGGCCACAGAGCCTCTGACCGCATCTCCCTGGGGGCCAGTTTCCATCCTCCTAAAATGAAGGACCACACACATGTGCTGACAGCAGCGCACACTGATGAACTTGGAGTTCTGTCAATGGGGACACAGTGGCAGCACTGAGTGTGGCAGGCACGTCTCTGCCCAGGGGCTCAGGAGAACCACTGGCTCCGAGTCCAGCCTCTTCCTTCAGTAATAACAGCTGAGCCCTTAACACTTCCTTAGGTCCTCCTTCTCCTCCCTCACCCTGTGCTAGGACTCCAGTGATCACAGAGGCCCAGGGATTCAGGGCACCCTCCTGACTCAGTCAGCTGAGGCACCATCACAATTCCACCCGTTTAGCTTTGCGTGTCACCCTGTAACACCTGGAGATGGGATGCAAATTTCATGGCAGGTTTTTCTGCCTTCACACATTGTAAGAGCTGTAAGTTCAGACAATGGTCTGAGACCTCCCTGAAGCTTGGGGTTCACCCTCCACGGGATGTACACCCTCAGGAGACCCCGAAATGCACAGAATGCTTACATCTAAGGGCTTTAATCCCTGTGGGTTCCCTGGCACTGGGCACTCACTGAATATGTATTTTAAGGGAGAACATTTAATGGTTCACAAACCATATCATAAAAATGACGGCTGGGTCCACCTTCTTATGAAAACGTCTCCCAGTTTGGCCTTCATGGTTCACACCCTCTTATTCTCCTCTCACAGCCTGAAGGGGTTGGAGGTGCAGCTGTGATGATGAGCTGAGCAGTGACACCGCTAGAGCCCCTCAGAGCCCGTGCCAGGCCAGCAGGGTGGGGGGCAGCCACTGTGTAACAGCCCCCAGCAGCAGTCATTTCAGGGGCTCCACTGGGTGATTCTTCAGCGGGCGTCAATGGTTTCTCAATGGGAGTACCAAATTTCCCAATAAATCTACAAACAAAATTAATTTTAATGGCTTTAATTAGCCTTAATGAACTATTTATATTAGTATCTGCTCCTTTTGTGAGATTGTTGAGGAAATACTTAGAGAGGAACAAATCAACAGGCAATGAGGGAAATGGTTGGTCTAAAATCTTTTGAAATTAATTGCCTGTGTGCTATCTACTCACATCTCCTTTCCTATGCAGTGTGCACACATTTCATCTGGAGTGGGGCAGGCGACCTGGAGGAAGCACGGAGAGAGCAGTAACCACTGACACTGTAGAGCAGTAACAGCGCTAGATGGCGCTGCTGGCGATATTCTTTCTTCCTTAAGGAGTGTATAGGGAAGGGAAGCAGTGCAGTGCTCAAGGCCAAGTTCCAGGAGACCAGCAGTGTTGTCAGGATCAATCCAGTAGCCCTGTTCCATTGGTGTCTGGCCTGTCCTCTTCAGATTGAACTTGCAGGACTTCTAAGGAAGCCAGTCCCCAGTTCTGCCCCGCCTCCACCACCAATTGATTGGTGTCTGAGGGCCAGGAGGAGGGACCAAGAGGCCTGCCTTTCAGCTGCTCACTAGTCCCTGTGCCACTCACTCTGGTTCCCTATTAGCCATCCCCTGATCAATGGGAACCTGTGCGCTGGGGGAGGGACCAAGAGATCTGCCTTCCACCGGCTCATCAGTTGCTGTTGCCATGGTTGCATTGGAGCCTGAAGGTCTTGGGATGGATTAGTCATCTGTTCAGTCATGACAGACTCCGGGATTTTATATATTAGGATAACTTTTCTTTTTGGGGGGTTGCTCTGGGGTTTATAGTATGCATTTTTAACTTATCATAGTCTACCTTAAAATATTATTACACTACTTCATGTATAATACAGCACACTTAATGATGTTCTTCCATTTTCCCACTTTTCTTCCTTTGTGCTATTGTAGTCAGATATTTGACTTTTGCATGTGTTATAAATTCCATGATATAATTGTTACTGTCTTGTGATTTTAATTTTTAAATGTTTATTAACTTATTTAAAATAAGAATAATAAATCCAGTACACATTAGCATAAATAACATGTTGTAGTAACAAAACAAAACAAAAAAACACACAAAAAATCTTGTGTTTTCTAAGAAAAAAAATTAATTTCATGAGAAAAATAACAGTGCTATATATATTTGTGCATATCTATAATATCTGGCTTCATAGACAACAGTTGACTTCTCATACCTGTTTCTACTCATTCTGGTTCCCTATTATCCATTCCCTGATCAAAAGGACCCTGATCAATTCAGCATGTTTTGATGTTGTTTTGTTAAAGTGTATGAAAAAAATTCAACGTCACATGGATATTGTTGGAAAAGGTTGGAGTATTTTAATAATCTTTTATGATAATTATGGATATTCTTCTTTGATATTACACAAAAATTCTACATTTGGTAGTTTCTTAAACATTTTGCCACTCTAAGCTTGACAGTTTCCCAAAACTTACGCTTTGTTCCAGTGAGATCAATGGTGATAGCAGTTAATGCTGGTGGAATTTTAAACCATATTAACAAACTTTTTATAGTCTTTTACATTAAAATTCAGTCATCTTGTACTTTGAATCAATACATGACCCAACTTATACAAATTGATTTAAAAAAATATATTGGTCCACTACATTATGCAAATATTACAAATGTTGAAACATTTGATGCAATATTGAAAAAAATCACATTAACTGGTATCACCACTGATCTCATTGGAACAAAGCTTAAGTTTTCAGAATCTGTCAAGCTTATACTGGCAGAATGTTTTTCAAAATTCTAAATTTCACTAAAATACATGAATATTATCAATTGCAACAAATAATGTCAATGTTTATTCTAAAGTGATCAGCTTACTTCATTTTTTAGAAAATATCTGCCAAGGACCCAAGTATTTAATCACAGTTTTTCCATCAGTTATCCTTTTAAGCAAAAATTGTGTTCCAATAAAAGTGGCTACTTAAGGCACAGGTTAATCACAGGTGTGCTATTCCATAAGGCAACCACAATAGTAGTTTATAACAGAAGCAACTTCTGCATGCCTCCTATTTTGTCATACAATATTAAATCCAGGATCAAAAGTTAATAAATTTCACCCTGTTTTTGAAGTAAATGTCTTCACCCGGGACATTCTTAAATAAAATTAGAGTTTTTTACTATCCTAACTTATAAAAGAACAATATGCAAATTGCTACACCCATCAGCCAATCAGGAGCTAGTATGCAAATTAACCCAACCAAGATGTCTGCAGCCATGGAGAGAGCAGGAGGTTTGGGTTGCCCCCAGCAATGGAGGAAGCCAACCTTTCTGCACACCCTGGTGGGTCCAGACCTCTGCTCAAGGCTACAAAGTTTCAATTACAGAAAATAAATAAATCTCAGATACCAAGGCCTCCGCTTGAGTCGCCGGGGGTGTGGCTGGCCTATAAACCACCACAGGCCCCTCGCGCAGGCCGCCTCTTTGCCTCAAGGGAACCCCCACCCTGATCCTGGACACCCTTCAGAGCAAATCAGCCAGTTCTCACCTGTACACTAGGCTTCTACCCTATCTAATAAAAGAGTAATATGCAAATTGACCATCACTCCAACATAAAAGATTACTGCCCTCATGTGGACACAAGATAGCCAGCAAGGGAGGGCAATTGGGAGGGACCAGGTCTGCAAGGGAGAACAGTTGTGGGTGATCAGGCCAGCAGGGAAAGGCAGTTGGGAGGGACCAGGCCTGCAAGGGAGGGCAGTTAGGGGCAAACAGGCTGGCAGGGGAACAGATAGGCATCAATCAGGCTGGCAGAGGATTGGTTAGGGGATTATCAGGCTGGCAGACAGAAGTGGTTAGAGACAATCAGGAAGGCAGGCAGGCGAGCAGTTAGGAGACAGCAGTCCTGGATTGTGAGAAGGATGTCCGACTGCCTGTTTAGGCCCAATCCTACATGAATCAGGCCTAAATGGGCAGTGGGACATCTCTTGAGGGATCCCAAATTGGAGAGGATGCAGGCTGAGCTGAGGGACACACCCCCCATGCATGAATTTCATGTACTGGGCCTCTAGTGAGTACATAAGAGTAAAGAATAAAATAACTGCTGGTGTGCTTTGGTGCTACAGCCTTAACTCATACCATGGTGCCAGCAGTTTTACCCACCATTGCTTTTGCACCTCCATTTGCATATAAACCAAGTTGCTCCAGGATAAACCATGAGATTCAAACAAATTATTCAGCATTTTCAATATTTTAGTACTACTTGTATCTGTTGCCAACCATTCACATGAAAATGGTCTTCTTCAAAGATTACTTAGTACTGATACTACACAACTACAACTAAAAAAGCAAGTCCAGCCATTTGTAGACTTATTTGCTTATAAAATGAAAGTATAATTCTGCAAATAAAATAACAACCAAGTCTATATGTTTAGAGATACAGGTTTAAATAAGCAAGTTATTTTCCCATTGAAAAGAAACAGTACTGTTATTTTACTAACTTTCCTTCTAGTAGGAATTGGGCAATGTCAACTGTCCAAGTCTTTATTGCTTTCTAAGCTATATTATGTGCATTTCTCCAGCCCATGCAATGTAATAACTTATGCATAAGATGTTTCAGTGACTTTTCATTTCTAATTTGTAAAGCTCTAACAATTTTGGGGTTTTGATAAGCTCACCATGTTGACATTTAAAATATTCTGCTTCCCTTGAACTATTTATGAATGGTCTAGAAATGATTCCACCACTAAATAGCAAACTATTTTGGAACTATGAAAATGTCTTGTTCATAAGATACTAGAAAGTAAATTAATGACACACACACACACACACACACACACACACACACACACACACATATATATATATATATATATATATATATATATATATATATATATATATATATATAAAGCCAGTGACCAGAATGCTATAAAGACCAGAATGACAGGTCACTATGATGCCCAATGCAGCCAGTGAACCTGCCTGATCATGGGGTGAGGCCGGTCAGCCAACTTCCTGTGGCCCCTCCCCCCAGACAGCCCTATCCCAGATGAGCCTCCAGTACCCTGATCAGGGGCAGGGCCTGCCAGCCTACTGCCTGCGGCCCCTCCCACAGCCAGTTCTGTCCCTGATTGCCCCCCCAACTCTTATCAAGGGCAGGGCTGGCCAGCCAACCACAACCACCCATGGCCCCACCCCCAGGCAACTGGCCCCTAATTGGCCCACCACTCCATTTGGGAGCAGGGATGGCCATCCCACCACCCACAGCCCCTCCCCAAGTCCCTGAGGCCCCTCCCCACAGCCAATTGCATGCAAATCCTCCTCCTAGATGGCCAACCTCCTGCTGTCTCCTCCTCCCAACAGGCCCAGCCCCAATCTGCCTATTGGGGCCAGGCTAGCCAGACCCCACTTGTGCACGAATTAGTGAACTAGAAGCCTAATATGCAAAGTGTTACCTCAGGAGTTCTACTGACCGGGAGTTCTATCACTCGCTATGATGTGCGCTGACCACCAGGGGGTGACATGGAACTAAGCAAGGCCCCAATCAGCAGTCAGCAGCCACTAGGGACTCTACCTGTGTATGAATTTCATGTACTGGGTCTCTAGTATAAAGATAATTTTAATTATATTTTTGTGTCTTACTTATAATTTCACCCTATGTCTTTGAAGTAAATGTCTTCCTTCCATTAGTCAGAGCCTTCACTAATATTTCAGTTTCATCTTTTTCAGCTGCTTTCAATATAGATATTGCAACTCTGTTTTGAGAAAGCAAGTCTTCTATTAGGTCTAGTAACAATTAATGTCGTTTTCTAATACTTTTTAAAATCGAATTTATTTGAACAATACAACAAAATTTAATCAACAATATAATTGCCGTTGTTTTCTACTACTTGTGCCCAATGCTCAGGAAGCATTTTAATCCCTCTGTTGTAAAATTCTTGTGATTTTGATGCAAAAAATTCGGTCAATGCATTTTTGAGGCATTCTTCATTATTAAATTGTTTTCCAAGAAGAAAGTTTTGCAAAGAACGAAACAAATGGTAATCGGAAGGGGCAATATCAGGAGAATATGCAGGTTGAGGGAGAACTTCCCATTCCAACTGGCGCAGTTTTTCAGCAGTGATTCTTGCAGTATGCGGTCGTGCGTTATCGTGGTGAAGAATTACGCCCTTCCGATTAATCAGCACGGGTTCTTTTTCTCTTAAAGCTTGGGCTAACCTTTCCAATTGGGCACTATACACTGCACTTGTAATGGTTTGCTTATTAGGGGTGTTGAACTCAATCAGAGAAGGGGCCAAAATCTAAAATCCAGCCTAAATCGCGGGCCGAATGGTTTACTGAACAGTCATAAACTGTCATTGTGATGGAAACGCAGCGGAGTGCAGTGATGACAGCGCGGTGCGGGCCACATTGCAAGGCCTGGCGGGACGGATTTGGCCCGAGGGCCTTGTGTTTGACACATGTGGGTTAGATGGTAAAAGTTCATAATGAAGAATTCCTTTAAAATTCCACCAAACACACAACATCACTTTTTTCGCATGCAAGTCAGGTTTTGGCGTGGGCTGCAGAGCCTCATTTTTGTCCAACCATTGAGGCCGCCTTTTCAAATTAACATACAGCACCCATTTTTCATCTCCGGTAACAATTTGCTCTAAAAACGGCAAACGGTTTTGACAAGAGAGGAGCGAACTGCAAATTGTGACTCTTTGATTACGGTTGTTGTCGGTCAACTCATGAGGAACCCATTTTCCAAACTTTTGGACTTTGCCAAGTGCACGCAATTGATTGGAAATTGTTTTTTGTGAACAATTTAAAGTTGTCGCAAGCTCTTGTTGGGTAATTTGAGGATTTTGCACCAAAAGAGCGTGAAGAGCTTCTTGATCAAAATTGGACACACGGCCTCGACCACTCTTGTCATCTAACAAAAAATTTCCCCCGCGAAATTTCTCAAACCAACGCTGGCATTTTCTGGCGCTAACTGCATCTTGACCAAGAGCACTACAGATGTTTTTTGCAGCCTCACTTGCTTTTCTTCCTAATTGGAACTCGTAAAGCATGCAGTGCCGAATATGCTCTTCATCCGCCATCTTCTTAGCCCTAGTTTTGCAACAAAAACCAAACCAAACACAAACTTTTTCAAGCAAAACTTGTTAATTGCACTTCACACGTTCTGTAGATACCACGTGTTTGAAGGTTATGTCAATACAAGTCAATGCCAAGCAAGATTTTAAACGAATGTTTAAAAACGACATTAATTATTACTAGACCCGATAATCTCCATTTATTAAGTCAACAATACATTTTTGTTCCAGAGATTAAATCAGGTATAACTAGGGAAACCTTTTCCATGTCCCTATTGTGGCTATGGTATCCAGGCATATGTCATGGTGCCAGTACTTCAAAGGAGAGAGCTAAGAAGCTTAAAGGAAGGGGCAAAAGAGAATCTTTAGAACACAACCAGGTCTCTACATAGGGGCATCTGCTATTTGGGCCCCAGCAGGGGGTACAGGTAGGCTAGACAGCTGCTAATAGCAGTCAAGCGATGCAATGCTTAAGATAGAATTCACCAGTTATGACAAGTCCTGGACCACACTCTCTGTGTCCCCAGCTGGATTGTGCCACATTTTGGCTTGAATGCATTACTCCACTTACTCTGCCACCAGCCTTATAATCTGCCTCACTCCTCCATGGATTTCCATAGCATTTATTTGCTGTCAGCCACCAAGGGACCTGCTGCTCTCAACATGGCCATAATTGATCATTGAAAAAAATTAAAAAGGAGTAAGAAAATGTATTTTAAATGCCCATATATTTACCTTTTCCAGAATTTTTCAGTCCTTTGTGCAGATATGTTTTCAACTGCTAAAAGTTACATTCTGTGTAAAAAACATGAGTTAGTTTTATAATGTATGTCTGCAAGCAACGAATTAAGCTTTGTTTAAAAAGTATTTTGTCTTAATGTATGAAGGATATTTTCACTGTTTATTTTTTTAACTTTATTATTGAAAGTACCCTTTATTATTGACTTACCCTTTGTTTGTTTGTTTGTTTGTTTGTTTGTTTTCCTTATTGACCCCCTCCACTCTGCAGGTCCATCCATGCTGTTGCATATGGGAAGAATTCTTACTTTTTTATCACCATGTAATATTTCATTGTGTAAATATACCATAGCTTTTTTATACACTTAACTGCTGATGGGCACTTGGGCTGTTTACAAATCCTAGCTATTGTAAATTGTGCTTCTTTGAACATTGGGGTTCATATATTCTTTCTGATTTGGTGTTTCTTGTTTCTTAGAATATATTCTTAGAAGTGGGATCACTGGGTCAAATGGCAGTTCCACATTTAATTTTTTGAGGAAACTCCATACTGTTTTCCACAGTAGCTGCACCAGTCTACATTCCACCAACAATGTCCTAGGGTTTCTTTTCTCTACTTCCTCTCCAGCATTTGTCATTTGTTGATATGTTGATGATAGCCATTCTGACAGGTGTGAGGTTATACCTCATTGTCATTTTAATTTGCATCTCTCTGATGATCAGTGACTTTGAGCATGTTTTCATATGTCTCTTGGCCACTGATGTGTCCACTTTAGAGAAGTGTCTATTTAGATCCTTTCTCTCCACCCCCCGACCAACACCATTTATTGGAGAGACTGTCTTGACTCTATTGTATGCTCTTGCCTCCTTTGTCAAATATTAATTGAGTATAATGGCTTGGGTCAATTTCTGGGTTCTCTGTTCTGTTCTATTGATTTATATGCCTGTTCTTGTGCCAGTACCAGGGTGTTTTGATTACAGTGGCTTTGTAGTATAACTTGATATTTGGCATTGTGATTCTTCCAATTTTGTTCTTTTTTTTCTCAAGATTGCTGCAGCTATTTGGGGTCTTTTTTGTTTTATATGGATGTTTATACTGTTTTTTCTAGATCTGTGAAATATGCAATTGGTATTTTAATAGGGATTGAATTGAATCTATAGATTGCTTGGGATAGTATGAACATTTTGATGATGTTGATCCTACCAATCCATGAACACAGTATATTCTTTCATTTGTTTATATCTTTATCTCTTTTTTCAATGCCCTGCAGTTTTCTGAGTACAGGACTTTTACATCTTTGGTTAAGTTTATTCCTAAGTATCTTAAGTTTTATTGTTTCAATGGTAAATAGGATTTTTTTCTTTTTTAGTTTTTATTTCTGTGAGTTCTTATCCTATATAATAAAAGGGCAATATGTAAATCGACCCTAATGGTGGAATGACAGGTCGCTATGATGTACACTGATGACCAGAGGGCAGATGCTCAACGTAAGAGCTGCCCCCTAGTGGTCAGTGAGCTTCCACAGGGGCAGTGCCACTCAGCCAGAAGCTGGTTCACGGCTGGCCAGTGCAGCTAAGGAGGGCTTCTAGGCTGCCAGAGGAATGTCTGACTGCTAGCTTAGGCCCCATCCCCAGAAAGCGGCCTAAGCCATCAGTCGGACATCCCCCAAGGGGTCTCAGACTACAAGAGGGCCTCTAGTTGGTGAATAAAAATGCCATCGATTTCTGGGTATAAATTTTTGTGTTCTGCTACATTGCTGATTTCATATATATATATCCTATCTAATAAAAGGGCAATATGCAAATTGACCATACCTTCACTATACCCACAAGCCATGCCCACCAGCCAATCAGGAGTGAGTATGCAAATTAACCCAGCCAAGATGGCTACAGCCACGGAGAGAGTAGACTTGAGTTGCCCCAGGCAATGGAGGAAGCCAAACTCCGTACACCCTTGCTGGCTCAGGTCTCCACTTGTGGCTAAAAAGTTTCAATTATAGAAGATAAATAAATTCCAACAAAAATGGCTATGGCCATGGAGCAAGCAGAAGGTTTGGCTCTGCTCAAGGCTACCAAGTTTCAATTATAGAAGATAAATAAATCCCAGATACCAGGGCCTCCGCTTGGGTTGCTGGCAGGCGTGGCCAGCCTGCAAACAACCACAGGTCCCTTGCCCAGGCCACCCCAAACCCCAAGGTCTGATCCAGGACACCCTTCAGGGCAAACCAGCTGGCCCCCACCTGTGCACAGGCCTCTCTCCTATCTAATAAAAGAGTAATATGCAAATTGACCATCACTCCAACACACAAGATTACTGCCCCCATGTGGACACAAGATAGCCACCACAAGATGGCCGGCAGGGGAGGGCAGTTGGGAGGCACCAGGTCTGCAAGGGAGAGCAGTTGTGGGTGATCAGGCCAGCAGGGGAGGGCAGTTGGGAGGGACCAGGCCTGTAAGGGGAGGGTCAGTTGGGGATGACCAGGCCATCAGAGGAGGAAAGTTGGGGGCAACAGGGCCTGCAGGGAAGGGCAGTTGGGGGGTGGGGGACCAGGCCTGTTGGGGAGAGTAAATGGGGGGACCAGGCATATAGGGGAGGACAGTTCGGGCTGACCAGGCCTTTAGGGGAGGGAAGTTAGGGGCAAACTGGCTGGTAGAAGAGCAGTTAGGCATCAATCAGGCTGGCAGGGGAGTGGTTAGGGGGTGATCAGGCTGCCAGGCAGAAGTGGTTAGGAGCAATCAGGAAGGCAGGTGAGCAGGTGGGAGCCAGCAGTCCTGGATTGTGACAGAGATGTTGGACTGCCCAAATAAGCACAATCCCGATTGGCCTAAATGGGCAGTCAGGCATCCCTCAAGGGGTCCCAGATTGGAGAGGGTGCAGGCTGGGCTGAGGGACATCCCCACCAGTGAACGAATTTTGTATACCGGGCCTCTAGTATATATATATATATATGTATATATATATATACATACACACACACACACACACACACACACACACACACACACACATATATATATATATATATATATATATATATATATATATATATATATATATATATATACACTAGAGGCCCGGTACACATATATACACTTCATATATATATATATATATATATATATATATATATATATATGAAGGAGTAAAAACATTTTCAGAGTGCTTGACTAATTTCCCTTGTGATGAAGTATTTAAAACTTTAACTTTAATGTCACATGCTCTTTGAACTCGAGAGAAAGCAACATATAACTGACCATGTTCGAAAATTGATTCAGGTAGAAATATTCCTACTCTGTCTATAGTTTGTCCTTGTGATTTATTAATAGTCATCACAAATGCTGGCATCATGGGAAACTGTTTTCGGATTAATTTAAATGGGAGAGCAGTGTCAGATGGGAATACTGGCTTCTTTTGGGTTCAGAGGTACGTTGAGCCAATAGTTGGTCTTCAGATATATTGTGTTGATGATACAGCTTTCTTTCCACTTCAGAATGTTAACAAAAACAGCCAAATTCATGATCAACAATGATATCGATAGATCAAAACACACATGTACAATTGGTGCCAACAAGAGCTATATATGTACTGGGCATGCATGAGTCAATGTTTATTTTAAATTGCCAGTGTGTATCATATGTACCAGCTAGTTGGTTGGTTAGATGGACAGATGGACAGTCAGTCACTTAGCTTATCTATATATATAAAAGCCAAGCAACCAGAATTCTGGAACTACCCATTGCTATGATGTGCACTGCAGCCAGCCAACAGCCCAATCAGGCTCAGCCTCTCCCCCAGGCCTGCCCCATCCCCAATTGGCCCCACCCACACCCTGATCAGGGGCAGGGCCAATGGCCAACATCCAGCAGCCCCTCCCCATGGCTAGCCTGGCCCCAATTGGCAACCCCCACCCCAATCAGGGGCAGGTCCAGCCGTCCAACATCCCATGTCCCCACCCCCACCACTGGTTCTGCTCAATTGGCCCCAATTGGACTGGCTGGATCCCACCCATGCACAAATTCATGAACTGGTTTTCTAATATATATTACAAGAGCTTTATATGTATCACACATGCATGACTCAACATTTATTTTTAAATTGCCAGTACACATCATATGTACTGGCCGATTGATCAGTCAGCGGGTTGGATGGATGGATGGTCACTTAGCCTTTTATATATAAAGATAGATAGATAGATAGATAGATAGATAGATAGATAGATAGATAGATTATATAATATTATCATAGTCTGTTCCTATCAACATTTTGCCACTTTGGATGAACTATAGAAACCTTACCTGCCTTTATGTCTTTTTTTCCTTTCTCTCTAATATAATATCTTTTTTTTTAATGACAAATTGAACCACTTTATTCATTTATTTATTTTTAAATATATTTTATTGATTTTTCCACAGAGAGGAAAGAAGAGGGACAGAGAGCTAGAAACATCAATGAGAGAGAAACATCGACCAGCTGCTTCCTGCACACACCCTGCCAGGGATGTGCCTGCAACCAATGTACATGCCCCTGACCAGAATCGAACCTGGGACACTTCAGTCCATAGAGCCAAACAGTTTTTGGCTAATATAATATCTTAAAATTTCCTCTGCTTACAGTATGAGTCATATAAGATAGTGTTGAGTTTTTCCTTCAACTATCAAACATAATTTTTAAACTCAAAAGGAGTAGGAAAGTCTTCTATATTTACCCAAATTTTATTTCTGTTATCCTATTTTCCTTTCTGATGCTCTAAGATTTCTTCTTTTATCATTTTCTTTCTATTTGGAGAATTTCCTTTGATCATTCTTTTAGGGGAGCTCTTAAGAAGATAAATTCTCTTTCTTGATTTTTCTTTTTTCTTTCTGGCCTCTATGGTTTCTGATGAGAAACCTGTCATTCGAATCATTGTTCGCATATAGATAAGAACATAAAATGATGCACCATTTTTTTCCTACCTGCTTTTTAATATTGATTTTAGGGAGAGGAAGGAGACAGAGACAGATAGAGATATCAGTTAGTTTCCTGTTACATGTGCTCCAACATGGGATCTAACCCACAAACTGGGAATATGTCCTGATCAGGAATCGAACCTGCTACCTTTTGGTGTATGGGACATTACTCCAACCAACTGAGCAACACCAACCAGGGTTCTTTCTGCATGCTTTAAACGTTTTTACTTTTTGTCTTTATTTTTAAGGTATTTTATTATGCTGTGACTTGGAGTGGATATCTTTTTCTTTATCCTGTTTGAATTCATTCAGATTCTTGAATCTGTAGTACTATGTCTTTCACCAAATTAGGGGAAGTTTCACCCATTATTTTAAAAAATATTTTCTCATTCTGGAACTTCAATGACATAAATGTTTGATCTTTTGTTCTTGCCCCACAGGACCGTAAGCCTCTGTTCATTATTTTTTAGTCATTTTGGGTTTTTTTCAGATTGGGTAAATTTTATTGTTCTCTCTTTCAAATTCACTGGTTCTTTTAAAAATTATTTATTATTGTTTTTTTTTTCCACTGATTTTTTCTCTGTAACCTCCATTCTTGTATTAAGCCCATTTAGGATTTTTTTTTTAGTTATTATACTTTATAGTTCTAAAATTTCCATTCTTTACATTTTTCATTTCTTTGTTGATAGTTTCCAATTTTTATTTTGTTTATAGCACGCTTGTAATTGTCTTTTGAAATATTTTTATAATGGCTGCCTTAAAATCCTTGTCAGATTATTGTAACATATGTGTCATCTTGGTGTTAACATATATTTTCTGTCTTTTCTCATTAAAGTTGAGATGCTCCTGATTCTTGGTATGATGGGTGAACTTATATTTGAACCTGGAGATTTTGGATCTTATAATTTGAGACTCTGGCAACTCCATACTCTGAATTCTTAGGCTCGTAAGCCTGAACATTTCTTCTTGAGCTTAAGCACACACCATCTAAGTTATACAATGAGTGGCCAGATTATTATGATCTCTGAATGCAAATTCAAATTGTCCCTTTGACCAGGAGTTCCACCAGCATGCGGGCTGGCCAACTGCCCATGTCCCCTCCCCCTGGCCAGACTGGCCAGACACTACCCATGCACAGATTCATGCACTAAAAAAAGAGTAATATGCAAATTAAGCATCACTCCACTAGACCCACAAATCATGCCCACCAGCCACGCCCACCAGCCAATCAGAGCGAGTATGCAAATAAACCCAACCAAGATAGCTACAGCCACAGAGACCAGGAGGGAGGCTTGGGTTTTCTAGGCAATGGAAGAAACCAAGCTTTCCACCTGCCCTTGCCTGCCCAGGCCTCCACTCCAAGCTACAATACAAAGTTTCAATTATAAAAGTTAAACAAATCCAAACAGAAATGGCTGCCAGCCACAGAGTGAGCAAGAGGCTTGGCTCCACTCCAAGCTACAAAGTTTCAATTGTAGAAGGTAAATAAATTCCAGATACCAGGGCCTCTGCTTGGGTTGCTAGTGGGTGTGGCTGGCCTGCAAACCACCGCAGGCCCCTCGCTCAGGCTGCCCATGCCCCAAGGGAACTCTACCCTGATTTGAGACACCCTTCAGGGCAACCAGCTGGCCCCCACCTGACCACCAGGCCTCTATCCTATCTAATAAAAGAGTAGTATGCAGATTGACCACCACTCCAACACTCAAGATCAAGATAGCTGCCCCAATGTGGTCAAAGATCCTGCCCTCTTGTGGACACAGATGGCCACCACAAGATGGCCAGCAGGGGAGGGAAGTTGGGAGGCACCAGGCCTGCAAGGAAGGGCAGTTGGAGGAGATCAACCCTGCAGGGGAGGGCAGTTAGGGGTGACCAGGCCAGGAGAGGAGGGAAGTTGGGGGCAAACAGGCTGTCAGGGGAGCAGTTAGACATCAATCAGGCTGGCATGGGAGTAGTTAGGGGGTGATCAGGCTGGCAGGCAGAAGTGGTTTGGGGCAATCAGGAAGGCAGGCAGGTGAGCAGTTGGGAGCAATCAGTCCTGGGTTGTGAGAGGGAAATCCCTCGAGGGGTCTCAGATTGGAGAGGGTGCAGGCTGGGCTGCGGGACAACCCCCCTCCACCCAGCCCCATGCACAAATTTTGTGCACCAGGCCTCCTCTAGTGTGTGTGTGTGTGTGTGTGTGTGTGTGTGTGTGTGTGTGTGTGTGTGTGTGTGAGAGAGAGAGAGAGAGAGAGAGAGAGAGAGAGAGAGAGAGAGAGAGGAAGAGAGAGAGAGAGAGAGAGAGAGAGAGAGAGAGAGAGAGAGGAAGAGAGAGAGAGAGAGAGAGAGATGCATTCAGATATCATAATAATCTGGCCACTCAGTCTATATGACCCTGGTAACCAGTGTACTTCTCATCTTTCAAAGGTTGAATTTTGTCTAGTTTCTGCCCATTTTTGTATGCTCTCTAATACCTTCAAGTTATTGTGGTAGTTAGTCTGATAGAAGTTTTTCTATCATTACAAAATCCAAAAGTCAGGATTTACTTTTCATTTTATACTTTTTAATATATACATGTATGTGTGACTTCTTTTAAAACCTAAGTAAATGTTTGAAATTAAAATAATAAGTTAATAAATGTAATTATCAGACAGACCTACTTTCATTGACCAGCTCCATGAGGTAATGATAATAATAATATATACTAGACAAGTTGACCAAATTATTTAACCAGTCTGTGCCTTAGTTTTCTCAGTATAAAATGGGTAATATAAGGATTAAATGTATTGGTCTAGGTAACATGTTTAAAACAGTAGCTGGAATATATATATATATATATATATATATATATATATATATTACTAATATGCATTATAAAAGTAATGTAAATTAAATTTTAGACATTATTATTATTAATGTCAGAAATATTGATAAAATTCCTCACGGTCAGGGATCTATTTCTTCTTAATCTCTAAATGTTGATAATTTTGTGCCCAGCAAGAACCTAATAAAAAAATACATGTAGTGCCGCTATAATGGATGATATATGGATTTAGCCTAACAGCCCCTGCAGACACTGAGAGCGCATAAGGACAAAATATTGAAAACATATCTTAATGAAGTATTATTTTATATGAACAAATATAAATATGAATGAAGACAAATACTAGAAATTCTATACTTCAATTTTATGTTTACAGGCATTCCACAAACTATCCTATTATAGAAAGGCTTCATTTAGGTAGGATTTAGGAACTGTTTGAATGAGAAAGGAACTTAAAACTCATTAAGTATCATTTATACCCCAACCAAGTATATACATATGTTAAGTCCTTTGTATGTATTGTCTCATTTATGTTTCTTAGCAACCCTGGGAGGTAGGCATTACCCCCATTTACCTGTAAGAAAAGCAAGACTCAGAAAGTAACTTGGCCAGAATTAAAATAGCAGAACCAGTAAAATAGCAGTGCTAAGACTGAAACTCAAATTTTTCAAATTTCTAAACTTATCCTTTTCCCCATACTTTCAGTGATAATACCCAATGTTTTAGCATAAAGAATGCATTGGGGGGAAAATAAACGTTTGTTAAGCATCTGCTACTGGCCAAACAATGTGCCACATGCATTATTTCATTTTGTTCTCAAAGTATTATTTTATGAAATCCTCACATAATCCCAGGGGAAGGAAGAAAACTAATATCTGTAAAGCACCTGCTGTGTGCCTAACACCTCCATGAGGCTTATGTAAATTATCTCATACAATCTTCTAACAGCTCAGTGAAACCTGTTGTCTCCACAGCTATGAAGAAACTGAGCTGAGCTTCCACCACATTTGCCTGACTCTCAAAACAGCTCTAAAAAACACTGTTCAAGGACCCATATTTCTAAGCATCTTTCAGAACATTCATTCCACAAAACTTGACTTTTTAAAGTACAGTCAATACAACCAAGGTACTTTCCATCTCGGTGGCTTTTTGGTTGGTCATGGACCATTTCGAGACTCTGATGGCCCTCCTTCCAGATAAATGCTTAGAATTATACAATTTTGGTTACAGTTTCAGCACATTCAGCAATTTCCTAAAGCCCATCAATGGACTCTTTGTTTAAAACAAACAAAAATATCTAAGGAATAAAAATAAATCTTATGAAACAAGAAAGCTTATTAATTCTTAAATTGAGTTTTACAAATCCTTTAGAACACAAAACCTGTATTTAATTAGCCTATTATGTTTTTCTTTGTTTTGTTATTTTTATTTTTAGCCTTGACATTATTGACTTTCCTGTTGGAATAAATTACTTGTTGTGGGGGACTGTCTTATGTTTTATAGGATGCTGACCAGCATCTCTGCCCTCTACTCAGTAGATGCTAGTAGCACACTCACTGTGCCTCTTCCCATTTTGATAACCAAGAATTTACACAGACATTGCTAAGTGTCCCCTGGGGGGAGGCAAAATTGAAAACCACTGGTTTGTAGTAATTGCAGCCATCACTCCTAAGTCATTCACAGCATAAAGTACCAAAGAACAAGATTTTTTTAAAAAATATATCCTTTTCTTGCTTAAGCTCTCTCCTACAATACTTCTCAACTGTGTTGACCAAGATGATTCATCTCAACAATTAAATTGCTAGCTGATGCTGTAAAATTTTTCTTATGTAAGAGACCAAAAATTAAGTTCATATAGCTCCTCACTGCTTTATTAAGTGATTGACTTCTCAAGTCAATTAGTCATTCAAAGAATTTTATTTAAATTTATCTTTATTGTTTAAAGCACATGTGTCAAACACAAGGCCCGCGGGCCAAATCCGTCCCGCCAGGCCTTGCAATGTGGCCCGCACCGCTCTGTCATCACTGTACTCCGCTGCGTTTCCATCACAATGACAGTTTATGACTGTTCAGTAAACCATTTGGCCCGCGATTTAGGCTGGATTTTAGATTTTGGCCCCTTCTCTGATTGAGTTCGACACCCCTACCTTAAGCCTTCACTACACTATTGTCTCTATTCATGGTTTATGCATATAAATTCTTTCTTTAATCTCTTCCTGCCTACCCCCCTCCCACCTTCCCTCTGAAAATAGTATGTTGCATACTTCAATGTGGGTCTGGGTCTATTTTTGCTCATCAGTTCATTTTGTTAGATTTCACATATGAGTGAGATCATGTGATAGTTGTCTTTCTCTGACTGGCCTACTTTGCTTAATGTAATACTCTTCAGGTCCCTTCATGCTATTTCAAAGGGTAAGATATCCTTCTGTTTACAGCTGCATATTATTCCATTGTGTAAATGTATCACAGCTTTTTTATCTACTCATCTACTGAATGGGTACTTGGGATGTTTCTAGATCTTAGTTATTTTAAATAGTGCTTCTATGAACATAGGGGTGCATATGTTTTTTTCTGGTTGGTATTTCAAGGTTCTTAGGATATAGTCCTAGAAGTGGGACCACTAGGTCAAATGGCAGTTCCATTTTTAAATTTTTGTGAAACTCCACACTGTTTTCCATAGTGGTTGTACCAGTCTGCAGTCTCACCAACTGTATCCAACTGGGTTCTTTTTTCTCACATATTCAACAGCACTTGTTGTTTGTCATTCAGGTAGGTGTGAGGTGGTACCTCATTATCATTTTAATTTGCATTTCTTTGATGATTAGTGATGTTGAGCATTTTTTCATATGTCTCTTGGCCATTTGTATATCCTCTTTGGAGAAGTATCTATCCAGGTCTTCTGCCCATTTTTAATTGGGTTGTTTGCTTTTCTTTTGTTGAGTTGTATGAATGCTTTATATTTTTTGGAAATTAACCCCTTATCAGATGTAGCATTGGCAAATATATGCTTCCATACAGTGGGTTCCCTTTTCATTTTGATGTTGGTTTCCTTTGCTGGGCAGAAGCATTTAGGTAATGTATCTGTGAAAATTTTGCTATGTGAAATGTCTGATATTTTGCTGCCTACATTTTCTTCTAAGATTTTTTATGGTTTCACAATTTACATTTAAGTCTTTTATCAATTTTGAGTTTATTCTTGTGTATGGTTTAAGTTGGTGGTATAGTTTCACTTTTTTGTATGTACTGTCCAATTTTTCCAATACCCTTTATTGAAGACACTGTCTTGATTCTATTTTATGTTCTTGCCTCCTTTGTCAAATATTAATTGAGTGTAATGGCTTGGGTCAATTTCTGGGTTCTATGTTTATTTCATTGATCTATATGCCTGTTCTTGTGCCAGCACCAGGCTGTTTTGATTACAGTGGTTTTGTAGTATATCTTGATATTCACCATTGTGATTCCTCTAACTTTGTTCTTTTTCAAGATTATTGCAGCTATTTGGGGTCCTTCTTGGTTCCATATAAATTTTTGGAGTGTTTGTTGATGAATATTTATTGAATGCTAATAATGTGCCAAAGACTGTACCAAGTACTGGAGTTATAGTTGTGAACAGTGTAGATGTGGTCCCTGCATAAAGGAATGTACAATCCTGTAAGAAAGACAGCTACAGAACACATAAAAATTAAGTAAAAATAATTCTAAACTATGAAAAGAATCATGATAGAAGCACACAAAATACATAGGTAGAAACTAACAAAGGTATTTAGATAGGGTCTCTAGGAAAAGCCTCTTTGAAGATGTGATGTTTAAGACTAGAACTTGATGGGTGAGAAGAAAGCAGTCAGGTTAAAAGAAAGAAAAACTAGAGGGCAAGTGTTCCAGGCAGAGTAGGCAACCATGTGTGAAGTCTCTGAGCTTGCTTTATTCTGGGTACTAAAAGAAGACTACTGTAACTAGTGTTAGTATATAATGGGTAAGGGGTGTGAAATAGAGTAGGCAAGGGCCAGACCCTACAGGGCCCTGTGGTAAGGAGTTGTATTCTCATTCTTAATACATTGGGGAGGCATTGAAGGCTTTAACCAGGGGAGGTATCATGATTTGATGTACATTTTAAAAGTACTCAGGCTGTGCCAAAACCAGTTTGGCTCAGTGGATGGAGCTTCGGCCTGCTGACTGAAAGGTCTCAGGTTCGATTTCGGTCGAGGGCAGGTACCTTGGTTGCAGGCACATCCCCGGTGGGTTGGGGGGTACAGGAGGCAGCTGATCGATGATTCTCTTTCATCAATGTTTCTAACTCTCTGTCCCTCTCTCTTCCTCTCTGTAAAAAAATCAATAAAAGTATTTTTTTTAAGTATTAAAAAAAAAGTGCTCAGGCTGTTGTGTGGAGTAGAGTGTGGGTATTAAGATTGGCCAATGCCAGTTGAGAAATGATGGTGGTAGCAGTGGAGATGAAAAGAACGACATATTTGGAGATAGAATTGATATAAAATGCTAATGAATTAGATGTAGAGGGTGAGGGAAACAAAAGAATCAAGGTGTCTACTCAAACATTTAGGTAGACGGTAGTGGGATTTATTGAAATGGGAAAACCAACTTGATTAAGAAGAGAGAGAGAGAGAGAGAGAGAGAGAGAGAGAGAGAGAGAGAGAGAGAGAGAGAGAGAGAGAGAGAGAGATTCTTTTCCTGCTCCAGTGAATCACAAATGTGGATAGCTGGTTATTCAGTGAAAAGGGAAGATAGTTCAACTAAGATTTATTAAACACTACTGTATGCTGGACATGGTGTGAAGTGCTAAGGATACAAAGAAATAAAAGACATGTCCCTTTGCTCAACAAGATTACAGCCAAGCAGCTGAGACAAACATAAACAGACCTCAACTGTCTGTGTTAAGTGTTAAATTAGCGGCATGCACATGTTCTATAAAGTCACAGAACAGAGCCAATTAATCTGACTGGGGCCAGGACATGGGGGTCACGGGTATCCTGAAGATGATTCCCAAACCAAGGGCTGAGCTGAATATTAGCCAGGCATATAAGTATGTGAAAGCATAGGATATCAAGGAAACAACAATAGAAAGGCACACAGCTGTGAAATAGCATGATGCTTTTAGGGAATTATAAACAATGCAATATTACTAGAACATAAAATTGAATTTAATAAATAGGAGAAAATGAGACAAGATACATAATATTAACAATAGCTAACAATTATTGAGCACTTATTATATTCCAGGCATGGATATCTCATGTAATTCTCAATTATAATCCTCACAATTATAATACAAATTAGAATGAAAAATATTGGAGGTAGCATGCTAGAAAGGACATAGATTTTGAAATCAGACAGATTGGGATTTGAATTATAGTATATGATTATGCTTGTTCAATTTTATTATTAATTATTGCTATTAATCTCTTACTGTGCTTAATTTATAAATTAAACTTTATCATAGGAAACTATATACTTTTCTACATTCCCTGAAGAGTGAGTCCTCCATGAACTATGTAAATGATTGTTAATGTCCAGGGTTTGGGCTCTTTGTTAGATAATTTTGGAGGTTTTGAGGTAGTTCAAAATTCATGATCTCTTTAAAGAGGGCAAAGACATGGTGGAAGGTGCCTGAGAGGGTGGCCCAGGAGAATATTTAAGTGCAGTACTATCTGTGATTTCAGGAATACACTGGGGTCTTGCAATGTATCCCTCACTGTGGATAAGAGAGAACTACTGTAGTTATATTGATGCAGAGGGAGGCCTCAACCTGATGCAGAGTCTTGTCATAGAACAAGAAGGAATTCAAGAGTGTGAAGAAAGATTTTAATAAAGTAAATTTATTAAAGCAGTAGTATGCACTTGAGAAGTGAGAGTGAGCAGCCTGGAAGAATGATACATGCCTATGAGGTCTGAGTAGAAGGTTTTTATTATACACTAGAGGCCCAATGCACAAAATTCATGCAAGGGTCTCGGCGCTCATAGCACCTGGCTTCATCCAGTGGTCATCCGGACAGTTGCTCTGCTGTTTGGTCTAATTAGCATATTAGCTCTTTATTATATAGGATTAGAGGCCCAATGCACGAAATTGGTGCACGGGGGGAGGGGTGTCCCTCAGCCCGGCCTGCACCCTCTCCAATCTGGGACCCCTCAGGGGATAACCAGAAGTTGGACATCCCTCTCACAATCTAGAACTGCTGGCTCCTAATCAATTGCCTGCCTGCCTGATTGCCCTTAACTCTTTCTGCCTACCAGCCTGATCATCCCTAACTGCTCCCCTGCTGGCTTGATTGCCCCTTACCACCTCTGCCTCGGCCCCACACCTTGGACCCACAATTCTCTCCTCCAGCTAACCATAAACACCTGGGATCTGGGCTTCCCTCCGTCTGGTCAGTCATAGGCAACTGGGACCCGAACCATGTTTGCCCGGGCTGGCTGCAGCCACAGGGAATGGTGGGCAGGTGGCTTCACATGGGTTCACAGCTGCAAGCGCTGGCACCCAGAGCCACGAGGTGGGTGGCTTCTCCATCTACCATACCATAGCCAGCTGCAGGTGCTGGTGCCTGGACCACAGACAGGTAGCTTCTCTGACTGGCTGCAGCCTGGGATCACAGGTGGCTTCTTCATCTCCCAGGCCTCAGCCAGCCTCAGGTGCTAGTGCCTGGCTTATCTGTCTCCCCTGGGATGCAGTGTGGGTGGCTTCTGTGGCTGGCTGTGGCCTGGGATCATGGGGCAGGTGGCTTCTTGGTCTCCCTGACCATAGCCAGGCTCAGCCGCTGATGCCCAACTTCTCCATCTCCCCCAACCTCTCTGACTCCCACAGGCCCAGAGTGGCTGGGGGATGGGGCTTCTGCCATCTTTGTCAGGTTAATTTGCATACTCACCCCTCATTGGCTGGTGGTCATCACAGAGGTATGGTCAATTTGCATCTTTCTCTTTTATTAGTTTAGATGGGACGGGATAGAGTGGTCCTCTGCTTCTCACCCTGGTGGGATGAATGTCCATGTGGCACATCCTTGTCTCTCTTCTTTAGATAGCAATTTCTCTTTGGTCTTCCAATTCGAGGTAACTGGGGAGGGGGAAGTGGGGAACAGATGGCCAGTGAAGATCTGGTCTATGATGTTCCAGCCAAGATGGAGAAAGGAAGGGGTGGAGCTTGAGGCCTTTGTTTCCTCGTCTAAATTTCCTGTCCCAATATGACTTTAGACAAACTCCTTGAAGTGTCTAAAGTTCAGTTTCCTTGTCCACAAAATATATATAATCACAGGAAAACTAGCACATGGTCATGGTTAAATAACTGTTAGCCCCCTTTTCCTTACCCAGCATTTATTGGACACTGATTATAAAACTTTTTTTTTCTGGGAACACCAACATAAAGGTCTATTTACTTTCTTTGAAGCACTCATGGTTTAGCAGAAGTGACACAAATATAAAGAGGTAAATAGCACAATGTAAACAGATAAATTACAGTTCTAGTTGCTAGGTACAATAATAGCAGTATGAAAGGGTGCTATGAGAACCCAGTGAAGGTGTGATCAATGATTCCTGATGGAGTAAAGGAAGGCTTCCTTACAAAGGTATTCACATCCCATTTTTTTTTTTTTTTAGTTCTAATGTTAGTTGAAAGAATGTAATAGAAAATGGGGAGATAACACTTCAGAGAGGAACAAGAAAGAACCTTTTACTTTTATTTTTCTAGAGATAGTATTCCAAGGGACAACAGGTTCAAGATGTGATATTTGATAAGTGAAAATGACCTGTGCAAGTCTGTTAACTGAGAAGTATGTAAAGAAGTAAGAGACATTTAAGATGATTGAGAGGAAAGGAAATAATCAAGAATTCAAGGTTCCAGAGGAAGTAAAATCTGGAGTCCAAGTTAGGGTTCACTCCTGAACAAGATACAAAGTCACCATTTCTCTAAAATTAGGGGAAAGAAAAATAGATTAATATAGACATAAATAATTTACATCTAAAAAGAGGAAAGAAGCAAACTTCTGGAAATTACATTCTATCTGTAATGCAATTTTTTGGTTGTATAAATCAAGAATATTTTCTTAATATGTTCATAACAAACACCTACAACTGATGGCACTGCCAACTGTTGGTGAAATAGAAGTAACAGAAACACAGAACCTCCAAGCCCTCCCCTCTGCACCTGAAGAAGTGGGGTTCTGAGTGCTACAGTAGCAGGAGAGGATTGTGACAGAGTAGTAATCTCATTTTTGCTTTCACCTTCAGTTCTTAACTGGTTATTGCATGAGGCCTTATTGCCCATTCTAATATTTTGCTTCAATCTATACATATGAACACCAAATGAGACAATTTTCCAACCTGAATTTTGTCCACTTTTGAATAGAATTAGCAGCCAACGTGCCAGCTATGCTGGCTTAATGGGCCCAAAAGCTTTTGGCTGCATCATGCTCTCTTAATCTTTATAGCCAGTGATTCCCCATTTATTGAATAATCTTTCACAGTTACTTCTCACTGTGGACCTCCAGGAAGTAGACCTGAAATTAGGCATGCTAACAGTGATATTGAGCCTCTTTACCTAGTCCCACTGAGAATATAGTAGTGCTAGACTCAGACACTGGGAATTTACCAGAAGCTTTATGCCTAGTACCTCTTCAGAATGCCCCATTTAATAAAATCAGAGGAAACAATTTAAACTCTGCATTGCCAAGACCTTCAACTGATTGCAACTTTTCTGCTTCTGCTCTAAGCACATGCCATGGTAACAAAATATCTGTACAAATTGTAACCGGACTTCTTATCCATTTACTATTAATGTAAAAAGGCCTACATTTCCTGCTAGATCACATATTGGCCTTATAAACTTTAGTACTTTTTATAGCCAGGAAAAAATTCCAAGAGAAAGAACAAGAAGATAATTCAATCATTTCTCTAGTGTGATCAAAATTTAATTTTTATTATTGATAGTGTATTCCTGGTAAGGAGATAGAGTTTCTTCTATCTCTGAGAAGAAACTATAGATAGTTTCTTCTCTCTCCTATTACTTTCTATCAGGCGATTAAGAAAGTAATTTCTCCTTAGAGGAGTACAACAGAAGGGCAAAGCCTTGAAAGGTGAAGAAACTCTGTTTCTCTAAAGAGAATTAGCAGACTTTACTAAAAAGATGCAAAAAATAAAAGAAATATTTATTGAGCATCTATTATATGCCAGGTACTATGCTAAATGCTTTCACAAGCCTTATTTCATCTAATACTCACATAACTTTGTAAAATATTTATCTAAATTTATAGAAGATAAACTGTCTCAAAGAGGTTGGCTGGTTGGCTCAAGGTCACACAGCTATGAGTGAATAGTGGAGGTGAGATAGGGAAGATCCAAAAACATACTTGAGCGTGAAAGTAGATCCCTGTTACCCACATTTTGAAACTTGAGGATTGGTTTATTTTAAGACTCATATCAGTAGGCAGCCCTTTTCTATTCCTGGAGTGACCTTAAACTTGAAAAATTATCATCATTTTAAAAAAGGATCTAGCATTTGTTGGGCACTTTTACTGCCTCCCTCATGCCTCCATGTTTAAAGTGACCAGATTTTAACATTGGTAAAGCAAGACACCATTGACCGAGGTGGGGGTGGGAGGGTGGGGGTGGGTTCCTTGATTAAAAATTTGGTCTATATGGAGCAACAAAAATTTTCATAGAACGCAAAAATAGTATTGTAATATAGTTTTTAAAATTTCAACATAAGTACAATTTACAAATATAATAAATAAAAATTATGTATAGCTGTAAGTGTCACTTTCAAGGCTGGCGCTAGACTTTTTGCCGCCACTATAAAATATAAATAATACGAGTACTGTTTGCTAAATTCAAGAAAATTTAGGTATTTATAAAATAAATAAATTAATTACTTACCTGAATTATC
This sequence comes from Pipistrellus kuhlii, assembly GCF_014108245.1. Lineage (NCBI taxonomy): Eukaryota > Metazoa > Chordata > Mammalia > Chiroptera > Vespertilionidae > Pipistrellus > Pipistrellus kuhlii. The sequence goes on from NW_023425471.1 coordinate 29,282,418, forward strand.
TGAATAGCTGATTTGTAATGACATCACTTGCTTAACTAGCTTACTAGCACGCAGTACGATGTGTATCGTCTGGAGACAGTTACAAAATGTTTTCTTTGCCAATCCCAAAAAATGCTATTGTTCATTAAGTCCAAACAATGGTGGTTGAATTCTAACAACTGATCAACAAAGCACACTTTGATAAGCAGTTCTCGATAATCAGTTCTCAACAATTATTTGTTATTATTAAAGTTTAATAATAACTTTATAAAATTAACAAAAATAATATAAAACTCATATCCTAGCTAAATAGTCACATGGCCACCGAAAACCGTATATTCCCTTCCCGTTCTCCCGCCGTTCCCTAGCTTGTTGTGCATTCTTTCCAAAATTTGGGGCTTTTTTAAAATGCTTCGGAATGCGGGACCAATTGTTAAAAATTGGGACTGTCCCGCCAAAAGCCAGATGTCTGGTCTCCTTATCCATGTTCATTCCCTCAAATCTCTCAAGCTAATCTTCTAGACTACTCACTTCCTTAACTAATTGACTCACATCCTCTCCTCTATCTACTCATTTGTTGGTTCATTAGTTCAACCAACAATCATTTATTAGATGACTACTATGTGTCAGAATTCTTCCAGGTGCTAGAAAAGCAAAAATGAATACCCAGTTCTTGGTCTGGAAAGAGATCACAACCTTAAGGAGGCCATAGACATAGAAACATTGACTTAAATCCTATTATATAGAACAGTTGTGGATCAAATACTATTATATAGAGCAGTTGTGGATCCAGGTTTTGTAGGTCTAAAGCATACACAGATTTGGGGGAAGGGTACTATTTAATAAAGAGAACATAAAATTATGAACATAAAATTAGGTACAAGTGTATATTTAAAATGATAAAATTAACTGCGACAAATATATACATTTTAGAAAGCTGAAAGATACTAGAAACATTACAATATCTAAAAATATTCAAACATATGTTTTATTAATTAAATATGTGATGCATCTATGGCACTTTTTCCCTATAATTTTGGCTGCATTTGCTTTTGTAATGTCATTTTCAAGAGAAAGAACAAAAAGATAATTCAATCATTTCACTAGTATGATCAAAATTTGTTTTTTATTATTGATAGTAGATTAATATATGCTCAGGCTCCCATAACAAAATACCATGGAAAAGGTGGCTTTAAGCACAGAAATATCAGATCTGGAGGTTGGAATTCCCACATTGAGGTCCAACAAGCTTTAATTTTTAATGAGAACCTTTCTTGGCCTTCTTATGAGTGCACTTTCAGGGAGAGAAGAGAGAGAGAGAGAGAGAGAGAGAGAGAGAGAGAGAGAGAGAGAGAGAGAGAGAGAGAGAGAGAGAGAGAGAGAGGTCTTCTGCTTCTTATAAATCAAATCCAATTAGTTGGAGCCTCACACTTATGACCTCATTTAACTATAATTACATTCTAAAGTCCCTGTCTCCACTATAGTCACATTGAAGTAGGCCTTCAGCATAAGAATTGGGGTGAGAGAGGTGTGGTGGGGTGGATACCATTCAGTCCATAGCAGTTGGGATGTGTAAAACATATGACTGTACACAGCCATACTCGATGCTTGTAATATTGCTAGGAGGTTTGGCTCCTTCAAAAACAGTGACTATGATAAATTCTATTTTGTATAATTAGAGGCCCAGTGCACAAAATTTGTGCATTTGGGGTGGGAGAGTGGCCCTCTGCCTGGCCTGCATCCTCTCGGGTTGCAGGCCTAAGCCTTCAGTCAGACATCCTTAGGGCCACTGCCACTGTGCTCACCAGCTGTGAGCCCTGTTTGAGCATACTGACCACGGGGGGGAGGGAGGGGGCAGCACCTGCATTGAGCATCTGCCTCCTGGTAGTCAGTGTGCATCATAGCAACCAGTTGTTCAGCCGTTCAATCAATTTGCATATTAGCCTTTTATTATATAGGATTTCCATGATAAAGAAAAATATCAAAGCTCATTTATAGTTCTGTATGCTGAATTAACTATATCTTTGAAAGGAGAACACTTTCATTTTGAGTAGGCATCACAAAAAACAAATCCTCAACTTGAAATTTAAATGTGATGATTAGAAGAATTTTCCACAGACTAACTTTGAACTTTACATTTCAAACTTTGTTTCACCTATCTGTACTACTCAATATGTTTAAAACTTTATTTCATCTCTGCTACTCAATATAGATACATCCGTGTCATATTACTATCTGTGGCTCTTTGTGTGTGTGTAAAGATGCTGGGTGAATCAGGGTGTTGGGTTATGGCTTCATTCCTGAAGCCATAACTATACCATTAGCAATAAATTAACTATACAGTAAATTCTCAATGTTGTTGATAGGTTCTTAGAACTGCAGTGAGATGACATTTAACAAAATCAGTTTTACTATAGGCTAATTGATATACGTAAACAAGAGTTACAATCCTATGGCATCTCATCAATGTTATAAGAAAATAGCATTAAACAAAACTACATTATTCTAGGATCTGCTGTTCACATAAGTTATTGCAAACTACATAAATATATCCCACTGGATCCATACTAAATCCATCCATAATTCAACCTCCTCTTAGTCATTCCATTGCCACCCAACAGAAGGTGAAGTCTGATGAAATAAAAGTACAACTGGAGAATAGTTTTAACTGAATTTGGTTAAATATATTATTTTGAAAATTAGGGAAAAAATACCTAACCCCTTTGTAAAAATAAAGTTAGGGTGTGTCCAAGTTAGGGACTTTAAAGATTTATGATTAGCTTCATGGTAAATTAGCCTTCAAAAATACATTTAAGATACTTTATGTAATCACAAAAGCTTCACAAGCCAATATTTGAGTTGAATCTTTAAAGATACTTAAGGGGAAGGACATTTCAGGAAAAGTGATTGCATCTACAAAGCCATACAGAGGAGTGAAAGAACAGAGAATTCTGAGGAATTATAAATAGTTTACTATTTCTGTAGGGCATCTGAAGGATGGTGGGAGATGATGTAACAGAAGCAGACCTACAACTGAAAAGCATCAGATTCTTGAAAATTTGTGGAAATCAAAACTCTTATCTTTCCCTAAGCTACTTTAAGTTCTCTGATTTTCAATGAGAGAAAGATGCCTGTTTTTCTTCTTCTTATGTTGGGTGTGATGAGAAAATCAGGAAAGATAAAGAAGAACTCAACACCATTATCAACCAAAAGAATCTAATCATCATATATACCGTGTTTACCCGAAAATAAGACATCGTCCGAAAATAAGACCTACTTACAGGTTTCCTTCTGAGTGAAATATAAAGCATCTCCTGAAAATAAGGCCCCCAAGGCTAAACATGAGAGATTTGGTCCACTGATTCTGAAAGAAATGGAGTCACAAGAAATTCACCAGGAAATTCAGGAATTGGATTATTATGATGATGTTCCAGAAGATGATGACATGATTGTCATTGAATAAATGAGTAAATTCTTGATACTGTAGGATTCACAGTTTGTCTGGTTTATGTTGACAACTACCGTACTACCGTACTGTATACAGGTAATAAATTTCTTTTATTTTCATTTAACAATAAATGTGTACCGTATTCTTCTTCATGGAAAAATAAGACATCCCCTGAAAATAAGACCTAGCATATCTTTGGGAGCAAAAATTAATATAAGACACTGTCTTATTTTCGGGGAAACAGGGTAGAACATTCTACCCAATAACAGCAGAGTGAACTTTCTTTTAAAGCACCCATGGAACAAATACCAAGATAGACCATATCAATGGAGCAGGTGATGCCAAGCACCCATCACCACACAGAAACATAGAAAAACAAACTGTCAGAAACAACTTTGTCAAAATTGTGGAAAATAATCAGAAGTTACAGCCACCAAGGAAATGACAAATTAAGGAAAAGCCAACTTAAATATGATAAGAAACCACAGTGAGTTACAACTTTGTATCTATTAAGATAGGTATCATTTTAGAAATGGAAAATAACAAGTATTGTGAGGATGTGGAAAAATTGGAACTTTTGTGCATTGCTGGTGGGGATGTAAAATTGTGCCACTGATGTGGAAAACAGCATGGCAGTTTGTCAAAAAGTTAGTCATAGAATTACCATTTGACCCAGCAATTCCACTTCTAGGTATATACCCAGAAGAATTGTAAGCAGATACTTTTATAATAGTGTTGTTATATTATTATTCAAAAAAAGCCAAAAGGTAGAAACAACCAACATATGCATCAAAAGATGAATAAATATACAAAATATAGTATATACATTCAGTGGAATGGAACAGATACCCTGGACCATCAGAAAGATCAACAATAGGTCCTACAGAAAATTAAGCTTAAAATATTGCTGAAAACTGAAACATTGCTAGAAGAAAAAATGGAATCTATTTTACTTTGGTTATATAATGAGAAGTCTGGGCTCTTTCAAAAAAGACAATGCTACTAGGAAAAAATAGAAGGAAGCAGAAAAAGAAGAAGGCCAAATATGAGATGGGTTGACTATGAAAGAAGCCATAGCTATGTGTCTATCATACATGAGTTGAGCAGAGCTGTTGAGGAAAGGACATTGTGGACATCACTCATTCATAGAGTCACCCCAGGAGTTAGAAATAACTCAACAGGCCAAAACCAGTTTAGCTCAGTGGATAGAGCGTTGGCCTGCAGACTGAAAAGTCCCAGGTTCAATTCCGATCAAAGGCATGCACCTTGGTTGCAAGCACATTCCCAGTAGGGATTGTGCAAGAGGCAGCTGGTCGATGATTCTCTCTCATCGATGTTTCTGACTCTCTATCCCTCTCTCTTCCTCTCTGTAGAAAAATCAATAAAATATATATATATTTTAAAAAGAAATAACTCAACAGTACAAAACACACACATATAATAGATTATTATTTATACTTACAAAGGAATGAAATTCTAATGACTATTGCAACATAAATGAACCTTGAAAACATTATGCTAAGTGAAATAAGCCAGACACAAGATGAAAAAAAATTGTATTATTCTACTTATATGAGTTACTTAGAATATGCAAATTCATAATGACAAAAAGTAGATTAGAAGTTACTAGGAACCAGGAAAAGAGAGGAATGGAGAGTTAATATTTTTAAATAAATCCTTATTGTTCAGATTATTAGAGATGTTCCTCTCCCCCCCATAGATCCCCTCCACCTGGTTCCCACCCCACCTTCTGCCCTTAACACTCCCCACATTGTCCTCATCCATAGGTGTAGGATTTTTGTCCAGTCTCTTCCCACACCCCCCACAGCCCTTTCCCCAGAGAATTGTCAGTATACTTCCTTTCTATGCCCTTGATTGTACTATATTCTCCAGTTTATTCTGTTCATCAGGGTTTTTTACTCACTAGATTTTTAGATTCACTTGTTGTAGTTCATAATTTTTCTTTTTTTATATATATATAGGATTTTTTTTTTACTTTTTTATTTATTTTATTTTTTTATTTTTATTTTTTGAGATCAGAAAGACCTCAATTTTAATGACCAGTCTCAGTGCCTGACATATAATAGGGCTCAATGTTGCATAAACTTGACATTGTTCTTGTGAGATGCCTCGCCTAGTAAATTTTACTTTTTTATTGATTATGGTATCACATAATTGTCCTCATCCCCCTATTCTCATCCCAAACCCCTCCCCACATATGCCCCCAATCCCTGTTGTCCATGGCCACTGGCTAGGCCCATATGCATGGACACAAGTCATTTGGTTGACCTTACCCACTACTTTCCCTCTGAGGTTTGAAAGTCTGATCGTTGCTTCTCTTTCTCTGGGTCTGTTTTTGTTCATCAGTTTATGTTGTTCATTATTTCCTCTAGATGTGTGAGATCATGTGATCCAAGAAATACCCTTGTAAGAACCAAAACTGAGACAAACCATAATGGTTATGCTGAGAGGCAAATGAATCAGTCTGTAGTGAGTTCCTTTCTGGGCCAACAGTTCTTTTGAGTCCCAATTTTTATGTCAAAGAGATCCTTAATGTGTACCATAATTTTTATCTTTACCTTTTTCTTCTTCCTCTTAAAGAATACCTTTTAGCATTTCATATAATATTGGGTTGGTGGTGATGAACTCCTTTATTTTTTTCTTATCTGTGAAGCTCTGTATCTGACCTTCATTTCTGAATGATAGCTTTGCTGGGTAGAGTAATCTTGGTTGTAGGTTCTTGCTATTCATCACTTTGAATATTTCTTGCCACTCCCTTCTGGCCTGCATAGTTTCTGTTGAGAAATAAGCTGACAATCATATGGGTACTCCCTTGTTGATAACTGTTTTTCTCTTGCTGATTTTAGTATTCTTTCTTTGTATTTTTTTTTTCTCTTGGCATTTTAATTATGGTGTGTGTTGGTGTGGTCCTCTTTGGATTCGCTTTGTTTGGGGTTCTGTGCGCTTCCTGAACTTGTAAGTCTATTTCTTTCACCAGGTGAAGGGAAGTTTTCTGTCATTATTTCCTTAAATAGGTTTTCAGTATCTTGCTCTCTCTCTTCTTCTGGCACGCCTATAATTCAGATGTTGGTATGCTTGAAGTTGTCCCAGAGGCTCCTTACACTATTTCCATATTTTTAGATTCTTTTTTCTTTTTGCTTGTCTGGTTGGGTGTTTCTTTGCTTCTTTGTATTTCAAATATTTGACTTGATTCTTGTGATAGTCTAGTCTGCTGTTGGATCTCTGTATATTATTCTTCATTTCAGTCACTGAATGCTTAATTTCTAGTTGGTCCTTTTTCATATCCTTGAGGGTCTCGCTAAATTTATTGGTGGTTTCTAGAAGATTCTTGAAAAACCAAATAATTGTGGTTTTGAACTCTATATCCAATCATTTTTCCTTCCTCCATTTCTGTCATTTGTGACCTATTTCTTTGTTTTTTGCATTTTGGCTGCTTCCCTGAGTTGATAGAGTGGCTTTGTGTGCTAGGTGTCTTATAGGGCCCAGTGGTTCAACCTCCCCAATTACCTGAAATGAACACTCTTGGTGCTCCCTTTGTGGGCTGTGTGCAGAGTTTTGCTGTAGTTAAGCCTTCATTGTTGTTGGTATCACTGGGAGGAATTGACCTCTAGGCAAATTGGCTGTGAGGATCAGCTGTGTCTATGATGGGAGAACTTCTGTGCTCGAGACACCCTTATGGGGCAATACTTGCTTCAATGGGGCTTTGGTACTCACTGAGTCTGACCCCTGAGTGTGTTCCTTATGGATCTGAGGAGTTGTAATCTGGATGGTCCCACTCTGACCACTGGTTACACTGGCTCTTGTATCTTCAAGGAGATGCTAATTTAGCCTCTGCCTGAGGCCACCCAACAGGAGCAATGGAGAGATCTGCAGATTCCTCTTCTTTGTTTGGGTTTTAGAAGTGCCAAGATGAGGCCCAGGTGTGAAGCAATGCAAGTTTCTGTGGGGCCTTGGGCCTTCTTTTGGATGTTCTGGGTCTCTCTGACCCAGTAACAGTTTGTTAGTTAATTTTAGATTGCAAAAAGCCACGCCATTCATTTGCAAAAGCCTCTGTGCACTGCTTGGTTGGAGCGGGGTCTCAGGGAATCAACAGGGTGAAGCAAACAGCTATGGATGATCCTCAGCCCTGCCCTAAGAGACCCGTGAGTCTCAGTGTCCCTCAGTAATTGCTGCAATCACCTCTGAGAGAAAGCAGCTCTCAGGTTCTTCCTTATGGCAGATAGTCCGGTTTCTCCCTGTATGAGTCTGGATACCCAGAGTCTTGCCCGGAACTGGAATTCAGAGCAGTCGGGAGCTTGTGTCTCCCTCTGGATTGAAAAGACAACCACTTACTCAGTTGCCAGCCCTTTCCTCACACACACACCTCTGTACCTCTACTCTTCACTTCCGTACCTCCTCTGAGTCTCTGTGCTTTTCTCTTTCCTTCTAGTTGTAGAATTTCCACTCAGCCAGCCTTCCTGTGGTTCTGAATGATGTCATTTTGTCTTTTAGCTGTAATTTTGAAGTGGTTGTGTGAGGCAGCAATTTCAGGTGTTTACCTATGCTGCCATATTGGTTTCTCTGATAGTTAATATTTTAATGTGTACATAGCTTCTGTGTAAGATAATAAAAAAATTCTGAGACTACATAGTGGTGATGTTGTACAGCATTGTGATTTTACTTAATACCACTAAACTAAATGTCATTTGGAAACTAGAGGCCCGGTGTACAAAATTCATGCACAGGAGCGAGGGGGGGGGGCGGGGTGTCCCTCAGCCCAGCTTGCACCAGCACCCTCTCTAATCTGGAACCCCTCAAGGGATGACCCACTGGGATCGGGCCTAAATGGCAGTCAGACATCTCTCTCACAATCCAGGACCCCTGGCTCCCAACTACTTGCCTGTCTGCCTTCCTTCCTGATTGCTCCTAACTGCTTCTGCCCACCAGCCTGATCACCCCCTAACCACTCCTATGCCAGCCTGATTGATGTCTAACTGCTCCCCTGTCAGCATGTTTGCTCCCAACTTCTCTCCTGTGCCTACCTGGTCACCCCTAACTGCCCTCCCCTGCAGGTCTGGTCCCTATCAACTGCCCTCCCTTGCAGGCCCTGTGCCTCCCAACTGCCCTCTCCTACTTGCCTGATTGCCCACAACTGCCCTCCCTTTCAGGCCTGGTCCCTCCCAACTGCCCTCTCTTGCTAGCCATCTTGTGGTTGCCACCTTGTGTCCACATAGGGGCAGGATCTTTGACCACATGGGGACAGCCATATTGTGTGTTGAAGTTATGGTCAATCTGCATATTATTCTTTAATTAGATAGGATGGAGGCCTGGTGCACAGGTGGGGGCCAGCTGGTTTTCCCTGAAGGGTGTCCCGAATCAGGGTGGGAGTTCCCTTGGGGTGTGGAGCAGCCTGAGCAAGGGGCCTGTGATGGTTTGCAGGCTGGCCATTCCCCCTGGCGACCCAAGCAGAGGCCCTTTTATCTTGAATTTATTTACCTTCTACAATTGAAACTTTGTAGCCTGGAGTGGAGCCAAGCCTCCTCCTTGCTCTGTGGCTGGCAACCATTTTGATTGGGACTTATGTACCTTCTATAATTGAAGCTTTGTAGCCTTAAGTAGAGGCCTGGGCCAGCCAGGGTGTGCACTTTGCTTCCTCCATTGCTGGGGGCAACCCTAGCTTGCTCTCTCCAGCTCCGTGGCTGCCGCCATTTCTATTTGGATTTGTTTAACTTCTATAATTAAAACTTTGTAGCCTTGAGTGGAGGCCTAGGCCAGCAAGAGCAGGTGAAAAGCTTGGCTTCTTCCATTGCCTGGGAAACCCAAGCCTCCCTCCTGCTCTCTGTGATCATAGCCATCTTGGTTGGGTTTATTTGCATACTCGCTCTGATTGGCTGGTGGGCATGGCTGGTGGGCATGGCTTGTGGGTGTAGTGGAGTGATGGTTAATTTGCATATTACTCTTTTATTTGGTAGGATAAAGAGGAATGAAGTACCTAATCTAAAGACCATATATTAGATTTCATTCATATGAAATGTCCAAAATAGATAAATCTATACAAACCAAAAGTCAATTAGTGGTTGTCTGTGATAAGATGAGGTGAGGGGAATGGAGAAGTACTGCTAATGAATAATGTTTTCTTTTAGGGGAAAGAAAAATATTATAAAATTATACTGAGGTGATGGTCATACACCCTGTAAATATATTAAAAGACATCAACTTGTACATTATGAATGGGTGATATGTATATTATAGCTCAAGAAAGGAGGTTTTTTCAAAAATAATGGTGGCTTGAACTATTGTGGTATCCATGTAGATTGTGAGAAGTGATGTGAATCTGTATATATTTTGAAGGCAGAGTGAGAAGGATTTTCTGACATATTGTGAGAGGCATGAGAGAAAGCAAGGACTTAAAGACTTTGTTCTGAGCAATTGGAATGATGGAATGAGCAAGTGAGATAGAGAAGAGGATGGGCATACAGTTTTCACTAATAAATTAAATAAGTCAGTTTGGACTATTGAATTGGAGTTATCAAATATGCATATAGAAGAAATCTATATACATAAAAGCCTAAGCCACCATTCGACCATTAAGACCATTAGACTGGTAGCTATGGTGTGCACTGACCACCAGGGGGCGGATGCTCAACACACAGGGATGGAAAAATGGAACTGATTGATGAATATCAGAGGGAAGGGAAAAGTGGGGAGGGGGGAAGAGATTAACCAACGATCTTACATGCATATTAGAGGTTCGGTGCATGGATTTGTGCACTGGTGGGGTCCCTCAGCATGGCCTGTGGGGATCAGCCCGAAACCAGTAGTCTGACCTTCCTCGAGGGATCCTAGATTGCGAGAGGCACAGGCAAGGCCAAGGCACCCCACCGGTGCATGAATCTGTGCACTGGGCCTCTAGTATCCTAATATATAACAAGCCAGGGGCTGCCACAACCGAAACAACCAAATGGATGACCGAACAACAGACTGTGTGGGTTGACCATGTAGGCAGGGTAGTTAGTGAGAGAAGACCAAATGACTGAACAGCATGCTGTGTGGGGCAACCAGGCCAGCAGAGGGGTTAGTGAGGGACAATCAAATGACTGAACAGCAGGCTGTGTGGGGCGACTAGGCAGGCAGAGGGGTTAGTGAAGGATGACCAAATGATTGAATAGCAGACTGTGAGGGCAATGAGGCTGGCAGGGGGGCAATTGGGGGCAACCAGGTAAGCAGAGGGGGGCAGTTAGGGGAAACCAGGCTTGCAGAAGGGTACAGTTAGGGATGACCAAGCCAGCAGAGGAGGGCAGTAAGGGGCGACCAGGCCAGCAGTCAGGTGAGCAGTTAGGAGCCAGGGGTCTCGGATTCTGAGAGAGGTGTCCAGGCCTAAACTGGCAGTCAGACATCCCCCCAGGAGTCCTGGATTGGAGAGGGTGCAGGCTGGGCTGAGAAGACCTCCTCCACATACCCCTACCCACATCCCATGCACGAATTTCATGTACCCTGCCTCTAGTGTGTATATATATATATATATATATATATATATATATATATATATAATTCCAAACAATGAGTTGGATTAGCATTGCAAAATAGGTTGTTAACAGATGGATAAAATTTTAAACCATGAAAATGATGGGATCACCAAAGGACTGTAGATAACTAGAGAAGAAATCTAATGACTAGCCCCTGGAACAGTGCAACATTAAAATGTTGGGGAAATGAGGAACACCCAACAAAGATAGAATAACCATTGAGGCAAAAGGAAAATTGGAAGTGCATGCTATCTTGGAAACCAAGGGAAGAAAGTGTTTTCAGGAGGAGGGAGTGATCAACTATGTCATTCATTATTGAGAAATCAAGTGAAGTAAGGACTGAGATATGACAATTGGGTTTAGCAACCATGTAGTCATGGGTGACTTTGCCAAGAACAGTTCTGGTGGAGATAAATGGAAAAGTTTTATTGGAATACACTTTTCAAAGAATGTAAGGAAGTAAGTTTCATTTCTACATACCAGCAATAGGAATCAAAAAATTTAAATTTTAAAAGATACTATAGGAATAAAAATATAAAATATCTATTAACAAAATCTAATGAACTTGCCAGAGATCCTTTATAAAGGAAATTATAAAACTTAATAAAACATGTTGAGATATTTTTTCTCCATGAATCATTCATAATCAGTCTAATTCCAATCAAAACTCCAACAGGGTTTTCATGGAATTTGACAATCTAGTTCTATAATTTATATAAGGGTCCAAAGAAAAGCCAACGTAATCTTGAAGATCAACAAGGTAAAAAAAAACTTTACTCTATCAGATATTAAGTTTATCATACTGCTATAGTACTTAGAAGAGTGTAATATTGGTAGAGTGGTTTGACAAATATAATAAACCAATGGAGCAGAATAGAAAACTCAAAAATAGAACTATTCTTATTTGAAAATTTGGTGTATGACACATGATTTGGCAGATCAGTGGGGGAAATGATTAACTTTTTAAAAATTGGTTATAAAGAATAAAATTATATTCCTATCTCAGATTACACAAAAATCAATTTTGGGTGTGTTAAATACTTTAGACTTTTAGAAAAAATATAGTTCAAAAGTTCTCATATGGTAATACCTCCACCACAGGGAACATTAAAAAATGTGTTGTGAGTGTTTTGTGTTGTTATAATGGCAAAAGGAGCCTGGCCTGTGTGGTTCAGGGATGAGTGTTGACCCATGAACCAGGAGATTACAGTTCAATTCCTGGTCAGAGCACATGCCCAGATTGTAGGCTATATCCTCAGTAGGGGGCTTGCAGGAGGCAACAGATTCTCTCTCATCACTGATCTTTCTCTTTCTCCCTTTCCCTTCCTCTCTCTGAAATCAATTAAAAAACATATTGATAATAAATGACAGGAACAGTGCTAAAGGCATTTGGTACTCAGGGCCCAGAATGCTAAGTGTCCTGTACAATGTGAGAGCCAGCTCCACATAAAGAATAACTTCCTTCCCAAATGCCAGCAACCTCCCCACTCACAAAGCAACACTGATATAGAAGAATTTCTCTGTGATCTTGGCATAAGATATTCTTAAAAGAAATACAAAAAGCAGCAACCATAAAGGAAAAGAGTAATAAATTCAATTACATTAAAATGAAGTGCCTCTGTTCATCAAAAAACACCATAAAGTGAAAAGACAAGCCACAAAGTGGAAGAATGTAGTTAGTACTCAAAACTGACATATGTATTACTGTTTGCAATATACAAAATTTATATACCAATATAGAAAGAAAATCTCAGGGAAAAAATGGACAAAATATATAAACAAGCATTTCACAGGAGAGGAAATATGGATGCCAAGAGTCATGAAAAGATGCTCAACCTCATTTATAATCAGGGAACTGAAAATTAAAACCACAATGAATGACACAAAGCAACAATATCAGATTGCACTTTAATCTACCAGATTAAAAAAATAATTTAAATTAAACAATACTAAGTGAGAATGTGGAGCAGTTATACTTCTAGCAGGAGTGTATAGTGGACAGCAGATTTGGGAATTATCGGCTTAACAATAACCCACAACCTTCGGACCAAAGATTTGGGAATTATCGAATTTGGCATTATATAACAAATTAGAACATGTGTATAATTGACAAGTCATAGATTCCATCCTTAGAAACAAACCTTAAAGAATCTTGGGCTTAGTGGATAGAGCATTAGCCTGTGGATTGAAGGGTCTCAGGTTCAATTCCAGTCAAAGATACATACCCAAGTTACAGGCTTAACTTCCAGTAGGGGGTGTGCAGGAGGCAGCCAATCAACTATTCTCTCTCATCATTGATGTTTCTAATTATCTCTCTCCCTTCCTCTCTGAAATCAATAAAAATGCATTTTTAAAAAAAGAAAAAAAAATTGGGCCAGTGTAAGAAAGAAAGTTTATAGCGACATTTGTTCAGAACAACAGAAAAAAAACTAGAAACAAGAGATGTCCAATAGTAGTGTGTCTCTGTTGTGGTAGACTTACACAATGAAATACTAGGCAGCAATGAAAATGAATAAACCACTGCTGTAGATAACAATGTGAAAAGGATATCAAACACAATATTGACTAAAAGCAAATTTCTGCAATTTTTAGTATGACATCAATATTTAAAGTTCAAAACCAAGCAAAACTAAAGAATGTATTGTTAGTACTCACATATGTAATTAGATGATAAATAAATGCCAGGGGGAGGAAGGAGAAAATGGCAGCAGAATAGACAGACATGTTCTGAGCCTTGTGCAGAGCAGATAGAAAAAGCAGCTGAGGGTCTCTTGGGGAGTGTTTGTTAGAAACCTAAGGGATAGCAAAACTCTAAGAGAAGGTGGAGAACTGCTATTTGGGGCTCCCTGACAGGGCAGCCTGCACCGCAGCTGAGACCTCTCCCAGAGCTATGGGTTCAGATGGAAAACTGAGCCATCTTGTAAGGGAAAGTGGATCTTATTGGAGGTCTGAAAACCCACAACTGTGGTGACCACTGAACAGCTGTGAGTCCCCAATTGGTGCAAACATGTGGATTCAAGGGAGCTCTTCACTCCATGATGGAAAGTTGAGATTTTGTTGGGGATAAGGAGAGAGAGAACTACATAACCAGACATCCTAAAAAGAGAGACTATGGGGAGACACCGAAAGAGCCGCAAATGAAAGAAAAGCAGGCATCACCAGTAAAGGAAGTAGATTAATTAGAGGCAAGCAATCTATCAGAGCAAGAATTCAAAGAAATGGTCATAAGATGGCTAAAAAGAATGGGAGACAAATTCTACAATATGAATAAGAACCAAGAGGAAATGAGAAATGACATTGCTACTATAAAAAACTCAATAGAAAGAATCCAGAGTAGACTAGAAGAAGCAGAGGACCACATCAGTGAGCTAGAAGATAAGAAGGAAAAAAATACACAATTAGAGTAGCTTCCAGAAAGAAAAATTAAACAGCAGGAGGGGAGTCTCAGGGAACTTTGGGACAATGCAAAACAAAACAATATTCACATAATAGGGGTTCCAGAAGGAAAGGAAACTGAGCAAGGAATAGAAAACTTGTTTGAAGAAATAATAACAGAAACCTTTCCTGATGTAGGAAAGAAAAACAAAAAAAACAAAAAAACAAAAAACAAAACAAAAAAAAACACACATACACACACAAATCAAGAAACTCACAGAATCCCAAGCAAAATGAATCCCAAAAGATCAACGACAAGGCACATTATAATTAAACTGGCAAACACCAGCGACAAAGTAAGAATCTTAAAAGTGGCTAGAGAGACACAGAAAGTTACATACAAAAGAAGCCCCATCAGACTAGCAAATGATTTCTCAAGAGAAACTCATCAAGCCAGAAGGGAATGGAATGAAATATACAGTCATGTAAAGGAAGAGTCTGAATACAGAATATTGTATGTAGCAAGGTTATCAATCAAAATTAAAGGTGAAATCAGGAGCTTCACCGACAAAAAAAAGACTAAGGGAATTTATTACCACCAAACCAGCAATGCAAGAAATACTAAAGGGTCTGCTGAAAAAGAAAGAAAGAGAGAGAGAGAGAGAGAGAGAGAGAGAGAGAGAGAGAGAGAGAGAGAGAGAGAGAAAGGAAGGAAGGAAGGAAGGAAGGAAGGAAGGAAGGAAGGAAGGAAGGAAGGAAGGAAGGAAGGAAGGAAGGAAGGAAGGAAGGAAGGGAGGAAGGGAGGAAGGAAAGAAATAGGAAGTGAAGAAGGAACACAGGTGTATAGAGTAAAAAGGGCGACAAATAAGTACCTATCAATAATAACTTTAAATGTAAATGGATTAAATGCCCCAATCAAAAGACATAGGGTAACGGATTGGATAAGAAAAAAAGACCATATATCTTCTGTCTACAAGAAACCCATTTCAGAAAGAAAGACACACACAGACCTGACACATTAGATCTCAAAGTGAAGGACTTAACAAGAGATAATGAAGGACACTTCATAATACTAAAGGAAGCAATTTAACAAGAAGAAATAACTCTGGTAAACATATATGCACCCAATACAGGAGCACCCAAATACATAAAATAAAATAAAAAACTCCTTAAGGATATCAAGGGAGAGTTTGACAGCAATATAATCATAGTAGGAGACTTTAATACTCCACTATAACCATTGGACAAATCCCCTATTCAAAAAATCAGCAAAGAAACATCAATCCTAAATGACTCATTAGACCAGATGGAATTAATTGACATTTTCAGAGCATTTCACCAAAAAGCCACAGAATATACATTCTTCTCAAGTGCACATGGGTCATTTTCAATGATAAACCACACATGGGGAAATAAGCAAAGTCTCTTCAAATTCAAGAAGATAAAAATCATATCAAACATCTTCTCAGATCATAGTGGCATAAAACTGGAAATCAACTGCAATAAAAATAATCCAAAGAAATCAAACACATGGAGACTAAACAGCATGCTATTAAACAATCACTGGTTTACCGAAGAGATCAAGGAAGAAATTTAAAAAATCCTAGCAACAAATGGCAATGAAAACACAACAATCCAAAATCTATGGGACACAGTAAAAGCAGTCTTGAGAGGGAAGTTCATAGCTCTACAAGCCTACTGGGGAAAAAAAGAAGAAAAAAACAAGAAACAATGGTAATAAATTACCTAATTCTACAACTCAAAGACTTAGAGAAAGAGCAACAAGAAAATATCAGTGTAAGCAGAAGGAATGAAATAATAAAGATCAGAGTGGAAATAAACTACATAGAGACCAAAGAAACAATTCAAAAGACCAACAAAGCTAAGAGCTTGTACTTCGAAAGGATAAACAAGATTGATGAACCTCTTGTCAGACTCACCAAGAAGCAAAGAGAGAAGATCCAAAGAAACAAAATCAGAAATGAAAGAGGTGAACTAACAACAGACTATGCCTAAATACAAAGAATTGTTTAAAAATACTACAAACAATTCTATTCCAACAAACTGGACAACCTGGAGGAAATGGACATATACCTAGAAAAATATAACCTTCCAAAACTCAATCAGGAAGAATCTAAACAGCTCAATAGGCCAGTAACTATAGAAGAAATTGAAGCAGTCATCAAAAAACATCTGTCAAGCAAAAGCCTATGGCCAGACAGCTTCACAGGAGAGTTTTACCAAACATTCAAGGAAGAACTAAAACCTATCCTCCTCACACTATTCCAAAAAAATTTAAGAGGAAGGAAAGCTTCCAAGCTTGTTCTCTGAAGCCAGCATCACCCTAATACCAAAACCAGATAAAGACAACACAATGAAAGAGAATTACAGGCCAATATCCCTCATGAACATAGATGCCAAAATCCTCAACAAAATTCTAGCAAATTGGCACTAGCAGTACACCAGTAACATCATACACCATGACCAACTAGGATTTATCCCAGGAATGTAAGGATGGTATAATATCCACAAATCAATAAACATGATACATCACATAAACAAATTGAGAGATAAAAATCACATAGTCACATCAATTGATTTAAAAAAAAGCATTTGATAAAATCCAGCAACTTTTCCTGATAAAAACTCTCAACAAGGTGGAAATAGAAGGATCATACCTCAACATAATCAAAGCTATATATGATAAACCCACAGAAAACATCATACTCAATGGGAAAAAACTAAAACCATTCCCTCTAAGAACAGGAACAAGATATGGATGCCTGCTCTCACCACTCCTATTTCCCAAAGTACTGGAAGTATTAGCCATTGCAATTAGACAAGAAGAAGAAATAAAAGGCATCAAAATTGGAAAAGAAGAAGTAAAGTTGTCCTTATTTGCAGATGACATAATATTGTACACAAAAAAAAAAACCAAAAGACTCCATTAAAATCTAATAGACTTAATAAATGAATTCAGCAATGTAGTAAGATACAAAATTAATGCCAAGAAATATATGGCCTTTATATACTCCAATAGTAAACTTACAGAAACAAAGACTAAAAAAACAGTCCCATTCACCATCTCACCAAAAAAAAATTAAGATACCTATGAAGAAACTTAACTAATGAAGTAAAAGACCTATATAGGGAAAACTATAGGACACTAAAAAAAAGAGATAGAGGAAGATATAAAGAGATGAAAGAACATACCATGTTCGTGGATTTGGTAGAATCAACATCATTTAAAATGTCCATACTACCCAAAGCAACCCATAGGTTCAATGCACTCCCCTTTAAAAGACAAATGGCATATTTCACAGACCTAGAAAGTACTCTCCAGAAATTCAACTGGAATAAAAAAAAATAAAAAATAAAAAATAAAAAATAAACCGAATAGCCACATCAATCCTGAGAAATAAGAATAAAGTGGGAGGGATCTCAATACCAGATTTCAAGCTGTATTACAAAGCCACTGTTCTCAAAACAGCCTCTTACTGGCACAAGAAGAGACATATAGACCAATGGAATAGAATAGAAAACCCAGAAATCGACCCAACCACTATGCCCAATTAATATTTGACAAAGGAGGCATGAACATTCAATGGAGTCAAGACAGTCTTTCTAATAAATGGTGTTGGAAAAATTGGACAGATACATGAAAAAAAAAAAAAAAGAAACTAGATCACCAACTTACCATACACAAAAATAAACTCAAATTGAATACAGGAGTTAAACATAAGATGGAAAACCATAAAATACTACAGGCATCCACAGGCAGCAAAATTTCAGACATATGCTAAAAGAACTTCTTCCCTGATACTACCACTAGTGCAATGGAAGCTAAAGAGAAAATAAACAAATGGGACTACATCAAAATAAAAAGCTTTTTTACAGCAAAAGAAACCATCAACAAAATAACAAGCCCATTCCATAGGAGAGCATATTTGCAAATGTTATCACTGATAAAGGTTTAATCTCCAACCTCTACAGACAGCTTATACAGCTTAATAAAAAGAAGATAAATGATCTAGTTAAAAAATGGGCAATGGACCTAAATATTATAGAATCTTCTCAAAAGAAGACAGAAGGAAGACCAAGAGGCACATGAAAACATGCTCAAAGTCACTAATTATCTGAGAGATGCAAATCAAAACAACAATGCGGTACCATCTCACACCTGTCAGAATGGCTATCATCAACAAATCAACAAAGACTAGTGTTGGTGAGGATGCAGAGAAAAAGGAACCCTTGTGCACTGCTGGTGGGAATGCAGACTGGTACAGCCACTGTGGTGTACAGTATGGAGTTTCCTAAAAAAACTGAAAATGGAACTCCCATTTGACCCAGTAATCCCACCCCTAGGAATAATCCTGAGAAACTAGAAACACCAATCAGAAAGGATATATGCACTCCTATGTTCATAGCAGCACAATTTACAATACCTAAGATTTGGAAACAGCTTAGGTGCCCATCAGCAGATGATTGGATCCAAAAACGATGGTACACCTACAAAATGGAATAGTATGCTGCCATAAAAAAGAAGGAATTCTTACCATTTGCAGCACCCTGGATGGAACTGGAGAACATCATGCTAAATGAAATAAACCATTTAATGAGAGAAAAACGCCATGTGATCTCACTCATTTATGGATAATAAAGAACATTATAACCTGATGAACAAAAAGATAAATATAGAGACAGTAAAGCAACAAACTGTCAAATTACAGCAGGGAGGGTAGGGAGATATGGCGGACATAAGAGTTCAACCGAAGGACTTGTGTGCATGCATATAAGCTTAACCAATGGATGCAAAACTCTGGAGGGTGCAGGCATATATAGGAGTGTGGTGGTGGGGGGCAGGCAATATTAAGATATGTACACACATAATACCTTAATAAATAAAAAAAGAAAAGAAAAGAAAAAAAGAAATACCATGGGTGGTTTTCTAAAGTTCATGATTGTGGCCATCTCTGGGAGTTAGGCAAGATGGTGGGCTAGAGAGAAGTATGCAGGGACTTGCAATGGTAAAGCCAGATGGTGGGGTCACAGCTGTTGAGCCCACCATAATTATTATGCTTCATAACTTATATAAGTATTTTTCATGTAGAAATTGCATACAAATATAATTTATATATGTTAAGCATTTTGTGTATATGAGTTGCATCATTTCTTTAAATGAAGAAGAATTTTCTCCTCGAACTTTCTCTTCTGGAAGAGGAACACACTCTTTTTTTTAAGCATGTGTATCTGTTAACAGAAGCAGTGTTGCCTTTGGAGGCACATTTCTCCCTGATATCCTCATTAGGGAGATGTCCTCATTAGGGGCCATCAAGCTGAAGGCATGCTGCAAATGGAAGAATGGCTCTTCTGGGTCAGGAGGTCTGGATAAGCACTCCCTCTCAGGATCAAGGCTGGGCCCAATATTGACACGGGGAGCAACTGAAATAGCCAGGATCAGAACACACAGACTTGGCCATAATTTGTTCATTTAGGGGCTCCGGAAGGGTGGATGTTGAGAAGGTGGACAAAAAACATTGGGACTGTAGAAGAAAGACCCTGTGGCTTTATAATGCATCTTCACTAGCTCATGTGACCTGGGAAATTCACTCCCCTTATTTTTTTTTAAATAAATCTTTATTGTTGAAAGTATTACATATGTCCCTTTTCTTCCCCCATTGCATTCTCCCTATCCCCAAGCCTTCACCACCATATTGTCTGTGACTTTGGGTTATGCATACACGTGTATGAGTTCATGGGTTGATATCTCACCGCTCTCCCCAATTCCTTACCTTTCTTCTGAGGTTTGACAGTATGTTCTATGTTTCTGCATCTTTTTTGTTCATCAGTTTATGTTGGTAATTATATTCCACATACAGATGAGATCATATGGTATTTATCTTTCTCTGACTGGCTTATTTCACTTAGCATAATGCTCTCAAGTTCCATCCATGTTGCTGCAAATAGTAAGAGTTCCTTCTTTTTTATAGCAGCATAGTATTCCATTGTATAGATGTACCATAGGGGTTTTTGTTTGTTTTGTTTTGTGTGTTTTTTTAACATTATTGTTCAGATTATTACAGTTGTTCCTCTTTTTTCTGCCCATAGCTCTCCTCCACCCAGTTCACATCCACCTCACCCTATGCCCATACCCCTCACTGTCATCATCCATAGGTGTCTTATTTTTGTCCAGTCTCTTCCCACACATCCCCCACACACATTTTCCCCCTGAGGATTTTCAGTCTATTCCATTTCTATGCCCCTGATTGTATTATATTCACTTTTATTCTGTTCTTCAGATTTTTTATTCACTTGAATTTTAGATTCACTTATTGATAGATATGTATTATTCGTAATTTTTATCTTTAACTTCTTCCTCTTCTTAAACAATACATCTTAGCATTTCATATAATACTGGGTTGGTGGTGATGAACTCCTTTAGTTTTTTCTTATCTGTGAAGCTCTTTATCTGCCCTTCAATTCTGAATGATAGCTTTGCTGAGTAGAGTAATCTTGGTTGTAGGTTCTTGCTATTCATCACTTTGAATATTTTTTCTTTCATTTTTTATTAAGTTATTATATGTGTATATATCTTACCAATTACCCCCCCCCCACACACACACACACACTCAAATACATGCCCTCCCTCTCCAGAGTTTTGCATCCATTAGTTATGCTTCACTTTGAATATTTCTTGCCACTCCCTTCTGGCCTGCATAGTTTCTGTTGAGAAATCAGCTGACAGTTGTATGGGTACTCCCTTGTTGGTAACTAACTGTTTTTCTCTTACTGCTTTTAATATTCTCTTTGTCTTTTGCTCTTGGCATTTTACTTATGATGTGTCTTGGTGTGATCTTCTTTGAATTCCTTTTGTTTGGGGTTCTATGTGCTTCCTGAACTTGTAAGTCTATTTCTTTCACCAGGTGGGGGAAGTTTTCTGTCATTATTTCTTCAAATAGGTTATCAGAATCATAATCTCTCTCTTCTTCTGGCCCTCAGTAATTCAGATGTTGCTACATTTGAAGTTGTCCCAGAGGCTCCTTACACTATCTTCATATTTTTGGATTCCTTTTTCTTTTCCACTTGGGTGTTTTTTGCTTCTTTGTATTTCAAATCTTTGACTTGATTCTTGTGATCCTCTACTCTGCTGTTGGATCTCTGTATATTATTTTTTTATTTCAGTCAGTGTATGCTTAATTTCTTGTTGGTATTTTTTTCATAACCTCCAGAGTCTCACTAAATTTATCAGCCTTTTCTAGAAAATTCTTGAAAAACTTTATAACTGTGGTTTTGAACTCTATATCCAGTTTTTTTTCTCCTCCATTTCTTAGTTTTGTGACCTGTTTCTTTGTCTCTGCATCTTGACTGCTTCCCTGAGTTGATAGAATGGCTTTGTGTGCTAGGTGTCCTATAGGGTCCAGTGGCTCAGCCTCCCCAGTTACCTGAGGTGGACACTCTTTGTGCACCCCTTTGTGGACTATGTGCATAGTCTTATTGTAGTAATCCTTGATTGTTTTGGTATCACTGGGAGGAATTTACCTCCAGGCCAATTGGCTGTGAGGATCAGCTGTGTCTACGATGGGAGAACTTCTGTGTTGGAGACACCTTTATGAAGCAATACTTGCTTCAGTGTGGCTTTGGTGCTCACTGAGTCTGCCCTCTGAGTTTGTCCCTTATGGATCTGAGGATTTGTAATCTGGATGGTCCTACTCTGACTCCTGGGTACACTGTCTCTTGGATCTCCAAGGAGGTGCTAATTTACCCTCTGCTTGAGTCCACCCAGCAGGAGCTTCAGAGAGATTTTCAGATTCCTCTTCTTTCTTTGGGTTTCGGAGTTTGCCCAGATGAGGCCCAGCTTTGAAGCAATGTAAGCTGCTGTGGGGCTTTGGGTTTTGTTTTGGATGTTCTGGGTCATTCTGACTTAGCTGCAGTTTTATATGTAAGTTAAGAATTCAAGGGACCAGGCCATTCATATGCAAATCCCTCTGCACACTGCTTAGGTAGGGCAGGGTCTCAGGGTGTAGCAAACAGCAGTGGCTTCCCATCAGCCCTGCCCTAAGAGGTCTTCCCATCAGTCCTTGGGGTCTCAGTGTTCCGTGGTAATCGCTGAAAGCACCTCTGAGAGAAAGCTTCTCTCGAGTTCCACCTGCTTCCAGACAGTCCAGTTTCTCTCCATATGAGTCTGGGTCTCCAGAGTCTTGGCCGGACCTGGAGTTCAGAGCAGTCAGGAACTTGTATCTCTACCTGGCTTGAAAAAACCAGCTGTGTACTTAGTTGCCATCCCTCTCCACGTGTGCACCTTCATACCTCTGCCTTCTGCACCTTCTGTGAGTCTCAGAGTACTTTTCTCTTTCCTTCTAGTTGTAGAATTTCCACTCATCCAGTCTTCCTGTGGTTCTGGATGATGTCCATTTTGTCTTTTAGTTGTAGTTTTGAAGTTGTTGTGCAAGGTGGCAAGTTCAGGTGTTTACCTATGCCTCCGTCTCGGTTTCTCTGTACCATTTATTTTTAAAATTCATTCATCCGCTGATGGGCAGTTAGGCTGTTTCTATGTCTTAGCTATTGTAAATTGTGCTGCTATGAGCATAGGGGTGTCTATAATCTTTCTTATGGATGTTTCTGGATTTTTTTGAGATATATTTCTAGACATGGGATCACTTGGTCAAATGGTAGTTCCTCTTTTAATTTTTTTAGTAAACTCCAAACTGTTTTCCTCAGAAGCTGCACTAGTTTTCATTACTTCTAGCAGTGTACGAGGGTTCCCTTTTCTCTACATCCTCACCAACACTTGTTGTTTGAATCAACATCATTAGTATGGTCATACTACTCAAAGCAATTTATAGATACAATGAAATCCCTATCAAAACACCATGGCTTATTTCACAGGCCTAGAACAAATATTCCAAAAATTTATATTGAATAAAAAATAGCCTGAATATCCACAGCAATCTTGAGAAAGAAGAACAAAGTTGGAGGGATCACAATACCAGAAAAACAGGCATATAGACCAATAGACCAGAATCCAGAATTTGACCCAAGCCATTATGCTCAATTAATATTTGACAAAGGAGGCATGAAGATACAATGGAATAAAGACAGTCTCTTCAATAAATGGTGTTGGGATAATTGGATAGATACATTACAAAAAAATGAAATTAGACCACCAACTTACATCATTCACACACAAAAAAAACCTCAAGACAGATAAAAGACTGAAATGTAAGAGGTGAAACCATAAAAATCCTAAATGAAACCATTGGCAGCAAAATCTGAGATATCTCTCATTGCAATATGTTTATGAATACATCTCTTAGGACAATGGACACTACTGAAAAAAATAAACAAATTGAACTATATAAAAATAAAGAGCTTCTGCACAACAAAAGAGATGATCAATAAAATGATAAGAGAGCCCACTTTATGGGAGAACATATTTGCCAATGATACATATGATGAGGTTAACCTCAAAAATCTACAGGGAATTCATACAAGTTAACAAAAGAAAGATAAAAAATCCAATTTAAAAATTAGCAAAGTACCTAAATAGATAGTTTTTGAAAGTGGACATACAGAAGGCCAAAAGGCATATGAAAAAAATGCTCAAAGTCACTAATTATCTGAGAGGTGCAAATCAAAATGACAATGAGGTACCACCTCACACCTGTTTGAATGGCTATCCTTAGCAAATTGCTCTCTTTCCTCAGGCTCAAATTCCCTAGTTATCTTCAGAGTGTAACTAAAACATACTTTATAGTCACTTCCAGCCTCAGCACCCAACTATTGCAATTCTGAGGCCACTTGAGAGGAAATACAATAGTTTGCAGATTTACACTGCTAGTATCCAGGTTGATGAATAATTTACATCCTCTCTATTGATAAGAGTTGTTGAAAGTATTGCTGAGTTGGTGTTGTAGCAGTGTGGAAAATAAAGCCATGTGCATCTACAAATGGCAATTCTTGAGTAAGAAACTCCAATTTACACAATTAACCTGGAGAATATAATTAGAAGTAGAAACAAAACTGTCCCAAAGCCTTTGCAACCTGTCTGTACTCCCTCCTCCAGACTACCTTTGATTACAGCAGTTTCTCTCTCTTTGGATGTAACTTTCCTTAGGCATCTATGTGAGATACATGTTTTGAGAGAGAAAAAACTGTCTTTGTCAAGTTTTCCCAACATTACCTCCCTTACATCTGTCTTTTTCCTCAGCTTATGACAACTGCTATCTCTACTAGAAGAGACTTATATGAGCAAAATGAGCTTTGTCATTTGGGATATGAACAAAGGGTTAAATTAAAGAGGCAGCTGTCTATACAACTGGTTAGAATGAAGTGAAGACTCAGCAGCATTTGTGGCAGCTGCTTCTAACTTTTATTTCTTCCCACTGTTTTTCTCCCTTCCACTCCTCTGGCCAGGGGAGCTGAGCTGCAAAGGTCCCCAAGTTCCTGAAAGTTTCAAGTGGTAATCTGGGGCTAAGTCCTCTAACTCCCTCCTTTCTAACTTCCCCTGAAGAAAATATGTTTAAGTCTCAAAATTGGAACTGGAGAGGAAATCTAAAATGTATAAGCCACTTTTTCATAATTTGCAGATAATTGCCCTCTCCTTTTTCAAAATCTTCTCAGCTTGCTTAGCCACGGTGACCTCAGTGGTTGAACATTGGCCTGTGAATCAGAAGGCCAGAATTTGATTTCCAATCAGGGTCAGGGCACACACCCAGGTTGCAGGCTTGATCCCTAGTAGGGAGCATGCAGGAGGCAGCTTATCAATGATTCTCTCTCATCATTTATGTTTCCCTCTCTCTCTCTCTCTCTCTCTCTCTCTCTCTCTCTCTCTCTCTCTCCCCTCTTCTTTGAAATATCTATAATATACTAATAAAAGGGTAATATGCAAATCGGCCAGGACACCCTCACAGTAATGATTGAACAGCAGGCTGCATGGGGTGACCAGGCCGGCAGTGGGGTTAGTGAGGCACTACCAAATGATTAAATAGCAGGCTATGTGGGCAACCAGGCCAGCAGGGGCAGCAGTTGGGGGCAACCAGGTCGGCACAGGGGGGCACAAAGGGTGACCAGACTAGCAGGAGGAGGCTGTTGGGGGTGACGAGGCCAGCAGGGGGCAGTTAGGGGTGATCAGACAGGCAGGCAGGTGAGCAGTTAGGAGCCAACAGTCCTGGATTGTGAAAGGGATGTTCTGACTACCGGTTTAGGATCAGACCTAAACCAGCAGTCAGACATCCCCTGAAGGGGTCCAGGATTGGAGAGGTTGCCAGCTGGGCTGAGGGGACCACCCCCAATGCGAATTTTGTGCACTGGGCCTCTATTTTATACATATATATCTATATCTATATCTATATCTATATCTATATCTATATCTATATCTATATCTATATCTATATCTATATCTATATCTATACAATATATATATATAATCTTCTCAACTGGTTTAAAGCAATCTTTTGCTCTTAGAACTTTGAAGTATATATTTTTTTTCTTTGCAGAACTTTTGAATAACTGCTTTTCTGAAAGAAAGACTATATTTTACTTTGAGTGATTCACTATTTTTTATCAATGCAGGTGATTATATCAAACATAAACAAAGATTGACAAGGATAACTGCAATCCAGTACCCAAATGCTCACATAATTCCCCCCTTCCTTTTCATTTTTGGGTAAAAATAATCAGGGACAAGAAGAAGAGGGGATTTATGAGAATAAATAACATACTATATTACAGCCAGAGCAATATTCAGATTCTCAGCTGGCAGAGGAATTCTTGAGCCTGATCTATAGTGAAAGCATGAGCAAACTGCTCCATGGAATGCAAAGAGAACCCTTGGTTTAATCTCTGTTCTAGTCTACAGAAGAGTCTCAGAGCAGTACTATTCCTGGAAGTCAAAGTGCTTACCCACATAACTGCCCCACTCCCAGCATGAGAAATCCAGGCCTACATGGCTGTGCCAGCACCTTGGCTCTTATTTCTGCAGTCCAGTTGCTTGGGTGAAATAGGAGTGCACTGCCTATCTATGAAAGAACCACTCTCAAAGAGATTTATAAGCTGTAAAGTACTAAAGAACATCAGGTGGCCCTGTCACTCACCATTTCTGGTATATGCTTTACTCCTTCAGTTGTCTTTTCTCATTATTGGACAAAAACTACAGAAATTGGTGGTGCAAGGTCAGGTCGTGCATATAATCAATCATGCCCATGTCCCATGGCCTAGAAACATAAATTGGCCTTAGTTCTGGATTCCCCAGTCTACACATGGAGAGCATTTGCCAGTCAGCAGCCTTACAAATACATCATAGAATGGTCAAGAAATGACCCTATGAAAGCTTTTGGTGAGGAGTGCTTTAAAGCCTTTTGAAGAAAAACTCTAAATTTCAACATGCAATTACACATCTGCATTGAAGTAAAAGCCCTGGTGTTTATATAGCCTTTTATTTCAATGTCAAATATCTGATGACTCATCAAAACTCTGCTCTGAAATGAGGAGAAGGCTGTGGTGAAAGAGTAGCCGTATCCAGCCATGAGTAACTTATAGGAAGATCAAAGAGCCAAGCCACATCCACTTTGCAAGCTGGGGACTTGTATCTCTGGTGGCATCTCACCCAGGTTCTATATTTAGTAAACAAAGGAGCTTGGAATTTGTGATAAAATGAAATAAAAAAGCAAGAATTTCATCATTCCATTCACCCATCTGCCCATTGCTTATTTTGAGTGTGTACTTAACTGCACTTTTCAGAACATAACAATCTCTATGTAGAGACAAAGATGACTCTTAATACAGGGCATGGGGGATGGGGGAGGAATGTTGCATTCCTTCCCTCCCCATTCTCTTTTTCCCAGGGCTCATCCAGCTGACAGGTGCCAGAAGGGAAGAAATATTAGCAAATGTTAGTTTCCAGCCCCAAAGAAGCTGTCACAAAAGGGAGACAGAACAAGGCAGCTCATAAAATCCTTCAACTGAGGGATGTAGCGAGGCCTATCTAATTACATAAGATTAGAAACAGTTTAACTTGCTTCAAATGAAACAAAATGACACCTCTGGCACCCTGTAATGATACTGTATTGGGAGGAAAGCACAAAAGGGTTTGTTCACCCTATCAGTAACACCAGTTTTTCTCATCCCACATTTTTTTTTAATACATCTGGTTTTAATATGGTGGTTTAAGTGAATTAAGTTAATTTTTAACCCACTGCTCAGGCTCTCCTTTTCTTTCTTCACTGTACATTTCAATTTGTGTTGGCATTGTCCTTCTTTTACACCTACCCAAGCTGAAAAAGGTAGAAAGAGATTATGTTGAGAAACTTTGCTTATCTCTGGGCTCTTGATTATTTTAATGTTCAAATAGCACTAACAATGATTTGAAAAGCAAGACTAGTCTTGGTTTGTTCCAGCTAAATTAAACAGATTTTATCTTTGTTCTTCTACCTAATTTGTTAAATACCAACAATGAATTAAGGACTCCATATATAATCAACGAGTCACTAAATGAGTCAAAAATTAGAAAACTACCATCTCAGTTACTCTTAACAAGAACACTCAGGGAATCTGGTATTTACTTAACACAAGACTCATTGAGTATTTTGTGCCTGTATTGGCAAAAAAAAGTAATTGGTGATTATATATGGAAGGTCTATAAGATAGGTATATTTCCCATGAAAGCAGGACTTTTGAACTAGAAAACAAGTTTTCTTCTACACATCCCATGAACATAGAAGTATAGTAGGATTTTATAAATGGCTATGGTTAAAAACCAAAGTTTAAATTTTGTTAGTGTTTTGATACCAAAAAATGGTAGTAATGTTTACTCGCGTGTGTGTGTTTTACCTTCTTTAAGATTTGTGCCTCAGGATTTTGCAAGCAGCATAATTCTTAACTCTAAGCTAACAGGGATTGTCTACTGTAATTGTCTACACAATTTAAATTGTGCTCTATCTTAATTTTTTAGGACCTTTTCCTGTGTTCTGAACTCTCTCTGAATTCAGATTGTAGTTGGAAGGAGAGAGGCATGAATCATCTACAGGTCCTCTAAAAAATTCAGTCTTTTAGGTGACTTCTGGTGTATTTTTCTTCTGTCTAAAAGCCACCCAGCAGGGAACTTAAGTAGCAAATGCTTTAACCCCAAGAAATGACTAATAATGGGGCATTTTATGCCCTCCAGCAAGCCAGTGAGGGTAATGATTTTGGGCACCTGTATCATTCAGTCCATGGATCATCACAAGGATGTCTTTGGAGGGCTAGTGCCTGCTGTGTGCTTTCATGAAAAGATTACCAACAATTGCGATCTATAGACTTGACTTAAGAGAAGCACCATTTTTACTATACTCAAAGTCAGCAAATTCTCATACTATATGCAAAGTCTTGTTAGGCTTCCATAATATTCTCTGTAATTTAATAGATTTATTTTTTTTCAAAATGGTCATCAATCATTAACTGACCACTGCTATACACAGGCATTGTTCTGAGTATACTAAGATAAATCAGAGGTGTTCCCTCACTTACGGAGTCCAGAGTACAGTGTGAGAAAGGAAAAATGACAAAGTGGTGTGAGAGTAGAGTTTCCTTGCAAAACTCTGTGAGTGTAGATAAAGGAATGATTAATTCTCTCAGGAGGGATCAGAAGGACTCACACAGGAATGACATTTGAGCTATATCCTAAAGAATGGATAGGATTTCACCAGGCAAAAAGAGGGGAAAAGCGAATTCCAAGTAGAGGAAACAGCATGTGAAAAACCTGATTAAAGTGTAGTGGACAGTTCTATTTACCATCACTTGAGGTGGCAAATATAAGTTATATAATACTGAGTTTGGATTTTCCCCCTCATGATTCCACTGCCATTTTCAAATATAGAACATGATATTTTAAGGCAATAACAAGAAAATGCCTCATATATTTGAAAATTCTTATTAAGCTATGATGCTTATCTAATGTCTTGCACATAGCAGGCCCTCAATAAATGCTTGCTCAATGATGAGTCTCGAATCTCTTTCCATTTATAAATTACTACTCTATAAAGGATCAGTTTACAAAGTAAAATTCTTGCCTGTGACTTAGGAATGGATGGTCACAGTTCTGCTCTCTGTTATCCCAGCCTGTTCTTTGTCACTGCCACTATACTTTAATTGTGTTTATGAGAAGCAGGGAAAAGTGTCCTTGGTTTGAATCTTCAGTAACACAGATTTCTACAAGGAAGACCTCTATATAAATAAAATCCAAATAAATGCAATTTGAACAAGACATGGGGCTGGTGTCCTAGGAACTTTAGTGATACTGGCTGATATGAATGGGCATACCTCACAATTTAAATTTTATAGTAGAATCTAAACATGATTGATCAGACACTTTATCCTATATAATAAAAGCTTAATATGCTACATGTTTGGTCATCCAATCATCATTCAACCAATCAAAGAGTAATATGCTAATGATATGCTAAAGCCACTCAACCGCTTGCTGTGGCATGCACTGACCACCAGGGGGCAGATAATCTGATAGGTAGGTTAGCTTGTTGCTGGGGTCTGGCTGATGCCGACTGAGCGAGATGGACCAGACATGCCCTAGAGCCCTCCCACACTCCCTCCCTGGCCCTGGTAGTGCACTAGTGGGATCACTAGGGCTGGCCTATGGGATCAGCTGAAACTGGCTCTCTGACATCCCCTGAAGGGTCCCAGATAACGAGAAGGTGTAGACCAGGCCAAGGGATCCCACTGGTGCATGAATTCATGCACCGGGCCTCTAATAGGGCAATAATAAAGAAAGGAGTCATCTGCATTGAACAGCCTTAATAGCATAATGTGGCATTGCCTATACTTTTCTTATTAAGGAAAAGAAGATAAAGCTTTATTATTTTTTATAAATTATTCAATAACCTTTAGGATAGTCATATATTTTGCCTTGAAAATCACCAGGGGATAGATGACAGAAAATGCAGTTAGACATAAACCATTTGCAATTATACCGAGTGGCCAGATTATTATGATCTCTGAATACATAATAATCTGGCCACTCAGTGTATATCCTCCTATATAATAAAAGGCTAATATGCAAATTGTCCCTTGACCAGGAGTTTGACAAGCAGGCAGGCCAACAGACCACCCATGTCCCCTCCCCCTGGCAAGGCTGGCCAGACCCCACCCATGCACAAATTCATGCACCAGGCCTCTAATATAATGCATTCAGAGATTATAATAATCTGGCCATTCAGTGTATATTCCTTTTATTGGGTGTCTGAATCTAGTTTTTTGGAAAATTCCCACCAGGAAATCGTGTTTCATTGTGAATCTACTTTGTATCATAAATAAACTCATTCAACCTTAGCCAGTTTGTCTCAGTTGATAGAGTGTTAGTTTGTGGACCAAAAGGTCCTGTGCCGCTCCAGCACAGCTAAGGGTTTGGCGAGCCTGAGGGAGGGCTGGTGAAGGATGAAGAATAAAGATAGACAAAGAGAATAAGCTGGGTCTAGGTGGATCTTCTGTGCTTTGCTAAGGCCACAGAACAGATCCAGACTGCAAAGCTGACGCTTTATTTATTGTCAGGGGCAAACAAGGTAATTTACAATGTTCTTGTAAGTTTTACTTGTTTTGGCAGCACTTGCTGTCCCTCCCACAGCCCATTAGCTACCCAGGAAAGATCTAAGAAGCAGTCACAAGATCAAGCTTTATACTTAGAAGTCTGTGCCCTCTAAGTTGGGACTTGTTTGTGACTTTGCCAGCAGGTCATTCCGATGCTTAACTCTATAACTGCTCCCTATATCTCTCCCTTTCTTTTAAATTTAAGCTACTAATAATGGAAGTAACTTAAACATCAAGAACAAAGTTCTGACTATTAAAACATTAACAAAATAATGCCAATGCAAAACCCATTAACAAAACAATGCAAAACCCAGACATAGCTATTAATAAAACAATGCAACACAATAATAGAGAAATCAAACTACAGTAACATTTTCCTACTAAACGAAAGTTTCTTTTGCTGATTTACTCAAGAGTCCTCGGACTTGGCTGCTCAAGAGTTTGCAGAAGACTGGCAGTTAACCAATGCTAGCAGAGCCAGAAACATGGTTGAGGGAGTAGCTTCCACTTCTTGCTTTTCTGCCATCTTCTGGGCCTCAGTTCTTAACTTCTTCAGCTGACCCCAGGTTGACACGTCAATACCTTGCATAGCCTTCCTCATCTTCCTTTTCTGTTTTGCTGTCATTGGGGCAACTCTCAGTCTTTTGAACGATGGGAGAAGGAGCTTCTCTGGGTCCATGGTGGTGATACATGTAACTCTCTGGCACCCAAATTGGCTGCTTTGCTCCCTCTGGAAAGATACAAACACAACCTCTTCCCTACATCCTTACTGGATCTGGTCCAAACCATTGTCCAGTTTGTGCATCCTTCCATCGGGCTAACCCTGCAGAGGCTATTGTACAGGAGGCCTGATGCTTTTCGGATGCTGTACAACCCTCTGCATCACAATTCAAAAAATTTAAAGTATAAAGAACATGACTGAGTTTGTTTTGAGGTGACACGTAACATCCATCTCCCCTTTCCGTTTTAGTAATTGTATTTTTAGAGTATGATTTGCTCTTTGCACTGTTGCTTAACCTTGAAGGTTGTAAGGGATACCAGTTTTATGACAGATTTGATATTGTTGACTAAAATGTTGAAAAGCAGAACTACTGTATGCGGGTCCACTGTCTGTCTTTAGCTCTAAGGGAGGACCTAGTACCATAAAGGCAGCTAGGCAATGTTTAATTGCATGCTTGGCACTCTCTCCCATTTGGGGAGTCACAAAGATAGAGCAGGAGCAGGTATCTTCATTAACATGTACCCATCTATGCTTACCAAATTCCGGTATGTGGGTGACATCCATTTGCCAAATTTGATTAGATTTAAGACCCTTAGGATTATCCCCCAACAATTGTACAGGGCAATGAATTATACATTGAGAGCACTGCTTAACAATTTGACAAGTTTGCTCCTGAGAAATATGGAATTGTTTGCATAAGGCAGCAGCATTTTGATGATGCAAAGCATGGGAGGACTAGGCAAGAGAAAATGGGGTAGCCTCTTGCATTACAGCAAGGAGGCAATCTATAGCATCATTGCCTATAGCTAATGGACCAGGGAGACCTGAATGAGACTGGATATGACCAATAAAGCAGGGAAATTGTCATTTTTCTAATGACTTTTTGAAGGTTGAAAAATAAATGAAAGAGTTCCTCTGAATTAGTGTGCCCTACAGTAGCTGTTTCAATAATTTTGGCAATACTTACTGTTGTGGAGCGAATACAAGTGAATGACCACTGAAGCCCAGACCAAATTAAAATTTAGGGAACCTTTATTAGCTGGCCGGGTGAGCGACTAGCCTGGCGACTGCTCTGCCATTCTCCATGCAGGGAGACCAGAGAGCAGCAGCAACCCTTTGTGTAGGACCCCTTTTAAGCACATTAATCACATCCTGTTCTTGCAGAGCAAGCAAACCAAGACAAAACAGTTTTTCCCAAGCAACATCAGACTCATGCCATTGACAACCATGTTGTTCACATGGGTCATCCTGTTCTTCAGAAAGCTGATAGTGTTCTGTGAAAGAAGGTCTACATGCTGGGAAGGGGCCATGAGACCATAACTCAAGGCCTGGCCTGGTGTCAGCACTGACAACTCCATCTGGGGCATAGTCCATGGCCTCTCTGGAATGGGAAAAATTCCCACTCTCCAACACTTACCACATAGGCACTATCACTATATAGGTTAATGGGCTCTGTAGCAAAATCTGTCAAGGCATAGATAAGAGCTTGTATTTCTACCAGTTGTGCTGAAATATAAGAGGTTTGAAGGACCTTTGCACCTCTGCCACAGTAGCATCCAGCTTTTCCAAAACTGGATCCATCTGTAAAAATTGTTAGTGCCTGAGGTATAGGTTGTGACTTGACTATCTTTGAGAAGGTAAAGGTAGTGACTG
Source organism: Pipistrellus kuhlii (assembly GCF_014108245.1). Classification (NCBI taxonomy): domain Eukaryota; kingdom Metazoa; phylum Chordata; class Mammalia; order Chiroptera; family Vespertilionidae; genus Pipistrellus; species Pipistrellus kuhlii. Next base: position 29,315,692 of record NW_023425471.1, read on the forward strand.
AGAGAAATTGTAAAACCTTATTTGCTGGATAATGGTTACCAACCTGTCTGGAGAAATTAGCAAGTGCAACTTGCCAATTTGTTGATCATTGCCAGAGCCAATCTTGCTGTATAGCTGTAAATGGCACTACAATAAGGTCAGGGTCTTGGCCCACTAATTGGCCTGTTTGAAGGCGGGCTCAAGCTATTAGCTGGGAAACCAAATCATGGAAAGGAGTTAATGCCTTCGTTGAAGAATGAGCCAAATATAGCCATTCAACAACTCTAGGAGTTTGCCAAATGACCCCAGTGGGTTTATGTGTGGTAGGAAAAATTAAAACCTGTAAGGGAAGGTAGTAATCAATTCTAGTAAGTAGTGCTGAACTTAAGGCATCCTCAACTTTATATAAGGCTATCTTGGCTTCCTTTGTCAAGCAGCGTGGGGATGATGGAGATGAATATCTCCTTAGTATATGAAATAAAGGGCTTAAGTCAGCAGTACTTAATTTTAAAGCAGGTCAAACCCAGTTAATATCTCCTAATAATTTTGTAATGTAAGTGAAGAGTCAGTCGAATTTGAATTTTCTGAGGTTTTATTGTTTTTCCCTCAATAATGCTGCCAAGATGAGAAAAAGAAAATGTCCTTTGAACTTTTTCGGGTGCTATGCATAATCCAGCACAATGCAGGGAATCTTGAAAATCTACACAGATATTATTTAGATCCATTTAATTTCTATGAGCTAAGAGAATGTCATCCATCTAATGAATAATATAAGCCTAAGGATATTTTTTCCTTATAGGATGTATGGCTGCAGCCACAAAATCCTGACATAAGGTAGGACTATTGGCCATGCCCTGAAGCAATACTTTCTATTGATACCTCTTTATGGGCTCCTTAAAATTTGTCACAGGGACACTAAATGCAAATCTTTTGCAATCTTTATGATGGAGAAAAATAGAAAAATAGTCCTTAAGATCTAAGACCAGTAAATGATATTTCAATGGGATACCTATAGGGCAGTGTTTCCCAAAGTGTGGTACGCATACCCCCAGAGGTACGAGAAGAGTTTGGTGGGGATATGCACTGCACCGTGCTTAGCTGCACCTAACTCTATGTTCTCATGAGTACTCAGCATTACAAAAATTATAGAAGGGGTACACATACGTCAAAAGTTTGGGAAACACTGCTAGGGGATGGTAACCCCGGCTGAATGGGTCCCGTAATCTCCATGGTTTTATTAATTGCTCTTAGGTCTTGCAATAGTCTCCATTGACCAGACTTTTTCTTTATTACAAATATGGGTGTGTTCCATGAACTGTGAGTGGGTTCAATATGCCCTGCCTCAAGCTGTACTCGAACCAATTCTTGTGCAGCTTTTAACTTCTCTCCTAATAGGGGCCATTGATCAACCCAGACAGGGGTATTTCAAGCCAGGTAATTTTAACTGCCGTATGCTGGGTCACAGAGACAATCAAGGCCCCTGTCGAAAATTCTGGTAACCTAATCCATGCCTTCTCTTTTGAGTGGACATTAGGCTAGATGAACGTCTCCCTTGCTGGTTCTTTCCTGGTCCCTTAGGGGGTGAAATCCTTGATTAAGCATTTGAAAAGTAACAATGGAACTGGGACTTATTATTAAAACCCACATCGGCTCTAACATCTCCTGAGCCCATAGGTTAACAGGCAAATGTTGCATAAGGTTGAAAATAGCTTGTATTTCCATCAGGATCTTCCCATCGAAGGAGTTGCGCACTCTGCAAGGGTTGAGTAACATGCCCCACTCCTTGCAATTCGGAAGCCATGGGGTTTAAAGCCCAGGCTTGTGGCCAGTGTCTGAAAGCAATGACTGACATATTAGCTCCAGTATCTATAACCCCTTTAAAAGGCTTCCCATTAATCCTCAGTTCTAACTCAGGCCGGCCCTGCTTAACTAAACGTGCCCAGTATACACCGTCGCTGGACCCAAAACCTGCTGCACCCAGGGGCCAACCAGTAAAAGGCCTCCCTTCTGGATAGTAGGGCAGAAGGAGAATTTGTGCTATTTTTGTTTCTGGTAAGACCTGAATTATAGTATTAATTGTTTGTGCCATTACTTTAATTTCTCTAGTATAGTCCTGATCTGTCGCCCCAGGGAAAACTTGAAACCCTTTCAATGTTAAACTACTCCTCCCTAAAATTAATCCCATCATGCCTGCGGGAAGGGGACCATACACTCCTCTGGCAATCGCCTGAGGCCCCATCTCTGGGGTTAGTACATATTGGGAGGTGGGATTGAGGTTCAATCCTGCGCTTCCCAGGGTGGCACGGTAGAGGTTTGGAATGGTTGGTTTTGGGACCAACCGGCTGGAAAGACTGCAGTGGGGTTAAGGATGAGGCCCCTACTGTTTGGTGGGGCCAGGGCTTGCCCCGCTTGAAGTTTCCCTGCCTAGTGGGTATTAATTTACCATCAACATCAGTCTTGGAGCAGCATTCACTCACCCAATGCTTTCTTCTTCTGCATCTTGGACATAATCCGGACTGCTTATTTCCACTCCCTGTAGCCCTTTGACTTCTATTTGTAGTACCGGTGTTACAGTCTTTAGCAAAAAGCCCTAGCTTGCCACAGTTAAAACATCCCCCCTTTCTTTTCTGCTTACCAGCAAACAACATTTCCTTTAATGTGGCAGCTAATACTCCTCCTTGAACATAGGCTGGTCCAATGGCAGCACAAACACGGATGAAATCATGTACAGCACCATTCCTCCTGTAGGGACGGAAAGCTGCTTGACATACTCTATTTGCATTTTCAACAGCTAATTGTTTCACTAGTATCTTTCCATCCTCAGGGTCAGCCACAACCATGCCTACGGCCTGGAACAAACAAGCCACAAAATCCTGATATGGCTCCTCATGGCCTTGCCTAATTTTGCTTATGTCTAAAGACTTACCCTTTTGTTGGCAGCTGCCTCCAGGCTTTGGTAGCACATATATTTATTTGCTGATAAGCTTGCATGGGGTACACTAACTGAGCCTGCAAAATCCCATGAGGTCCGGTGCCCATGAGCATATTAATTGTAATGGGTACCCCATGAGCTTGGTTTCTGTTAGCCTGCTACGCACTAAGCTCTGCTCAATTAGATCCCCATAAGTAATCTCCAGGTTAGAGACAAGGCTTTGAAACAGTGTTCCAATCACTAGGAGCCATAGCTTTCTCAGATAGTGTATCTAGTAACCTCAGCACAAAGGGGGAAGTCGGTCCATACATAGAACAAGAAGTCTTCAACTCCTCTAAAGTTTTAAAAGGTATAGACTGATAGCCACAGAGCATCTGCCCTGGATTCTGACGATCAGGCTGCTCAAATATAGGATATAAATTGAACCCTGATGTATCTTCCCCAGTCTGCCTGGCCTTAGGCAGAGTCTGCTGGAGTAAAGACAAAAGGCACCATTATTTTTTTCTGCTTTTTAGGGGGTAAAAGGAGAGGCTTATGAGCAACAGTAAGTTCTCCAAATGTTTGTGTCAGACCCCCATCAGCCCAAACCCGCCAGCACTATTCCTTTTCTTCCTCCAATCCTCACTCATATTTGGGAGGAAGCACATTGGAGGGCTCTCTCCCACAGGAGCTGTAGCCCCAGGTGGAGGCGCAAATGGTGGAGTAGGAAGCCTTTGGCAAACTTCCCCCATCTGTCTTGATTCCCCTGCCACATACCTCCATTCCCCTTCTGGAGTGGGCTCTAGGCAGTTCCAAATACGGGACCACAGACTGAAAGTAGAGGCAGGCATTTCCTGTGAACCTTCAGCTATATTATGATCGCCAAGTTGTTTTCCTACCTTCTCACATGCCTCTATATTTACCTTTTCTTCCTCAGAAAACCATGGGCAGGTTTTACTCACAAATCAAAAAGCTATTCATACCTCACAGAACAGCCCCTTGCTTGGAGCACAGCATTAAGCATGGATACACATACATTTCTTTTCCTGCAATCATGAATTTCCCATGTTTTACACCTAGCCAGTACTACACCCCTTTCTTACTACGTGTGCATGCCTTGGGGCCTCCTTTCACCTGACAATTGAATTCCCTCACACTCAGGTCCGCATTGAGTGCCACTTGGGCCGAACTCAGCACCTTCTTGGGCACCACTTGAGCAACACCAGCACAGCCAAGGGTTCGGAGAGCCTGAGGGAGAGCCGGTGAAGGATGAAGAATAAAGATAGACAAAGAGAATAAGCTGGGTCTAGGTGGATCTTCTGTGCCTGGCTGAGGCCACAGAACAGATCCAGACTGCAAAGCTGATACTTTATTTATAGTCAGGGGCAAACATGGTAATTTACAATGTTCTTGTAAGTTTTACTTGTTTTGGCAGCACTTGCTGTCCCTTCCACAGCCCATTAGCTACCCAGGAAAGATCTAAGAAGCAGTCACAAGATCAAGCTTTATACTTAGAGGTCTGTGCCCTCTAAGTTGGGACTTGTTTGTGACTTTGCCAGCAAGTCATTGCAAGGCTTAACCCTATAACCGCTCCCTACAAGGTCCTAGGTTCAATTTCAGTAGAGGGCATGTATCTTGGTTGTAGTTTCTTCACCAGCCTAGGCCCTGGTCAGGGCTCATGCAGGAGACAACCAATCAACGTGTTTCTCTCACTTCAGTATTTCTCTCTGTCTTTCCCTCTCCCTTCCACTCTCTGTAAAAATCAATAGAAAAATATCCTTGGGTAAGGAAGAAAAGAAAGAGAGAGAGAGAGAGAGAGAGAGAGAGAGAGAGAGAGAGAGAGAGAGAGAGAGAGAGAGAGAGAGAGAGAGAGAGAGGAAGGAAGGAAGGAAGGAAGGAAGGAAGGAAGGAAGGAAGGAAGGAAGGAAGGAAGGAAGGAAGGAAGAAAAAATCTTCTTCAGTTTCAAACCTCAGTATCTATCTTGCTGGCTCTTTTGGGCCCATTCTCTATGGCTACACCTTTCTAGAGGCCATGATATCAGGTCACAGAATGTACTCTTTCAGGCCATGCACTTCACTGGATAAATATTCTTTCAACAAATAGTTATTTAGTGCCCCCTACAGTCAGGCACAGTGCTATGTTCTAATGATATGGAAGTAAATAAGACAACAACAACCTGCCTCCATAGCATCCTCAGCCTAGTGAGATGGCTGATAATCTCTTTTGGGTACTGGTCTCTATTGAACATTTGATTCTGACTGGTCTTACATTACTTAAATATTAGGTGGGCTCTGTTTCTCCAAAGAAAGGCAAGAACTTTTGTCTCTGATTAATGGAGTCTATTGAAATCTGATGTAGGAGGTTATTTTTCAAAATATTAGCCTTCATCCTCTTTTGGAGCCTGTAGCATGATAGAAAAAATACAGACTTTTGAGCCAAACAGTCAGGGTTTCTGATTCCCTAACTAACAGTGGGATTTCAGGAAATTTACCTAGTCATATAAACTCAGTTTTCTCATCCCTAAAACAGTGTTCCTCCTATGCACTTTGCAGGATGATTATAGTGATTGAATGAATCGATGTGTATGAAGCACCTCACACAAGATCCATGTGCCAATCAATGTTAGTAAGTGGGAAAATGAGATTTTAAACCCAGGGCTTTCTGATTCACAAACCTAGTCTCTGCTTCCTCACAAAGGCTCTAAAAAATAATAGTTTATTTAAATCTCATCAAAACTCTGTAAGGGAGGGAAGCAATACTACAGCTGAAGAAACAAATAGATAGAAAAGGAGAAATATGCTAATTTGTTTACAGATACTTAGGACATCTGTGACAAAGCTGACATGAACTCTAGAGTGTCAGCATCCTATTCTAGCTGTGAATGCTTAACATCTAAATGTGCAGTTACATCCATTACTTCTATAAGCATTTATGGACTACCACTGTGTGCCAAATTTGATTGTAGGTTTTTTTTAATTATCTAAAGTTTTACATATGTCTCCTTTTTCCCCCAACTGAACCACCCTCCCCAAGCCATTCCCACCCCAGCCAAACCCCCACCACCCGAGTGTCTATGACCATTGATTATGCTAATGTGCATGCATATAAGTCCTTTAGTTGCTCTCTAACCCCCCTCCTACCATTTGTCTCTAGATCTATTTTTGTTCATCAAATTATGTTGATCATTATATACCACATGTGAGTGAGATCATATGATATTTATCTTTCTCCGACTGGTTTATTTTGCTTAGCATAATGCTCTCCAGTTCCATCCATATTGTTAAAATGGTAAAAGTTCCTTCTTTTTTATAGCAATGCAGTGTTCCATTGTGTAAATGTACCACTGTTTTTTTAAGATCCACTCATCTGCTTATGGGCATTTAGGCTATTTCCATATCTTAGCTATTGTAAATTGTGCTGCTATGAACATGGGGGTGCATATATCCTTTCTGATCGGTGTTTCTGTTTTCTTGGGATATATTCCTAGAAGTGGGATTACTGGGTCAAATGGGAGTTCCATTTTTAACTTTTTGAGGAAACTTTATACTGTTTCCACAGTGGGTGCACCAGTCTGCATCCCTACCAGCAGTGCATAAGAGTTCCCTTTTCTCCACATCCTCAATTTGAGCCTGGATGCACAAACTTGGAGAGCTTGTTTCCTGTGACCAGACCCCAGTCCCATGCAGGGAGGCTGCACTGAATTTGAGCCTGGGCACATGGACACGGGAAGTTTGTTACCTGCAGGACCAGACCCCAGGCCCAAACAGGACAACAGAGGCAACTGACCTTGATTCAGGGCAAGTGCACACAGAAGTCTGTTTTTCACAGCATAGGAGTGGACCACCTGTCAAAACAGTGCAATTGTGCATCCTGGTCCCCCAAGCAGACCAGGGACCCTGATTCTCTGCATGAGAGGCAGCACCGAGCACCAGTGACTTGACTCTGTTTCTCATCACGTGCTCCTGGGGACCCTGATTTCCCATGCCTTCACACTACGAGCAAGTGACACCAATTCTTGGTGCATGTACACACAGGGACCCTGATTCTCTGTGCAAAGCCACACCAAGCAACAGAGACTCTGATACTCAATTCTTGGCATGGGCACAAGGGGTCTCTGACTCCTGACACGTGTTAGGGGACTCTGATTTTTGGCACATTCCAGTGGGGTCTCTGTTTCAGTGCGGTGCAGGTGGGGTCCCTGAATCTGGGTGCACACACAAGGCCACAATAAGCACCTGTGACTCTGATCCTGGGCGAATGTGGCACCCACCAACGCACAGCAGCCACACATCTTGGTGTCGGAGCTCTTCAGTGACCCTTGGGGGGTGCAAAACTCCCATTGCATATGGCCCAGCCCCCACAACTTGACGTTTGAACATTTTGGTGATAGTTAGAATGGGGCAAAAAGGAAACAATCCCCAGAGGAAAGAAAATGAATCTCTGAGAAAGGAAATAATTGAAAAGGAAACATGCAGCATGACAGAAAAAGAATTCAGAGTTGTAGGAATACAGTTCATACTCCAGATGGACAAGAAAATGAACAACCTATGCAAAAACCAGGAAGAAATAAAAAGTAATATACCTAGAATAAAAACACTGTGGAAGGTTTCAACAGAAGACTAGAAGAATCAGAGGACCAAATTAGTGAGTGAGAAGATAAGGTACAGAAACAAGCCCAATATGAACAGCAACTGGAGAAAAAAATTAAAAAGCAGGTGGAGAGCCTAAGGAAGCTTTGGGACAATATGAAACAAAGTAACATATGTATAATGGGGCTGCCAGAAGAACAAGAGCAGCAAGGTTTAGAAAATCTTTTTAAAGAAATAATGACAGAAAACTTCAGAGATATGGAGGAAAAAGTTACACAGGTACAGAGTCCCAAGCAAGATGAATCCCAAAAGACCCACACCAAGACACATCTAATCACAATGGCAAATGTTAAAGACAAAGAGAGAATCTTAAAGGTTGCAATAGAGAGACAAAGAGTTACCTACAAAGGATTCTCCACCAGATTAGAAAATGATTTCTCAAAAAAAAAAAAAAAATACATGAAGCTAGAAAGGAATGGAAGGAGGCATACAAAATGATGCAAAGCAAATGACTGAATCATAGAATAACGTATCCAGCAAGGTTATCAATCAAAATTGAAGGGAAAATCAGGAACTTTGCAGACAAATACAAAACAAAAACAAAACAAAAAAAACCTAAGGCAGTTTATCACTACTAAGCCAGCAATGCAAGAAATGCTAAAGGGAATGCTATAAAAAGAAGAAATAGAAAGGGAGGAAGGAACACAGGCATAAAATACAGAAATGGCTACAAACAAGTACCTATCAATAAAAACATCAAACGTAAATGAATTAAATGCTCCAATCAAAAGACTTCAAGTGAATGAATGGATAAGAAAACATGATCCATATACGTGCTGTCTATAGGAGACCCACCTCAGAACAAGGGACTCGCACAGACTGAAAATGAAGGTATGGAAAAATATCTATCAAACAAATGTAAATAAATAAAAAAGCTGGGGTAGTAATACTTATATCTGACAAAATAGAACTCAAAGTGAAGATCATAACAAGAGACAAGAAAGGCCACTTCATAATTCTTCTCAATACAAGAAGAGAATATAACTCTGATAAAAATTTAATTTATGCATCCAATACAGGAGCACCCAAATACATTTTTTAAAAAAAACCTTCTGAAATATATCAGGGATGAGATTTACAGCAATAGAATCATAGTAGGAGACTTTAATGCCCCATTAACATCACTGGGTATCAAAGAAACCTCAATTCTAAATGACTCAATAGATCAGATGGACTTAATCAACATCTTTAGAACATTTCACCCCAAAACTACGGAATATACATTCTTCTCAAACACACATGTGACATTTTCAAAGATAGACCACATATTGGGACACAGGCAAAGTCTTTCCAAATTCAAGAGGGTTGAAATCATACCAAGCAACTTCTCTCAGATCACAATGGCATAAAATTAGAAATCAACTACAGTAAAAACAATCACAAAAATTCAAACACGTGGAAACTGAATAGCATACTATAAAACAATGAGTGGGTTACCAAAGAGATAAAAGAAGAAAAAAACACATCCTGGAAACAAACAACAATGAAAACACAACAATCCAAAATCTTTGTGATACAATAAAAGTAGTACTGAGAGGGAAGTTCATAGCAATAGAGGCTTACCTGAAAAACAAGAAAAACTGATAATAAACCATCTAACTCTGCAACTTGAAGAATTACAAAGAGAACAACAAGAAAAACTCAGAGGATAGAGAAACCAAGATGGCGGCATCGGGTGGACACCCGAATTCAGCCTACCACAACAAATTTGAATTTAGAACTGAAAAACAGGGGAAACATCACCCTGAAACGCCGGATGACTGGCTGAGAAGAGGTTCTACCATCTGTGAAGGAGAAAGAAGGCACGCTGAACCTCAGGAACTGAGAAGGTGCGGAGAACTGTGCGCGCAGAAAGGTAGCCACAGAGTTTGCTGCTGGCTTGCTAGCGGAGTGTGGAGAGGGCGGGCTGAGTTCGCTGCTGGCTTACTCCCTGTGCTCGGAGAGGGCAGAAAGGTAATGTGCGGCTGGCTTTCTTGTTCAGGAGGAAAACAGAACCACCCTATTGCGCTGATAGACGGCCCCAGACAGGGAGAGGCCAGACTGTCAGGCAGTGGGCAGAGATCTCTTGGAGGTGTGTGAAGCCAGTGGCCATTACTGCAGGACTCAGGAACCAGACCCTCGTAGGAAGGGGCTGAATAAAGCTTGTCTGCACCACCTCCCGAGACTCCGCTCCATCCAAGCGGAGCACAGAAGCCCTTCCAGTGGCTAGCTTTCTCATTCATAGTGAATGGGACTCTCCTAGGGAGGAATCTAAAGCTTGTCTGTGCCTATACCAAAGAGGTGCGCATGCCTGCAACCAATTGTGCAGGATTCAACAAAGCTTGTCTGTGCCACCCCGAGACTCCGCCCGATTCAAGGGGAATACAGAAACCCTTCTACTTGAGACACTTCTGATCCCCATAGCCAATTGGTTTGGAGATTAACGCTTCCCAGTAATACCAACAACAAGCAAGGCTTAACAACAAGACTGCACACACATCCCACAAAGGACTACACCAAGACTGTCCACCTCAGGTAACTGAGAGGCTGACTCACTGAACCATATAGGACACCTTAGCCCACAAAGCCACCCAACCAACTCAGGGAAGCTGTGAAAATGCCAAGACAGGAAAATAGATCACAAACAAAAGAAATGGAGGAAAAGAAGAGAATGGATATAGAGTTCAAAACCACGCTTATAGGGTTTTTCAAGAATTTCCTAGAAAAGGTCGATAAGACCTATGAGGAGATGAAAAAGGATCAACAAGAACTAATAATGTATCAACAAGAAATAAAGAATACATTGTCTGAAATAAAAAATATCATACAGAGTCCTAAAAACAAAATGGAAGATCACAAGAATCAAGTAAAAGATTTGGAACATAAAGAGCCAGAAGACACTCTTCCACAGAAGCAAGAAGACAAGAGAATCCCGAAAGTTGAAGATAATGTAAGAAACCTCTGGGACAACTTCAAGCGAACCAACATCAGAATTATGGGGGTCCCAGAAGAAGAGAGAGACCAAGATACTGAAAACATACAGAAAGAAATAATGACAGAAAACTTCCCCCACCTGGTGAAAGAATTAGACTTACAAGTCCAGGAAGTGCACAAAACTCCAAACAAAAGGAATCCAAAGAAGACCACACCACGACACAACAAAATTAAAATTCCAAGAGCAAAAGACAAAGAGAGAATATTAAAAGCAGCAAGAGAAAAGCAGGTAGTTATCTATAAAGGAGCACCCATATGATTGTCAGCTGATTTTTCAATAGGAACCATGCACGCCAGAGGGGAATGGCAAGAAATATTCAAGATGATGAATAGCAAGAACCTACAACCAAAAATAATCTACCCAGCAAAGCTATCACTGAGAATCAAAGGCCAGATAAAGAGCTTCACTAGTAGAAAAAAGCTAAAGGAGTTCATCACTGCCAAACCAGAATTTATGAATTGCTGAAGGGGGTTCTTTCAGAAGAGAAAGTAAATAAAGTTAAAAACTATGAACAACAAATACATAACTATCAATGAGTGAATCTAAAAACCAAGGGAATTTAAAAAAAATCTGATGAACAATATTAACTGGTGAATATAATAGAATCAGAGGTATGGAAGGGGAGTGAACTGACGATTCTCTGGGAAAGAGGCGAGGGGGGTGTGGGAAGACACTGAACATAAACTGTGCACCTATGGATGAGGACAATGGGGGGTGGGAACCTGGTGGAGGGGAGCAATGGAGGGGGGCGGGAAATGAGGAACATTTGTAATAATATGAACAATAAAGATTTATTACAAAATAATAAATTTTACTATAATTATATATATATATATAAAAGCCCAGAGTGAGAAGAAAGAAGGAAATAATAAAGATCAGAGCAGAAATATATGATATAGAGACCAAAAAAAAAATACAAAAGATCAATGAAACCAAGAGCTGGTTCTCTGAAAAGATAAACAAGATTGATGAAACTCTAGCCAGGCTCACAAAGAAGCAAAGAGAGAGGATCCAAATAAACAAAATCAGAAATGAAAGGGGAGAGATAACTACAGACCCCACAGAAATACAAAGAATCATAAAAGAAAATATTATGAGGAACTCTTCTCCAACAAAGTGGTCAACCTAGAAGAAATGGACATATTCCAAAAAAAAAATAAATAAATAAATAAATAAATAAATAACACAACCTTCCAAAACTCAGCCAGAAGGAATAAAAAAACCTGAATAGGCCAGTAAATATAGAGGAAATTGAAGCAGTAATCAAAAATATTCAAACAAACAAAAGCTCTGGACCAGATGGCTTCCCAGAGGAGTTTTATAAAACATTCATAGAAGAAATAAAACTTCCTCAGACTTTTCAAAAAAATTAAAGAGGAAGGAGTACTTCCAAGCTGTTTCTATGAAACCAGCATTACCCTAATCCCAAGACCAGATAAAGATGATACAAAGAAAGAGGATTATAGGCCAATATCCCTCATGAACATAGATGCCAAAATCCTCAACAAAATTTTAGCAAATAGAACCCAGCAATACATTAGAAAGATCATACACTGTGAACAAGTGGGATTTATTCTGAGGATGCAAGTATGGTACAATATCTGCAAATCAATAAATGTGATACAATGTATAAAGAAAATGAGAGATAAAAACTACATAGTTATATCCATTAATGCAGAAAAAAGCATTTCACAAAATCCAACATCCTTTTTTGATAGAACCCTTAGCAAGGTGGGAATAAAAGGATCATACATCAACATAATAAAAGCTATATATGACAAACCCAGAGCAGACATCATACTCAATGAACAAAAACTAAAACCATTTCCACTAAGAACAGGAACAAGACAGGGATGCCAAGTCTCACCACTCCTATTCTATATAGTACTGGAAGTACTAGCCATTGTGATCAGACAAGAAGAAATAAAAGGCATCCAAATTGTAAAAGAAGAAATAAAACTGTCACTATTCCCTGATGACATGATATTGTACATAGAAAATCCCAAAGACTTCATAAAAAAAAACACACTACTAGACTTAATAGAAACAACCATGGCAGCAAAATACAATAACAGACATTTGTCATAGCAATATATTTAATGATACAGCTCTTAGGGCAATGAAAACTAAGGAGAAGATAAACAAATAGGACTACATCAAAATTAAAAGCTTCATGCCAAGAAATCCATTGTATTTCTACACACCAATAATGAACTTACAGAAAGAGAGAATAAAAAAGCAATCCCATTTACTATCGCACAGAAAAAAAATTAAGATACCTAGAAATAAACTTAACTAAGGAGGTAAAACTACATGACACTGAAAAAAGAGATAGAGGGAGATATAAACTAAGATATAAAATAAACTCAAAATGGATCAAGGACTTAAACATACGACAGAAAACTATAAAAATACCAAAGGAATCTATAGACAGAAAAATCTCTGACATATGTCAAAGCTATTTTTTTACTGATACCGCTCCTAGGGCAATGGAAACTAAAGAGAAAATAAAAAATGGGACTACATCAAAATAAAAGGCTTTGGTAGAGCAAAAGAAACCATTAATAAAACAACAAGAAAGCCCACTGCATAGAACATATTTGCCAATGATATCAACAATAAGGGTTGAATCTCCAACATTTACAGGGAACTTATGCAGTTTAACAAAAAGAAGATAAACAACCTAATTAAAAAAAAAATGAGCAACGGTTCTAAATAGACAGTTTTTGAAAGAAGACAGAAGGAAGGCCAAGAGACATTTTAAATATATATATATATATTATTGATTTTTTTACAGAGAGGAAGAGAGAGGGATAGAGAATTAGAAACATCGATGAGAGAGAACCATTGATCAGCTGCCTCTTGCACGCCCCCTATTGGGGATGTGCCCTCAACCCAGGTACATGCCCTTGACCAGAATCGAACCCAGGACTTTACAGTCCACAGACCGACGCTCCATTGAGCCAAGCTGGTTTCGGCTCCAAGAGACATTTGAAAACCTGCTCAAAGTCACTAATCATCAGAGAGATGCAAATCAAAACAACAATGCTGTACCTTCTCACACCTGTCAGAATGGCTATTATCAACAAGTCAACAAATGACAAGTGCTGGTGAGGATGTGGAGAAAAAGGAATCCTCGTGCACTGCTGTGGGAATGCAGACTCCACTGGTGGGAGTGCAGCCACTGTGGAGAACAGTATGGAGTTTCCTCAAAAAAACTGAAAATGGAACTCCCATTTGACTCAGTGATCCCACTTCTAGGAATATATCCAAAGAAACTAAAAACATCAATCAGAAAGGATACATGCACCCCTATGTTCATAACTAAGATTTGGAAATAGCATAAATGTCCCTCAGAAGATGAGTAGATTAAAAAATACTGTGGTACATCTGCACAATGGAATACTATGCTGTGGTAAAAAAAAATAAAAATAAAAATAAAAAAGGAGTTCTTATCATTTGCAACAACATGGATGGAGATGGAGAGCATTATGCTAAGTGAGATAAGCCAGACAGAAAAAGATAAATATCACATGATCTCACTCATTTGTGGAATATAATAAACAGCATAAACTGATGAATAAAAAAAAAGATCTAGAGACAGAGAAACATCAATCAGAATGTCAAACCTCATGGAAGGTAGGGGACAGTGGACATAAGGAGAAGAAATCAACCAAAGTACTTATATGCATGCATATGAGCCTAATAAATGGTCACAGACAACAGGGGAGAGGGGCAAGAGAGGGGGTAGGGGAGTAATGGGGGAATAAGGACACATATGTAATAATAATAATAATAATAATAATAATAATAATAATAATAATAATGAAATTGTGAGGTAACCAGAAAAAAAGTGAAAAGCTTCTGCACAGCAATAGAAATCATCAACAAAACAACAAGCAAGCCCACTGCATGGGAGAACATATTTGCCAATGTTATTTCTGATAAGGGTTGAATCTCCAACATTTACCGGGAACTCATACAACTTAACAAAAGGAAGATAAACAATCCAATCAAAAAAATGGGCAAAGGATGTGAAGAGACACTTTTTGAAAGAGGACATTCAGAAAGCCAAGAGACATACGAAAACATGCTCAAAGTCACTAATCATCCAAGAGATGCAAATCAAAACAACAATGATAAACCACCTCACACCTTTCAGAATGGCTGTCATCAACAAATCAACAAATGACAAGTGCTGGAGAGGATGTGGAGAAAAAGGAACCCTCCTGACCGCTGATAGGAATGCAGACTGGTGCAGCCATTGTGGAAAACAGTATGATGTTTTCTAAATAATTTAAAAATGGAATTGCCATTTGACCCAGCAATATCACTTATTGGATTATATCCCAAGAAAACAGAAACATCAATCGGAAAGGATATATACACCCCTATGTTCATAGCAGCACAATTTACAATAGCTAATATTTGGAAACAGCCTAAGTGCTCATCAGAAGATGAATGGATTAGAAAACTGTGGTACATGTACACAATGGAATACTATGCTGCTATAAAAAAGAAGAAATTCTTACCATTTGCAATAACAGGAATGGAACTGAAAAGCATTATGCTAAATGAAATAAGCCAGTCAGTGAAAAAAAAAATACTCATGATCTCACTCATTTATGGATAATAAAGAACATTATAAACTGATGAAAAAAATAGATACAGAGGCAGAGAAGCATCAAACAGACTGTCAAACGACAGCAGGAAGGCTGGGAAGGTTTGGGGTGCAGGGAGAGGTAAGAGATCAACCGAAGGACTTGTATGCATTCATATATGCATATCCAATGGTTGCACGACGCTGGGAGCAGGGTGAGGTCATGTGCCAGGGGTTAGGGGAGGCTGAGGGAAGGTCAATTGGGAAAAAAAGGATACATATGTACTACTATATGTATTACTTTAAACCATAAAAAAAAGTTGTGTAGCAAAGGGAACCCTTATAAACTGTTGGTAGGATTGCAAATTGTTTTAGACATTATGGAAAACAGTATGGAGGTTCCTCAAAAAATTAGGACTAGAAATACCAGCAATTTCTCTTCTGGGTATTAATGTGAAGAATATAAAAACACTAATTTGAAAAGATATATATACCCCTATGTTCATTTGCAGCATTATTCACAATTGCCAAGATATGGGAACAACTAAAGTGTCCTTTGACAGATGAAAGGATAAGGAAGAGGTGGTACATATATACAATGGAATATTACTTAGCCATTAAAATGATGAAATATTGCCATTTGCAATAACATGGATGGATCTTGAGGGTATCAAGCTAAGTGAAATACATCAAACGGAAAAGGACAAAAACTATGTGATTTCACCCATATATTGAACATAAAAGAAAGAAGAAACAAATGAAGTAACAAAACAAACTCATAGATACAGACAACAGAATAGTGGTTACCAGAGTGGAAGAGGACTGAGTGAGGGCAAAGTGAGTAAAGGAATCAAAATACAGCAACTGATGGAAACTAGACTTTTGGTGGTGAGCACACAATAGAGTATACAGATATCAAAATATATTGTTGTACACCTGAAATTTATATAATGTTATTAGCCAAAGTTACCTCAATGAAAAAATTAATTTAAAAGAACAAAAGAAGTAGCTTTATAAAATTTTAGAAACAATGCAATGCTTATCTACACTAATAAAAAAGAAAAATGCTAATTGACTGTACCTTTGCAATGCCCACAGCCAATCAGAGTGAGTATGCAAATTAACCCAACAAAGATGGTGGTTAATTTGCATACACTAAGGGAGGGAAGATTGAAGACTGAAGACAGCATAGAAGAAAGAGGAAGGAAAAGCGGAAAGCAAGATAGCTGCCAGAGAGAAAGCGCGGGCCCCTACTCAGTAGATAATTGGTTAAATATAATACATTGAGAAAGGATTTCCAAGATAACATGATTAAATTAAAAGGGTAAGTACAAGGCACTGTGTGCAGCATGTTACCATGCTGTTAATATTATATTTTATGTTTACATATGCAGTCCATCTATTTTTTCCCATTTTATTGAATTTATTGGGGTAACATAGGTTAATAAAATTATATAGATTTCAAGTGTACAATTCTATAATACATCTCTGTATATTGCATTGCGTTTACCACCAAAGCCAAGTTTCCTTTCATTGCCATTTGTCCTCTTTATACCTCTTTCCCTCTGGTAGGTACCATATTGATGTCTGTGTCTATGAGTATATATTTTTTGGCTTAATTCCCTCACATATTGCAGCCATTCCCCTCAACACCTCCTTACCCTCTGACAGCTGTCAGTCTGTTTCTATTTTGTTTATTAGTTTATTTTGTTCCTTAGATTATCCTTATGAATGAAAACGTATGGTACTTGTCTTTCTCTGACTGGCTTATTTCACTTAGCATAATGTTCTTCAGGTTTATCCATGTTGTCACAAAGGATAAGATTTCTTTCTTTTTTAAAAGCCATGTAATATTCCATTATGTAAATGGGTCACAGTTTTGTTTTGTTTTTAAATATATTTTCATTGATTTCAGAGAGGAAGGGAGAAGAAGAGAGAGAGAAACATCAATGATGAGAAAGAATCATTGATCTGCTGCCTCCTGCACACCCCATACTGGGGATCGAGCCTACAACTTGGGCATGTGCCCTGACAGGAAATCGAATCCTGACCTCCTGATTCATAGGTCAATGGTCAACCACTGAGCCACATCAGCTGGGCTTCTTTTTTTATACACTTATCTGCTGATAGGCACTTGGGCTGCTTCCAAATCTTGACTACAGTAAATAATGCTTCAATGAATGTAAGGGTGCATGTATTCTTTCAAATTAGTGTTTGGTGCTTTTAATTTTTTTTAAGTATGTTTTTGTTGATTTAAGAGAGAGAAAGAGAGAGGGAGAGGGAGATAGAAACATCAATGATGCGAGGGAATCATTGATTGGTTGCCTCCTGCACACCCGCTACTGGGGATCAAGCCCAAAACCCAGGCATGTGTCCCGACCAGAAATGGAACTGTGACCTCCTGGTTTATGGGTCAACACTCAACCATGGACCCACACCAGCTTGAATGTTTTGGGTTTTTTAGGATATATTTCCAGAAGTGAAATAACTGGGTAAAAAGGCTTTCTTCCTTTCTTTCTTTCTTTCTTTCTTTCTTTCTTTCTTTCTTTCTTTCTTTCTTTCTTTCTTTTTCTTTTTCTTTTTCAGGAAACTCCATATTGCTTTACCACAGTGGCTGCACAATTCTGCATTCCCACGAACAGTGCTTGGTGGTTCCCTTTTCTCCACATCTTCATCAACACTTCTTGTTTGTTGACTTATTGATGATAGACATTCTGACATGTGTGAGGTGATATTTCATTGTAGTTTTGATTTGCATTCCTCTTGTTATTAGAGATGTGAAGAAGCTTTTCATGTGTCTATTGGCCATCTGGATGTCCTCTTTGGAGAAGTATCCACTCAGGTCCTTTCCCATTTTTTATTTGGATTGTCTGGTTTTTTTATGTTAAATTTTATAAGCACTTTATAACTTTATAGCATTAACCCCTTATCAAACGTATCATTGGCAGATATGTTCTCTCACTCCATGGGTTGACTTTTCATTTTGTTCATGGTTTCCTGTGCAATGCAACAACTTTTAGTTTAATGTAGTCCATGTGGTTATTTTTTCCCTTTGTTTCCTTTGCCCATGGAGTTAATATCAGTAAGAAAATGTTGCTATGAGAAATGTCCAATATTTTACTGCCTATATTTTCATCTAGGATTTTTATGGTTTCAAGTCTAGCACTTATCCATTTTGAGTTTATTCTTGTGTACAGTGTAAGATGGTACTGTGGTTTCATTTTTTGTGCCTATCTGTCTTATTTTCCCAACACCACTTATTGAATATATTATCTTTACCCTCTTGTATGTTTTTGCCTCCCTTGCCACATATTAATTGACCATAAAGGCATGGGTTGATATCTGGGCTCTCCATTTTTTCCCATTGATCTATATGTCTGTTTTTATGTCAGTACCTGCTATTTATGCTATTTTTATTACTATGACCTTGTATAGTTTGATATCAGGTAGCAGGATTCCTCTAAGTTTGTACATCTTTCTCAATTCTGCTAAGGCTACTCAAGGTCTTTTGTGATTCCATATAAATTTTTGGAATATTCGTTCTAATTCTGTGAAATACGCCACTGGTATCTTAATAGAAATTGCATTCAATCTGTAGATTGCTTTAGGTAGTATGGACATTTTGATGATTTTAATTCCTATCTATGAACATGCTATATGCTCCTAATTATTTGTATCTTCTTCCATTTTCTTCTTCGTTAATTTTCCTAATATAGGTCTTTTATATTGTTGATTAAATTTATTCTTAGATACTATGTTATTTTTTATACAAGTGTGAATAGGATTGGTTTTTTAGTTTCCCTTTCTGATAGTTCATTATTGGTATATAAAAATGCAACTAATTTATGGATATTTATTTTGTAATTTTCTGCTTTACTGAATTAATTTATCAGTTCTAGTGACTTTTTTCATTTATTTTTATTTTTATTAAGGTATTATATGTGTGCATATCTTTTTGGTGGAATTTTTAGGGTTCTCTATATATTGTATCATGTCATCTGGGGGAAAAATGAGTTTTACTTCTTTTCCAATTTGGTTGACTTTATTTATTCTTCTTGTCTGATTGCTGTAGTTGGGTCTTCCAATACTAAGTTGCATAAGAGTGCTGAAAGTGAACATCCCTATCTTGTTCCCTATCTGAAGAGAAACACTTGCAGTTTTTACCTGTTGAGTCTGATGTTGGCTGTGGGTTTGTCATATATTGCCTTTATTACATTGAAGTGTGATCCCTTAATTCCCACTTTGCTGATAATTTTTATCATAAATCGGTGCTGGATTTTATCATTTTTTTCTGTATCTATTGATATGATTTATGTTGTTTTTATCCTTCATTTTGTTTATGTGCTATATCACATTCATTGATTTGCATATATTGTACCCAACCTTGCATTCTTTGAATAAATCCCACTTGAGCATGGTGTATGGTTTTTAATATGTTGCTGGATTTGGTTTGCTAATACTTTGTTGAAAGTTTTAACATCTTTGTTCATCAGGGATATTAGTCCTATAACTATATTTTTGTGTCATGTCTTTATGTGGTTTTGGAATTAGGATAATGCTGCCTTATATAATTAGCTTGGGAGTCTTCCCTCCTCTTGAATTTTTTGAATAGTTTGAGAAGAATAGGTGCTAATTCTTTTTGAATGTTTGGTAAAATTTACCTATGAAGCCATCCAATCTTGGACTTTTCTTTGTTGGAAGTTATAATATTATTATTATTATTATTATCATCATCATCATCATCATCATCATTATTATCAACATCATTATTATTACTGCTTCAATTTCACTACTTGTAATCTATTTGGGTTATCTGATTCTTCCTGATTGAGTTTTGGAAATTTACCCATTTTGTACAGAGTGCAATTCGTTCATAATATTTTCTTTTTTATTTATTGTCTAAAGTTTTACATATGTCTCCTTTTTTCCCAATTGACCCCCCAGACATTCCCACCCCAGGCAAGCCCAGTGTCTATGTCCATTCATTATGCTTTTTTGCATGTTTTCTTACAATCATTTGTATTTCTTTGGTGTCAGTTGTTACTTCTCTTTCATTTATGAGTTTATTTGTGTCCTCTATTTTTCTTGATGAGTTTGGTAAATGGTTTGTATATCGTGTTTATCTTTTTTAAAGAACAAGCTCTTGGCTTCATTCATTTTCATATAACTTTTTTTAGACTATTTCCTATATTTCTGTTCTGATCTTTATTATTTTCTTTCTACTCACTTTGGGCTTTTTTGTTGTACTTTTTCAAGTACCTTGCAATATGTAATTAGATTGTTATTTGAGATTTTTCTCATTTCTTGAAGTAGGCCTGTAATGCTATGAATTTCACTCTCAGGACTGCTTTTGCTATATACCATAAACTTTGGATTGTTGCATTCTCATTTTCAATTTTTTCAAGGTATATTTTGATTTCTTCATTGACCTTATTGTTTTTTTGTTTTTTGCCCCCCTCCCTCCCTCCCACACATCCCCTCCCTCCCCAGAGTTTTATGTTCATTGGTTGTACTTATATTCATGTACACAAGTCCTTCGGTTGATCTATTATCTCCCCCAGATCTTCCTCCCCTCCCCACTGTAATTTGACAGTCTACTTGTTGATTTACTGTCTCTATATCTATATTTTGGTTCATCAGTTTATAATGTTCTTTATTATCCACAAATGAGTGAGGTCATGTGGTGTTTCTCTTTCATTGACTGGCTTATTTCACTCAGCATCATGTTCTCCAATTCCATCCAGGTTGCTGCAAATGATGAGAATTCCTTCTTTTTTATGGCAGCATAGTATTCCATTGTGTAGATGTACCATCGTTTTTGGATCCAATCATCTGCTGACGGGCACCTAGGCTGTTTCCAAATTCTGGCTATTGTAGATTGTGCTGCTATGAACATAGGGGTGCATATATCCTTTCTGATTGGTGTTTCTAATTTCTTGGGATATATTCCTAGAAGTGGGATTACTGGGTCAAATGGGAGTTCCATTTTCAGTTTTTTGAGGAAACTCCACACTGTTCTCCACAGTGTTGCACCAGTCTGCATTCCCACCAGCAGTGCAGGAGGGTTCCTTTTTCTCCGCAACCTTGCCAACACTGTTCGTTTGTTGATTTTGTTGATGTTGGCCATTCTGACAGGTGTGAGATGGTACCGCATTGTTGTTTTGATTTGCATCTCTCGGAAAATTAGTGACTTTGAGCATGTTTTCATGTGCCTTTTGGCCTTCTTTCTGTCTTCTTTTGAAAATGTTCTATTTAGGTCCATTGCCCATTTTTTAATTGGATCATTCATCTTCCTTTTATTTAGTTGTATAAGCTGTCTGTAAATGTTGGAGATTAAGCCTTTATCAGTGGTATTATTTGCAAATATGTTCTCCCAAACCGTGGGCTTTCTTGTTGTTTTGTTGATGGTTTCTTTTGCTGTAAAAAGGCTTTTTATTTTGATGTAGTCCCATTTGTTTATTTTCTCTTTAGCTTCCATTGCCCTAGGGGCAGTATCAGTGAAGAAGTACTTTTGGCATATGTCTGAGATTTTGCTGCCTGTGGATGCTTCTAGTATTTTTATGGTTTCCAGTCTGATGTTTAAGTCCTGCATCCATTTTGAGTTTATTTTTGTGAATAGTGTAAGCTGGTGATCTATTTTCATTCTTTTGCATGTGTCTGTCCAATTTCCCAACACCATTTATTGAAGAAACTGTCTTGACTCCATTGTATATTCGTGCCTCCTTTGTCAAATATTAATTGAGCATAGTGATTTGGGTTGATATCTGGGTTCTCGATTCGATTCCATTGATCTATATGTCTGTTCTTGTGCCAGTACCAGGCTGTTTTGAGAACAGTGGCTTTGTAATATAGTTTGAAGTCTGGTATTGAGATCCCTCCTACTTCACTCTTCTTTCTCAGGATTGCTGTGACTATTCGGGGTCTTTTATTGTTCTAAATGAACTTTTGGAGAGTTCTTTTTAGGTCGGTGAAATATGTCATTGGTATTTTAATGGGGAGTGCATTGAACCTATAGATTGCTTTAGCAAGTATGGACATTTTGATGATGTTGATTCTACCAATCCATGAACATGGTATGTTCTTCCATCTCTTTACATCTTCCTCTATCTCTTTTTTCAGTGTGGTGTAGTTTTCCGCATATAGGTCCTTTACTTCCTTAGTTAAATTTATTTCTAGGTATCTTAATTTTTTTGGTGCGATGGTAAATGGAATTGCTTTTTTTGTCTCCGTTTCTGTAGTTTCACTGTTGGTGTATAGAAATGCCATAGATTTCTTGGCATTAATTTTGTATCCTGCTACATTGCCAAATTCATTTATTAAGTCAATTAGTTTTTTAATGGAATCTTTTGGTTTTTTTATGTACAATATCATGTCATCTGCAAATATCGATAACTTTACTTCTTCTTTTCCAATTTGGATGCCTTTTATTTCTTCCTCTTGTCTAATTGCAATGGCTAGTACTTCCAGTATTATGTCAAACAGGAGTGGCGAGAGTGGGCATCCCTGTCTTATTCCTGTTCTTAGAGGGAATGGTTTTAGTTTTTGCCCATTGAGTATAATGTTGGCTGTGGGTTTATCATATATAGCATTTATTATGTTGAGGTATGGTCCTTGTACTCCCACCTTGTTAAGAGTTTTTATCAGGAAAGGGTGTTGGATTTTATCGAATGATTTTTCTGCATCAATTGATATGACTATATGATTCTTATCTTTCAATTTTTTTATGTGATGTATCACGTTTATTGATTTGCGGATATTGTACCATCCTTGCATTCCTGGAATAAATCCTACTTGGTCATGGTGTATGATCTTTGTGATGTTCTTCTGGAGTTGATTTGCTAGAATTTTGTTGAGGATTTTGGCATCTATGTTCATGAGGAATATTGGCCTGTAATTCTATTTCATTGAGTTGTCTTTATCTGGTTTTGGTATTAGGGTGATGCTGGCTTAATAGAAGGAGTTTGGAAGTATTCCTTCCTCTTGGATTTTTTGGAATAGTCTGAGGAGGATAGGTTTTAGTTCTTCCTTGAATGTTTGATAAAACTCTCCTGTGAAGCCATCTGGCCCTGGGCTTTTGTTTGCTGGAAGCTTTTTGATGACTGTTTCAATTTCTTCCCAAGTCACTGGTCTATTGAGATTTTTAGATTCTTCCTGATTGAGTTTTGGCAGTTTGTATTTTTCTAGGAATATGTCCATTTCCTCCAGGTTGTTCAGTTTGTTGGAGTAGAGTTGTTTGTAGTATTTTGTAACAATCTGTTGTATTTCAGTGGGGTCTGTTGTTAATTCACCTCTTTCATTTCTGATTTTGTTTATTTGGGTTCTCTCTCTTTGTTTCTTGGTTAGCCTGGCTAGAGGTCCATCTATCTTGTTTATCCTTTCAAAGAACCAGCTCTTGGTTTTGTTGATCTTATGTATTGTTTCTTTGGTCTCTATGTCGTTTATCTGTGCTCTGATTTTTGTTATTTCCTTCCTTCTGCTTACACTGGGCTTTTCTTGTTGCTCTTTTTCTAACTCTTTGAGTTGTAGAGTTAGATCATTTGTTACCCTTTTTTCTAGTTTTTTGCAATAGGCTTGTAAGGATATGAACTTCCCTCTCAAAACTGCTTTTGCTGTGTCCCATAGATTTTGGATTGTTGTGTTTTCATTGTCATTTGTTTCCAGGATGTTTTTAATTTCTTCCTTGATTTCTCTGGTAACCCAGTCCTTGTTTAGTAGTATGCTGTTTAATCTCCATGTGTTTGATTTCTTTGGATTATTTTTATTGTAGTTAATTTCCAGTTTTATGCCACTATGGTCTGAGAACATGCTTGATATGATTTCTATCTTCTTGAATTTGAAGAGACTTTGCCTATGTCCCAAAATGTGGTCTATCTTTGAGAATGTCCCATGTGCATTTGAGAAGAATGTATATTCTGTGGCTTTGGGGTGGAATGTTCTGAAGATGTCAATTAATTCCATCTGGTCTAGTGAGTCATTTAGGATTGATATTTCTTTGCTGATTTTTTGTTTAGATGATTTGTCGAAGGGTGACAGTGGGTTATTAAAATCTCTTACTATGATTGTATTGCTATTAATCTTTCCCTTAATGTCCTCCAGTGGTTTTTTTTTTTTAATGTATTTGCGTGCTCCCATATTAGGTGCATATATATTTACCAGGGTTATTTCTTCTTGTTGGATTGCTCCCTTTAGTATTATGAAGTGGCCTTCATCATCTCTTGTTATGTCCTTCACTCTGAGATCTAATTCGTCAGATATAAGTATTGCTACCCCAGCTTTCTTTTCATTTCCATTTGCCTGGAAAACCTTTTTTCATCCCTTCACCCTCAGTCTGTGTGCATCACTTTTTCTGAGGTGGGTTTCTTGTAGACAACAGATGTATGGGTCTTGTTTTCTTATCCAATCTGTTACCCTATGTCTTTTGATTGGATCATTTAAACCATTTACATTTAATGTTATTAATGATAGGTACTCATTTGATGCCATTTTTATTCTATACCCCTGTGTTCCTTCTTCGTTTCCTATTTCTTTATTTTTACAGTAGACCTTTTAGCATTTCTTGCATTGCTGGTTTGGTGGAGATAAATTCCTTTAGTCTTTTTTTGTCTGTGAAGCTCCTGATTTCTCCTTCAATTTTGATTGATAGCCTTGCTGGGTACAGTATTCTTGGATTCAGACCCTTTCTTTGCATGACTTTGTATATTTCATCCCATTCCCTTCTGGCCTGATAAGTTTCTGTTGAGAAATCAGTTGTTTGTCTGACGGGGGTTCCTTTATATGTAACTTTCTGTCTCTCTCTGGCTGCTTTTAAGATTCTTACTTTTTCTTTGGTGTTTGCCAATTTAATTATAATATGTCTTCGCGTCTGTGTTTTGGGATCCATTTTGCTTGGGACTCTGGGAGCATCTTGGTTTTGTGTGGGTTTTTTCTTCTCTATCTCAGGAAAGTTTTCTGTCATTATTTCTTGAAATACGTTTTCCATGTCTACCTCAGTTTTCTTTCCTTCCGGAACCTCTATTATTCGAATATTGTTTTGTTTTGCATTGTCCCAAAGCTCCCGTAGGCTCTCCTCCTGCTTTTTAATTTTTTTTTCTAGAAGGTGCTCTAATTGGGTATTTTTTTCCATCTTGTCTTCTAGCTCACTGATGCGATCCTATGCTTCTTCTAGTCTGCTCTTGATGCTTTCTATTGAGTTCTTCATAGTAGCGATGTCATTTTTCATTTCTTCTTGAGTCATCTTCATTTCCTCTTGGGTTTTTTTTTTCATTTCCTCTTGGGTCTTACTCATATTGTCAAATTTGTCTTCCATTCTTTTTAGCCATCTTAAGATCGTTACTCTGAATTCTTGCTCTGGTAGGTTGCTTGCCTCTAACTCGTTTACTTCCTTTTCTGGTGATGCCTGCTTTTCTTTCATTTGTGGGCTGTTTCTTTGTCTCCCCATGTTCTCTCTTCAGTATGGCTCTCTCCTGTGTTGATTTATCTCTCCTTTCTGTGGAATCCGCCTGTCCGCACCGGTCGGACTGCCCCGATTATTAACAATCTGTTCCGTGTCCCTTGGCATTTCAAAAGAGTCCCTCCTCTGGGTAAGATTAAGCCAGACCCGGCAGTGGGTCTCCCCAGAAAAAACTCTCTCTGCAGCCAAGGCTTCTTTCCGCACAGCTTGGCGCGGGGTGCTCGGCAAAGCCACCTCACTACTCAATTTTTTTCTGTCTCTTTTCTTTCTCACTTCATTGGCCTTATTGTTAACTCATTTTTGTTTAGTAACATCTTATTTAGCCTCCATATCTTCATTTTTATTATTTTTTTTCCCTTGTGACTGATTTCTAGCATTATGCTCAGATAAGATGCTTGATATGATTTTAATCTTCTTAAATTTAGTGAAATGTGTTTTGTGTCTTAACATGTGATCTACCTCAGAAAATGCTACATGTATACTTGAAAATAATGTATATTCTGCTGCTTTGGGGTTAAATGATCAGCATATATCAATTAAATCTATCTGAATTATTATGTCACATACACTTGTATATTGCTTTCTTTTTTCCTCTGGAAGATATATCCAGTGATTTCAATGGTGTGTTTAAATACCTTACAGTAATTGTATTACTGTCAATCTCTCCCTTTATGTCCATGAAGATTTGCTTTATAGCCTGACCAGTGTGGCTTGGTGGTTGAGTGTCAACCTATGAACCAGGCAGTCAGGGCACATG
Organism: Pipistrellus kuhlii; assembly: GCF_014108245.1. Lineage (NCBI taxonomy): Eukaryota > Metazoa > Chordata > Mammalia > Chiroptera > Vespertilionidae > Pipistrellus > Pipistrellus kuhlii. The sequence goes on from NW_023425471.1 coordinate 29,342,013, forward strand.
CCCAGGTTGCGAGCTCGATCCCCAGTGGGGAGCATGCAGGAGTCAGTTGATCAATGATTCTCTCTCATCATTGATGTTTCTGTGTCTCTCTCCCTCCCCCTGAAATCAATAAAAACATTTGCTTTACTTATTTAAGTGTGCCTATGTTAACAAGGGTTATGTCTTCTTATTAGATTGTTCCCTTTATCTTTATGTAGTGACCTTATTTGTCTCTATTATATTCTTTGTTTTAAACTCTATTTTGTCAGACATTACCACCCCAGCTTTTTTCCTTTCCATTTGCATGAAATATCTTTTCCTGCCCCTTTACTAATAGTCTGTGTGTATCTTTCATTCTGAGGTGGGTCTTTTGTGGACAACATATATGTGGGTCTTGCATTCTTTTTAAAAAATATTTTTAAATTTATTTCAGATTGCTTTAGGATGTTTCTCTTTCTCTTAAATTTTTTCCATTTAATTATGAGGTATTGTGGTATGGGACTCTTTGAGTTCATTTTGTTTGGGATTCTCTGTGTTTCCTGGAATTGTGTGTCTTTTCCTTTCACCAAATTAGGAAAGTTTTCAGTCATTATTTTTTCAAATTGCTTCTCAATCCCTTGTTCTCTGTTTCCTTTTTCTGGTACACATTTGTGGTGTAAATGTTGTTATGTTTCATGTTGATCCAAAGGTCCCTTAAATTATCTTCATTTTTTAAAGGTCTTGTTTGTTATTGCTGATCTGATTGGGTGTTGTTTTTCTACCTTGTTTTCCAAATCACTGATGCAGTCATCTGCTTCATCCTGCCTACTGTTTATTCCTTCAGTTGTGTTCTAAATTTCAGATGTTATATTTTTTCATTTCTGGCAGTCCATTTCTTCAAAGAGTCATACAAATACTGGTAAGGGAACAGGGTGGCTAGGGCATTGCAAAGTTTCCTTCCTTCACTACATAACCTTTTCTGCCTTTTAAATTTTATACCGTACCCATGTTTTACTTTCTTAGATTTTTAAAAAATAAAATAAGGAATTTAATGGGATTTTTGGCATTTATTGTCAATATCTCCTTTATAGCCTTAATATTGTTTCCAAAGTTATGGGAAAGAGGCTAGAGCAAGACTCTGACTTTCCTTGACATTGGGCTCAAGAAGCTGTACTCATACCAGCTATGCTGCCACCCCATCCCCAATGCATAAAATATTCAAAGTAAACCAGGAACAGGAGATGGAAATAAATTCTTGTCTCTGTGCACCTACAAAAAACATATGAAAAGTGTAAGGTGGGGAATCACAAGAGATATAATTTTAGGGGTCTGTGAGACCAGGCTCTGAAGCCAATATTTTATGAGTCATGCAGAGTAGCTTAAACTCTCCTATCCAAGATGTAGTGTCACTAAAGTGTTTATAGTAAGGAAGTAAAAAGATACAATTTTTGAGAGTTCATGGAATGCTGTATTAAGAATAACTTTAAGAGATGGGAAGAGTGACTTAGCTGTTAAGATGAAGGCTTGAAACTTTGAACATGGCCAACGGGAAGTCAGGGAGAGAGAGAGTGTGACAGAGTAAAGGAGTGAGAGGGGCATGTGTGGATGTGGTGTGTGTGTGTGTGTGTGTGTGTGTGTGTGTGTGTGTGTGTAAGGGACAGATATTTATCTCAGGGTTCCAGGGACTATCAGATCAGGCTCTTCTAGACAGAGAGCACCTGCTACTGCCATGGGAACTCCCAGGCCAGTGCAGTGTTGGCACTGAACATATGCCATTTTGTAAAGGTGCACAATAGAGGCCAGGAGTGCCACCATACCAACATCTAGACTGACCTTGGACACTACCCCTAGACCTGTGCAAGGAGCCTCTTGCCAGCCATACCTGCAAGGAACCACCACCCTGCACCAGCAGTGAGCAGCATGATACCGTGATGTGGGTACCAGACATCTGCAGTGAGCACATTCCAGAAACACCACTAAAGCTGCATCTTCTCACTGGACCCCACACCTGGAATCCCAGGATCATGTGCACCAGATCCATGCTGTGAGTGCAAGCCAGGGGTACCCTATGCCCTGGTCCATCCCTGGACCCAGTACAGAGCCACAGCCTAGTGCATACTATACCCCTGCCCAGACAGAGCCCTCAGCTGGTGTACAAACCACCCCAAGCACAGAGAGAGCCATGGCTTGGGGGGCGCCCAGAGACAGCACAAACAGAGACTTTGGCCAGTGCATGCCCACCCAGGGCCCAGATAGAGCCTCATGCCAGTATGTGCTCTGCCCACGGAACATATGGAGCTGTTGCCTACATACACCCTAATCATGGACTGTGTCAGAGCTGCTGGTATGACATGCTGTGCTCAGCAGCCACAGGTAACAGGACCACACTAAAAGTGCACTGCCACAGATACTTATGGCACCATCCTCTCTTGGGTGATGGGGTCACGCAATGAATTGCATGCCAGTGGCTTTGGGCCCTCACAGGAAGTCACAAACCAGAGCAACTGTGCACATACCCCAATTGACCCTGAGAATCTGAAACAGACACAGAGGGACGAGAAGCAGGGAAGAAGATGGTACAATCAGAGCAGAGAAAATAAAGATTTGAAAATCAAAGAAGATCCAGCCCTGAAGCCAGTGAGTCCAAGACCATTATACTGCTAGGGGCTTCAACCCCTTGGACCTCAAGCAGGGAGCCCAGGGCAAGAAAGAGACATAAAAAAATGGGGAGATAAACAAACAACACCTCCCAAAAAAGAAAAGGAGTAATCAGAAGGAGAGAGGACCAGGAACTGAGTGCTCTCCCTCTGTCTCCACTCCTCGTCTAGATTTATAGCCAGTTGGTTACAAGCACACATAATAACCTAGACTTGCTATTGGCATCTGAAGTGGAGGGAAGACTGATGGGCCTGAGCTCTCAACCTGAAGAATCTGATGCTATCTCCAGGTAATTCAAGAGCAACCGGATAGGACGCGGAGATTGTGCCATCTAGAAGGGGAAAGTGGATCTTATCAGAAGCTTGAAAAGTTACAAATGCAGCAACCACAGGACAGCTGGGAGCTACAGAACCCAGGTCCCCAATTGGTGCAAACACGTTGTTTTAGAGGAGGTCTGCACTCCACCATGAAAAGTTTTCATTTCACCTGGGACAAGGAGAGAGAGAACTACATAAACAGACATCCAGAGAAAAGAGACCATGGGGAAACAAAGAAACAGCCCGCATATGAAAGAAAAGCAGGCATCACCAGAAAAGGAAGTAAATGAAATAGAGGCTAGCAACATGTCGGAGGAAGAATTCAGATAAATGGTCATAAGGTGGCAAAAAAGAATGGAGGACAAATTCAACAATATAAGTAAGAACCAAGAGGAAATGAAGAAGAACCAAGAAGAAGTGAAAAATGGCATTGTTGCTGTAAAGAACTCAATAGAAAGCATCAAGAGTAGACTAGAAGAAGCAGAGGATCACATCAGTGAATTAAAAGACAAGGTGGGGAAAAATACCAAATTAGAGCAGCTTCTAGGAAAAAAAAAAATATTGAAAAGCAGGAGGAGAGCCTAAGGGAACTTTAGGGTAACACGAAACAAAATAACATCCACATAATAAGGGTTTAGGAAAGAGAGGAATCTGGGCAAGGAATAGAAAACCTGTTTGAAGAAATTATTACAGAAAACTTACCTGATATAGAGAAGAAAAAACAAACACAAATCCAAGAAGCTCACAGAGTCCCAAGCAAAATAAACTCCAAAAGTCCAAAGCCAAGGCACATTATAATTAAACTGGCAAACACCAACGACAAAGTAAGAATCTTAAAAGTGGCCAGACAGAGACATAAAGTTACATACAAAGGAACCCCCATTAGACCAGCAACTGATTTCTCAACAGAAACTCATCACGCCAGAAAGAAATGGAATGAAATATACAAAGTCATGCAAAGGAAGGGTCTGAATCCAAGAATATTGTATCCAGCAAGGCTATTAATCAAAATTGAAGGTGAAATCAGGAGCTTCACAGACAAAAAAGGACTAAGTGAATTTATCACCACCAAATTAGAAATTAAGAAATGCTAAAGGGTCTGCTGTAAAAAAAAAAAAAAAGAATATAGAAAGCAAAGAAGGAACACAAGGGTAAAGAATAAGAATGGCAACAAAAACGTACCTATTAATAATAAATTTAAATGTAAATGGATTAAATGCCCCCATCAAAAGAAACAGGGTAACGGATTTGATAAGAAAACAAGACCCATATATCTACTGTCTACAAGAAACCCACCTCAGAAAAAAAGACGCACTGCTGGTGGGAATGCAGACTGGTACAGCCACTTTGGAGAACAGTATAGAGTTTCTTAAAAACAAAAAACAAAAAAAAAAACTAAAACAAAAAAAATTAAAGTGGAATTTCCATTTGACCCAGTAATCCCACCCCTAGGAGTATATCCTAAGAAACTGGGACCATTGCCGAGACCTGTTTGGCTCAGCGGTAGAGCGTAGGTCTGTGGACTGAAAGGTCCCAGGTTCGATTCCGGTCAAGGGCATGTACCTTGGTTGCGGGCACATCCCCAGTAGGGGGTGTGCAAGAGGCAGCTGATCGGTGACTCTCTCTCATTGATGTTTTTAACTCTCTATCCCTCTCTTTCCCCTCTGCAAAAAATCAATAAAATATATTTAAAAAAAAAAAAAAAGGAAAGAAACTAGGAACACCAATCAGAAAAGATATATGCACTCCTATGTTCATAGCAGCACAATTTACAATAGCTAAGATTTGGAAACAGCCTAAGTTCCCATCAGCAGATTACTCGATCAGTAAACCATGGTACATCTATACATTGGAATACTATGCTGCCATAAAAAAGAAGGAATTCTTACCATTTGTAGCAACCTGGATGGAACTGGAGAACAACATGCTAAGTGAAATAAGCGAGTCAATGAAAGAAAAATGCCACATGATCTCACTCATTTATGGATAATAAAGAACATTATAACCTGATGAACAAAAAGATAGATACAGAGACAGTAAAGCACCAAACAGACAGTCAAATTTCAGTGGGACGTTTAGGGAGAGGTGGGGAAGATAAGAGATCAACCAAAGGACTTGTGTGCATGCATATAAGCATATTCAATGGATGTTAAACACTGAGTGGTGAGGGCATGTATGGGAGTGGGTTGAGGGTGGGGCAATGGTAAGATACCTACACATATAAAACCTTAATTTTAAAAAAATGGAAAAAGAAAGAAAAGGAGGAATCACCTGAAAAGGAACTAAATAAAAGAGAGGCAAGCAATATATCAGAAAAAGAACTCATATTAAGGGTCATAAAGTTCACAAACTGGCTGGATGAGAAAAATCAACAACATATGTAAGAATCAAGAGGAAATTAAGAATGATATAGCTAGAATAAAGAATATAACAGAAGGTTTCAACAGTAGACTGGAAGAAGCAAAGGACCAAATTAGTGAGTCAGAAGACAGGGTAGAGAAAACAATGAATCTGCACAGCAATTGGAGAAAAAAACTAAAAAGTAGGAGGACAGCTTAACATAGATTTGGGACATGAAACAGAGAAACATCCATGTAATATCATATGTCTTTTGATAGGAGCATTTAAACCATTTACATTTAAAGTGATTATATAAAAATACACACACACAAAAAAATCCCCCACACCAATGAAACCAAGAGCTGTTCTTTGAAAGGATAAAACAAATTTATAAACCCTCAGCCATACTCATCAAGAAACAAAGAGAGAAAACTCCAATAAATAAAATAAAAAATGAAAGTAAGAAGTAACTATTACCATCAAAGAAATACAAGGGATTACAAGAAAATACCATGAACAACTATATGCCAACAAGTTGGACAATGTAGATAAAGCAGACAAATTTCTAGAAAAATACAATCTCCCAGAAGTGAATCGGTAATAATAATAATAATAATAATACATGAATAGGCCACTAATACCTGATGAAATAGAAGCAGTAATAGAAAAAACTCCCACCAAACAAAAGCCCTGGTCCAGATGGCTTTACCAAATATTCCAAGAAATATTAATACCTATATTCCTCAAACTATTTCAGAAAATTCAAGAGGAAGGAACACTTGCAAACTCTTTTTATGATTACAACATTATCATAATTCAAAAACCAGATAAAGACATTATAAAGAAAGGAAATCACAGGCCAATATCCCTGATGAACATAACAAAACAGGGATTCCTACTTTCACGACTCCTGTTCAACATAGCACTAGAAGTGCTAGTCATAGAAATCAGATAAGAAAAAAGAAAAGGCATCCAAATTGAAAAAGAAATAAAACTGTCCTTATTCAAAGATAAGATGATATTTCACATAGAAGCCCTCAAAGACTCCATCAAAAAACTACTAGACTTAATAAAAGAATTTGGCATACAGAATTAATACAGAATTAATACCCAGAAATCTATGGCTTTTTTATACACCAACAATGAACTCACAGAAAGAAAACAAAAAAGTGATACCATTTATCTTAGCAACAAAAATATTAAGGTACCTAGAAATAAATTTAACTATGGAGGTAAAAGACTTATATTTGAAAAACAATAGGACATTGAAAAAAGAGATAGAGGAAGACATAAACAAATGATAGAATATACCATGTTCATGGACTGATAGAATCAACATAATTAAAATGTCCATACTACCGAAAGCAATCTATAGATTCAATGGAATCCCTATGGAGATGCCAACAGAATATTTCATAGACATATAACAACCTATCGAAAAATTCATATGGAATAAAAAAGACCCCAAAGAGCTACAGGAATCCTGAGAATGAAAAATAAAGTTATAGGGATCACAATACCAGATATCATGCTATATTACAAAGCAACTGTTCTCAAAACTGCCTGGCACAAGAACAGGCATATAGACCAATGGAACTGAACAGAGAGCCCAGAAGTAGAACCAAGTTATTATACTCAATTAATATTTGACAAAGGAAGCAAGAACATGCAATGGAGTCAAGAGAGTCTCTTCAATAAATGGTGTTGGGAAAATTGTACAGATACATGCAAAAAATGAAACTAGACCACCAACATACACCATACACAATAATAAACTCAAAATAGATAAAGGACTTAAATGTAAGACAGACAGTCATAAAAATCTTAGAATAATCCATAGGCAGCAAAATATCAGATAGATGTCATAGCAATATCTTTACCAATACAACTCCTAAGGAAATGGAAACTAAGGAGAAAATAAACAAATGGAACTACATTAAAAAAAAGTTTGTCTTGCAAAATAAACAATCAACAAAATAACAAGAAAGCCCTCTGCATGAGAGAACATATTTGCCAATGTTATCTTCAATAAGGGTTTAATCTTGAAAATTTACAGGAAACTTATACAACTCACCCAAAGAAAGATAAACAACCCAATTTAAAAATGGCAAAGTTTTCTTTCAGCTTCCGGCTCAGAGGAAGCTCAGGTGCAATTTTCTTCGGTCGTCCTGAATCCAAGTTCATCTGACACCAGCTGCCTCCACCATGCTGTCGAAGTTTGACCCCAACAAGATCAAAGTTGTATACCTGAGGTGCACTGGTGGGGAAGTGGGTGCCACGTCTGCCCTGGCCCCCAAGATCGGCCCCCTGGGCCTGCCTCCAAAAAAGGTTGGTGATGACATCGCCAAAGCAACTGGTGATTGGAAGGATCTGAGGATTACAGTGAAACTGACCATTTTAGAACATACAGGCCCAGATTGAAATAGTGCCTTCTGCCTCTGTCCTGATCATCAAAGCCCTCAAAGAACCTCCAAGAGACAGAAAGAAGCAAAAAAACATTAAGCACAGTGGAAATATCACATTCAATGAGATTGTCAGCATTGCCCAACAGATGCAGCACCAATCTTTAGCTAGAGAACTCTTTGGAACTATTAAAGGGATCCTGGGGACTGCCCAGTCTGTGGGGTGCAATGTTGATGGCCGCCACCCTCATGACATCATAGATGAAATCAACAGTGGTGCAGTGGAATGTCCGGCTAGTTAAGAACTACAAAAGAAAATGATTCAATTAAAGGTCATTTGAAAAGCAAAAACTAAAATAAAAACAAATATTAATAAATAAAAAATGGGCAAAGGATCTACATATACACTTTTTGAAAGAGGACATACAAAAGGTCAAAAGACATATGCAAACGTGCTCAAATTCACTAATCATCCAAGAGATTCAAATTGAAATATCAATGAGGTACCATCTCACACCTGTCAGAATGGCTATCAGCAACAAATTGACAAATGACAAGCGCTGGTGAGGACAAGGAGAAAAAGGAACCCTCATGAATTACTGGAGGGAATGCATAATGATGCAACCACAGTGGAAAACAGCATGGAATTTCCTCAAAAAATTAAAAATGGAGCTCCCTTTTTACCCAGTAATCCCACTTCTAGGAATATGTCACAAGAAATCAGAAATACCCATCAGAAAGGACATATCACCCCTATGTTCATAGCAGCACAATTTACAATAGTTAAGATTTGGAAAAAGCCTAAGTGCCCATCAGCAGACGAGTGGATTCAAAAACTGAGGTACATCACTACAATGGAATACTACACTGCTGTAACAAAGATGGAACTCTTACTATTTGCAACAGCATGGATGGAACTGGAGAGCATTATGCTAAGCAAAATAAGCCAGTCAGAGAAAGATAAATAAATATCCCTCATTTTTGGCATATAATGAACAGCATAAGATGATAAAAATTGAACCAGAGGAAAAAATATTTGGGGATATAATATAAGGATTTCTACTATTTTCAGATTTTTAATATTTATTACAACTTTTCTGATATTATAGTATGTTAGTACAGTTTTGGTAATATTATTATATTTGAAATCTTTTTTCTTGAAAATATTAATGTTTATTGCATGTAGTATTATTACATTTAAAATCATTTTTTGAAATACTAAAAAAATTATAAAGTTATTATTAAAAGTTATATATTAATTGCCTATGAGGGAGCTTCCTCATAGGTAACTGTCTTTCTCTTACAGCTTTTAATACTTTCTCTGTCTATTAAATCTTTGCCATTTAATTATCAGGTGTCTTGTTGTTGGCCTCTTTGAGTTCATCTTGTTTGGGAATCTCTATGTTTCTTGGACATGTTGTGTTTTTTCCTTTCACCAGGTTAATAATATAATAGACATGCCAGAAGGACAAGAAAAAGAGAGAGGATTAGAAAACCTATTTGAAGACATAATGACAGAAAACTTTCTGATTTGGGAAAGAAAAGGTTACCCAAGCACAGAAAGTCCAAAATAAAAGCAATGCAAAAAATGCACAAGACCCTTTGTAATTATACTGGCAAACAATAATGACAAAGAGAGAATCTTAAGGCTGCAAGAGAGAAAGAATGTTACCTACAAAGGATCTCCCACTAGATTATCAATTGATTTCTCAAACACACACACACACACACACACACACACACACACACACACACACCAGGCCAAAAGGGAATGGAATGAAGTATATAAAGTGATGCAAAGCAATAGACTGAATACAAGAATAATCTGTACAGCAAGGCTATCATTCAAAATTTGAACAGGAAATGAAGAGCTTCACAGACTAAAAAAAGGCTAAGGGAGATAATTACTACCAAGCAGCAATGCAAGAAATGCTAAATGGACTGCTGAAAAAAAAAAAAGAAAAGAAAGACAAAGAAAGAAAAAGCAATAAGAAGGAAAAAGGAACACAGGCATAAAGAATAAAATGGTGAAAGACAAGTATTTACCAATAATAACCTTAAATGTAAATGGATTAAATGCTCAAATCAAAAGACATCAGGTGGCTGAATGGATAAGAGAATGTCACAGGTGGCTCAATGGATAAGAGAATGTCATGCTATTATATATGTTGACTACAAGAGACACACCTCAGAATAAGGGTCTCACACAGACTGAAAGTGAAGGGGTGGGAAAAAAATAACTCAGGCAATTGGAAAATAAAAATTAAAAGCAGGGTTAGCAATATTTATATCTGACAAAATAGACCTCAAAATGAAGGCCATCACAAGAGAAAGGGAAGGCCACTTCATAATACTAAAGGGATTGATACAAAAGTATACAACCCTGATAAACATATGTTCCCAATAAAGGAGCACCCAAATACATAAAATAAAATAAAAACTTTTGGAAGGTATCAAGGAAAACATTTATAGCAATACAATCATGGTAGGACACTTTAATGCCCCACTGATATCATTGGATAAGTCTTCTAGACAAAAAATAATCAGTGAAGAAACAGAAATCCTAAATGACTCACTAGATCAGATGGACATCCTCAGAATACTTAATCCCAAAGCTACAGAATATATATTCTTCTCAAGTGCACATGGGACATTTTCAAAGATAGACTACATATTGGGACACAGGCAAAGTCTTTTCAAATTCAAGAAGATTGAAATAAGAAAACATCTTCTCAGATCACAATGGCATAAAACTGGAAGTCAACCATTATAAGTATAATTAAAAATATCAAATACTTAAAGGTTAAATAGCATGATATTAAACAATAATTAGGTTACCAAATAGATCAAAGAAGAAATTAAAAAAAAAAAAAAACATCCTGGAAACAAATGACAATGTAAACACAACAATGCAAAATTTATGGGAAACACTGAAAGTAGTCGTGAGAGGAAAGTTCACAGCACTACAAGCCAAAACTCAACAAACAAGAAAAAATGGATAATAAATTATCTAATCCTACAACTTAAAGAATTAGAAAGAGAGCAATTAGAAAAGGCCAGAGTAAGAAGAAGGAAGGAAATAATAAAAATGAGTATAACTGAACAACCTAGAGACAAGAAAAATACAAAAGATCAATAAAACCAAGAGCTGGTTCTTTGAAAGTATAAATAAGATTGATAGCCAGGCTCACTAAAAAGCAAAGAGAGAGGACCCAAATAAACAAAATCAGAAAAGATTGTAAAAAGAAATAATATAAACATCTCTGTTCCAACAGACTGCACAACCTAGATGCAATGGATATATTGCTAGAAAAACACAATCTTTCAAAACTCACTCAGGAATAATAATAATAATAATAATAATAGGAATAGGAATAATAATAATAGGAAAAATGAATAGGCTGATAAATATGGAGGAAATTGAAGCAATGATCAGAAAACTTCCAGTAAATAGTACCTCTGTGCTAGACAGCTTCACAGGAGAGTTTTACCAAACATTTAAAGAAGAACTAAAACCTATCCTCCTCAGACTACTCCAAAAATTTCAAGAGGGACTGCACAATTCCAAGCTCTTTCTATGAAGCCAGCAGTACCCTAATACCAACACCAGATAAAAACACTACAAAGAAAGATAATTACAGACCAATATCTCTGATGAAAATATATGCTAAAATTCTCAACACAATTCTAGCAAGTTAGATCCAGCATTACATTAGAAAGATTATACACCATGACCAAGTGGAATTTATTCTAGGGATGCATGGATGGTACAATATCGCAAATCAATAAATGTGATCAACTAATTGAGAGATAAAATTGCCTAATCATATCAATTGATGCATAATAAGCTTCTGACAAAATCCAACACCATTTCTTGATAAACACTCTCAGTAAAGTGGGATTAAAGGGGTCATAACCTCAACATAATAAAAGCCTTATATGACAATCCTACAGCCAACATCATACTCAATGGGCAAAAACTAAAACCATTTCCCCTAAGAACAGGAATAAGACAGGGATGTCCACTTTCACCACTCCTGTTCAACAGAGTTCTGGAAGTGCTAGCTATAGCAATCAGACAAGAAGAAGAAATAAAAGGCATCCAAATTGGAAAAGAAGAATAAAGCTGTCATATTCACCAATGACACAATATTGTACACTGAAAACCCTAAAGACTCCATCAAAAATCTAGTTGATTTAATAAATGATTTGGCAATGTAATAGGATACAAAATTAATACCCAGAAATCTATTGCTTTTACACACCAATAATGAATTCACACTAAAGAAACAATCCCATTTACCATTGCAACAAAAACATTAGATACCTAGGAATGAATTTACTAAGGAGGTAAAAGACCTGTACTCAGTAAACTACAGGAAGTTGAGCAAAGAGCTAGAGGAAGATATAAACAAAAGAAGAAAATACCATATTCATGTATTGCTAGAATAAACATTATTAAAATGTCCATACTACCCAAAGCAATTTATAGATTCAATGAATTCCCCATTAAAATGCCAACAGCCTATTACACAGACCTAGAATGAATTTTCCAAAATTTCATTTGGAATAAAAAAAAAGACCCTAAATAGCTGCAGCAATCCTGAAAAAGAAGAACAAAGTTAGAGGGATCACAATATCAGAATCAAGCTGTGTTAGAAAGCCACTGTTCTCAAACTGCCTGGTACTGGCACAAGAACAGACATATAGACCAATGGAAAAGAACAGAGAACCCAGAAATTGACCCAAGCCATTATGCTCGATTGATATTTTACAAAGACAGCAAGAACATACAATAGAGGCAAGACAGCTTCTCAATAGAGTGTGTTGGGACCCTTTCTTTATAAAAACTCTCAGCAAGGTGGGATAGAAGCAAAAAACCTCAACATAATAAAAGCTATATATGGCAAACCCACAGCCAACATCATACTCAATTGGCAAAAACTAAAATCATTTTCACTAAATAGGGATGCTCACCCTCACTACTCTTGTTTGGCATAGTACTAAAAGTACTAGCCATTGCTATTCAACAACAAGAAGAAATAAAAGGCATCCAAATAGGAAAAGAAGAAGTGAAACTGTCCTTATTCACAGATGACATGACATTGTACATAGAAAACCGTAAAGACTCCATCAAAAAATTAGTAGACATAATAAATGAATCTGGCAATGTAGCAACATAGAAAATTAACACCAGAAAATCTACAGCATTTCTATACAGAAATAGTGACCTTACTGAAAGAGAGACTAAAAACAACAACAAGAAAAAAATCCCATTTACCATCGCACCAAAAAAATTAAGATACCTAGGAATAAACTTAACTAAGGCAGTAAAAGACCTATACGCAGAAAACTACAGGACACTGAAAAAAAAGATAGAGGAAGATATAAACAGATGGAAGAACATACCATGTTCATGAATTGATAAAATCAACATCATTAAAATGTCCAAACTACTTAAAGCAATCTATATATTCAATGCACTCCCCATTAAAATACCAATGGTATATTTCACAGACCTAGAAAGAACTCTCCAAAAATTCATCTGGAATAAAAAAAATATCTGAACAACTGCAGTAATCCTGAGAAAGAAGAACAAAGTAGGTGAGATCTCAATACCTGATATCAAGCTGTATTACAAAGCCACTGTTCTCAAAACTGCTGATACTGGCATAAGAACAGACATATAGACCAATGGAATACAATATAGAAGCCAGAAATTGACCCAAACCACTGTGCTCAATTAATATTTGACAAAGGAGGCATGAACATACAATGGAATCAATAAATAGTGTTGGGAAAATTGGACAGATACATGCAAAAAAAAAAAAAAGAAACTAGATCACCAACTTACACCATACACAAAAATAAACTCAAAATGGATAAAGGACTTAAACATAAGGTGGGAAACCATCAATAACAATACTAGAGGAATCCACATGCAGAAAAATCTCAGACATATGCTGAAGCACTTTCTACACTGATATAGCTCCTAGACCTAGAGCAATGGAAACTAAAGCGAAAATAAACAAATGGGACAACATCAAAATAAAAAGCTTTTGTACAACAACAACAACAACAACAACAAATCAACAAAAGAACAAGAAAGCCCACTGCATGGGAGAACATATTTGCCAATGTTATCACAAATAAGGGTTTAATCTCCAACATTTACAGGGAACTCATACAACTTAACAAAAGGAAGATAAAAAAGCCAATCAAAAAATGGGCAATGGACCTAAATAGATACTTTTCAAAAGAAGACATAAGGAAGGCCAAGAAACATATGAAAACACGCTAAAGTCACTAATCATCAGAGAGATGCAAATTAAAATGATGATAAGTTAATATCTCACACTTATCAGAATGGCTATCATCAACAAATTGACAAATGAAAAGTGCTGGTGAGGATGTGGAGAAAAGGAATCCTTGTGCACTGAGGGTGGGAATGCAGACTGGTGCAGCCTCTGTGGAAAACAGTATGGAGTTTTCTCAAATAATTAAAAATGGAGCTCTTAATAAATCCTGTGGATTTACAAAAACAATTCTTTTTAAAGGAGGAAACCTCAAAATATATGCTATAACTTTTCTGTTCTAGCTGTATTAATTAAGTACTCTTGCTTACAACATCATGACGAAACAGAAAGACTGTATTTTTTTCTTATTCTTTAAATAGTTTGCTTTACTACTATTATAAATTACCCAGTATACTTTATACTTCAGGTATTAAAACTTTTAAATTAGAAGTGTATCATTCATTAATTGCCAATTTTTGAAAAAGGAATATAAATTACACTAACATTGTCATTAACATATTTTAATCTTTCATTATTCCAAAGGCAACTCATGAATCCAGGTGTCTCAGGGTCAGTGTTGAGAGCATCCTTATCATATGCTCTGAATAAAAATATAAGGGTTTATTTATGTTGTATCTATCCTCAGAGCTTAGTACATAGCAGACTTTCAATGGATTAATTGGATCAATGAATGAATGGTAAAGAATTTGTAGCAGTAGACAGGATAGACCCTTCTGATGTGATAGCTTTCCTAGAACCAACTTGCATGCCATTTATTTATTTATTTATTTATTTATTTATTTATTGCTTTTCTTTTATAACAAGGCTGAGAATATTGAGAAACTATTGGTGGGAAGAAAAGAGAAAAAAATTAATGACCCTTAATCTTTTGGAAACAGATTTATCAAGATACCAGAGGCCCAATGCACAAAATTCATACAAGGGCCTTGTCCCCAGCCCCTGCCTGCTGTGCTGCCTCAGCCAAGAGACCTCTGCTGCCTCTGCCACAGCCTCCACCCACTGTGGCTTTGTCTGGAAGAAAGGAAATCCCATCTAATTAGCATATTATGCTTTCATTATTATAGATAACTCTCATACTGTACAATTCATCAGCTCAAAGTGTGTAACACATTGCTATTTAGTATATTCATAAAATTGTGAAATCATTACTACTATTTAATGTACCCTAAAAGAAATTACATGCCCACTAGCAATCAATCTCATTCCTCTCCCCCACAACCGTGGTGACAACTAATCTACTATCTATATCTATAGATTTTCCTATTCTGGACATTTTATATTAATGGAATTCGACAATATATGGTCTTTTACAATTGTCTTCTTTTACTTAGCATAATTTTTTTCAAGGGTCATCACATTGTAGCATCCAGGTGTCTCAGTAACTCTTTTCTTTTTATAGGAGCTCTCTGAGCCAATAATTTGTGGTTTAGGTTATCACAGCATTTTCTACATTTTAGATAACTAAAGAAATTCATTTGAAACTGAAGGGAAGCCAGAATGTATATAACCTAGAATGAATGAGATTATTTCCATCCTCATCTTTAGCATTGACAGTTATGCTAAGTCAAAGATCTGTCTTCAATAGTATGGCAGGTCAAAGGCATATATATATATATATATATATATATATATATATATATATATATATATATATATCGTGACCTCCTGCTGGCACTGGTCTAGTCTAGGAAAGGCTCTTTGGTACTGGTGGGATGAGTCAAGCATCTCGTAGTTTGTATTTCTGACTTGGGCAGAGCTTGGATGAAATTACTCATCTTCAGACATCTGAGAATAGTATATTGGGGATCTTGTGGTTCCATTTGTTCTGTTTGCCAGAGGGAAGAGTATACTGCACTGAGTAGACAGGTTAGACAGTTTATTGCAGGCTGCTGAAAGCAGATTAAAAACCATCAGCTTGGTGGGAAACTAGCTCAGAATCCAACGCAAATGTCAGATGAAATATTTACATAGCCAGGAGATACACCAAGGAAAACAGTGTGCCCTTTGTGTATGTGTCTGAGTGTGCAGGCACACACAGAGCTCCTGACCATTTGTCAACTTCCAAGATTTATTCTGCTGCTTCTGGCAAGGGACAGCCTAATGATTTAATAGCTTGTCAACACCTACACAGAGAAACAAGGACTGGCACTTCCTCATTTCTTTTTCTTTTTCTTATTTTTTATTATTATTTTTTCTTGGCTTTAAAAAAGAATTCCTAGTCTAAGTCACTGGAACCTGGAAATCAGACTGTCAGGTTTCTCTTGACTTGAGTGCACAGCTCCTGAATTTGAGCATGATGAATGTTATAATTTCCCTGTTATAAAAACACAGGTTTGCTACCCTTTCAGAAGAACCCTTTGAGTTCATGTCCTAAAGCCCAAGTGTTTGCTTCAGACCATTGCTGTGAGCCAATTTCAAATGGAGTGAAACTGTTTTGTTTCTGTCCCATGAACCTCTTGAGTTGAAAGCTTGTTTGATCAATCCAGTGCCTGGTTGCCACATTTACTTTTGAGATGAAAATGTGATTTAAAGGTTTTAATGGGGAAGAAGAGTAGATTTTTTTTTGTGTAGAGTATTATTCTCCAGGCATCTTTTGACAGTTTTAAGTTTCCTGAAAGCAGAGACCATGTCCTCTTCAGCTCAGCAAACCCCACAGTGCCTAATACAATACTAGTACACAGTCACTTTATTTGACTGATTTTCAGACAATTCAACCATGATCTAGTGAGTAGAGTGACAACCAGAGGGTTACATTTTATATTTGAATAATACTTATAGTATGCTGTGCCTTTATCCCAAAGAGAGGTAGTAGAGCAAAGTGATATAAAGCCTTACTTTTCAAACTTCAGTATGCAAGTTATATTACCTAGGGCTTGTTAAATGCAAATACTGATTCTCTAAGTTCAATTGGAGCCTGATATTGTGCCTTCCTTGCAAGATTCTTGTGATACAATACTGACAGTCCAGAGACCACACTTTGAGTATCAAGGGTCTAGAACTATGTTGTCCAATATGGTAGCCATTAGCATTTGGAATTTGACTATTCCAAATGAGATATGTTCTAAGTGTAAGGTCCACATCAGAATTCAAACTCAGTAAAAAAAAATAGTATAATATCTCATTGATAATTTTATATTGATTATCTGTTTAAAAGTATTTTGAATAAATGGGTTAATTAAAATATAAGGGTGGGAAAAAGTAGGTTTATAGTTGTAAGTATATAAAAACAGTTTACTCTTGTATTATTTTTAAAATTATTGTATTATTTATTTGTATTACAACCTACTTTTGCCTACCTCTGAATATTCTTAAAATTAACTTCACCAGTTTCTTTTTCACCTTTTGTTGTTTTAACTATGTTCCCTATTTTTAAATATATTTTTATTGATTTTGTACAGAGAGGAAGAGATATACAGAGTTAGAAACATCGATGAGAGAGAGTCATCGATCAGCTGCCTCTTGCACACCTCCCAC
Organism: Pipistrellus kuhlii; assembly: GCF_014108245.1. Lineage (NCBI taxonomy): Eukaryota > Metazoa > Chordata > Mammalia > Chiroptera > Vespertilionidae > Pipistrellus > Pipistrellus kuhlii. Next base: position 29,359,479 of record NW_023425471.1, read on the forward strand.
TGGGGATATGCCCGCAACCAAGGTACATGCCCTTGACCGGAATCGAACCCGGGACCTTTCAGTCCCCAAGCCGACGCTCTATCCATTGAGCCAAACCAGTTTTGGCTGTTCCCTATTTTTAAACTACCAATTTGTACTTCTCAATTTCTTCACTTTTTCACTCAACCTCCAATTTGGCAACCATTCAGTTTGTTTTCTGTATCTATAAATTTTATTTGTTCATACAGTAATTGTCTTTCTCTGACTTCTTTCACTTCTAGGAACAAATAGTAAGATTTCATTCTTTTTTATAGCCAAGTAATATTCCATTGTATATGTGTACCACATCCTCTTTATTCAATCGTCTATCAATTGACACCTAAATTCCTTCCATATCTTAGCTACTGTAAATAATGCTGTAAGTGAATAGGATTCATATATCTTTTTGAATTTGCGTTTTGGATTTCTTTGGATAAATACCCAGAAGTAGATGCACTGGGTCATAGTGCAGGTCCATTTTTAATTTTTTGAGGTAACTCCATACTGCTTTCTACAGTCATTGCACCAATCTGCATTCCCACCAACAGTACATAAGAGTTCCAATTTCTCTGCAACCTGGCACACACTTTTTGTTCATTGACTAATGATGATAGCCATTCTTACAGGTATAAGATTATAGCTCATTGTGGTTTCAACTTGCATTTCTCTGTCATTGGTGACACTGAGCATCTTTTAATATGTCTGTGGCACTCTATGTGTACTCTTTGGAGAAATAATTTAGGTCCACTGCCCATTTTTAAATTAGATTGTCTGGCTTTTTGGTATGAAGTTATATATATTCCTTACACATTTAGATATTAACCTCTTATCCAATATATCATTGGCAAATATCTTCTCACATTTGATTGGTTGTCTTTTCTTTGGTTGATGGTTTCCTTTCCTGTTAAAAAAAAAACCTTTTGCCGAAACCAGTTTGGTTCAGTGGCTAGAGCGTCGGTCTGCGAACTGAAAGGTCCCAGGTTTGATTCCTGTCAAGGGCATGTACATTGGTTGCGGGTACATCCCCAGCAGGGGGTGTGCAGGAGGCAGCTGGTAGATGTTCATCTCTCATTGACATTTCTAGCTCTCTATCCCTCTTCCTTCCTCTCTATAAAAATCAATAAAATACATTTTTTAAACTTTTTAGTTTTATGCAGTCCCATGTTTATTCTTTCTTTTGTTACCCTTCCTCTACAAAATATATCAGAATAAAAAAATATTGCTAAGAGAAATGTCAGAGATTTTACTGCCTATGTTTTCTTTTAGAAGTTTTATGGTTTGAAGTCTTATATTTAAGCCTTTAATCCATTTTGAGTTTATTATTGTATATGGTATAGGAAGGTGGTCTAATTTCATTTTTTGCATGCATCTGTTAAGATTTTTTAATATAATTTATTGAATAGATTGTCTTTGCCCCTTTTTGTATTCTTGTCTTTTATCATAAATTAATTGATCATATAGGTGTGAATTTATTTCTGGGCTGTCTATTCTGTTCCATTGATCTTTATGTCTGTTTCATGCCAGTACTATATGGTTTTGATTACTATGGCCTTGTAGTGTAGTTTGATATCATGTAGTATGATATCTCCAACTTTGTTCTTCTTTCTCAAAATTGCTATGGCTAATTAGGGTTTTTTGTGTTTCCATATAAATTTTTGAATTATTAGTTCTAATTCTCTGAAAAAGCTATTGTTATTTAAATAGTGATTGCATAGTATGAGCATTTTAATAATGTTAATTCTTTCTGTTCATGAGCACAGTATATTCTTCAATTTATATGTGTCTTCTTCAAGATGTTTAATGTCTTCTAATTTTTCAAGCACAGGTCTTTTGCCTTTTTAGTTACATTTATTCATAGGTATTTTATTTTTTAATGCAATTTTAAGTGGGATTGTTTTCTTAATTTTTCTTTCTGTCATTTTATTATCCAAATATATAAAAACCCAGGGTGCACAACATCCAAAATTACTGAAGACTCAACTCATCAGAAGTCAGTGTTGGGTTGCATGGTGATCCAGCATTGACTGCCACTGATGCAGGTGCCCCAACCCAGCACTGACTGCTGAGGGGGCTGTGGATCAGGCATGAACAGAGGCCTGGAGAGAGAAGCAGGGTCTGATCCGTAGCCTCAGTGGCAGCTGTTGATCAGCCCTTGCCTCTCTCTTTCCCTCTGGGCCTGGCCAGCAACTGAGCCTTTCTTTCTCTCAGGCCTCCACTGGGGCTGCTGATCAGTGCCACCTCACAGATCAGGCCCATTGATAGGCCCAGAGACACTGGCTGGCCTAGAAGCCAACCAATCAGAGCCAAACCTGGGTGAACTGTGGTGGCAGAACCTAAGGTGGGAGCTGAGGAGGGGTTTTAAAGGCAACAGCTGTTTTGTTTAAGGTGTAATAAAGCGGTTCAATTTTTTAATGGCTGGTTATCAGTCCAGATATAGGGATTATGTATTTTTGTCTGCCAAGAGCATCTCCTCCTGCTGAAAATGCTTTCCTCTCCCCATTTAAGCAATTCTATTCTATCCTATATAATCTATATATACTAATAAAAGTGTAATATGCTCAATAGACTGGGTTGACTGGCCATCTTCTGGATGTTTGATTTCCTTCCGGACAAAGCTATGGTGGTGGGGGTCGAGGTAGAGACAGTTAGGGGTGATCAGGCTGGCAGGGAGAGCAGTTGGGGGTGAGACAGGCTGGCAGGGGAGGGCCGTTCAAGGCAAGATCAGGCCCACAGGGGAGAGCAGTTGGGAACAACCAGATTGGCAGAGGAGGGCAGTTGGGGACAAGATCAGGCTGGCAGGGTTAGGGCAGTTAGGAGTTATCAGGCAGGCAAGGGCAGTTAGGGGCGACCAGGTCAGCAGGGAAGAGCACTTAGGGGAGAAATAAGGCCAGCAGGGGAAGGCCATTAGGGGTGAGATCAGGCCAAGTAGGCAGAGAAGTTAGGGGCTATCGGGCGGGCAGGTATAAAAATTAGGGGCAATCAGGCAGGCAGGCAGAGGCAGTTAGGGGCAATCAGGCAGGCGAACAGTTAGGAGCCAGTGGTCCCAGATTGAGAAGGGTGTCCAACTGCTGGTTTAGGCCCAATTCTAAACCAGCATTAGGACATCCCCTGAGGGGACCCAGATTGGAAAGGGTGCAGGCTGGGCTGAGGGAACCTCCCCCCATGCATGAATTTTGTGCACCGGGCCACTAGTTGGTGTATAAAATGCAATTTCTGAATACTAATTTTGTATATTACTTTACTGAATTCATTTTCAGTTCAAATAGTTTTTTTAAACTTTTTTTTAACTCACCCAAGGTTACATATTTATTGGTTTTCAGAGAGAGGGAATAGAAGAGAAAGAGAAACATCAGTGCAAGAGAGAAACATTAATTGGCCATCTCCCATACACCCCCTGATAGGGATTTGAACCCACAACCTTTTGATGTAGTGGACAATGCTCCAACCAACTGAGACACCCAGACATGAAGTTTAAATAGTTTTTTGGGGAAATACTTAGGATTCTCTATACAGGATGGGGCAAAAGTACTTTTATAATTGTTCAGATGGAAAATAATACAACAAATAATATTATAAGAATAAAATCTGATTTTCATGTACTCACAACTGTAAGCCTGCATTTGCCCCAATCTGTATATAGCATTATGTCACCTGCAAATATAAAAATTTATTAATTAAAAAAAAACAAGGAAATTTAAAAACCTGATGAACAATGTTAACTGTTGATTTTAATAGAATCAGAAATACGGGAGGGGAGTGGACAGGCAATTCTCGGGGAAAAGGGGAGTGGTGGATGCAGGAAGAGACTGAACATAAACTGTGCACCTATGGATGAGGACAATGGGGGTTGGGGAAAGGGCAGAGGGTGGGGTGGAAATCTGGTAGTGGGGGGAAAAATGAGGAACTTTTGTAATAATATGAACAATGAAGATTGATTTTTTTTTAAATAAATTAAAATTAAAATTAAAAAGAAGAAAAAAAGAAATAGGAAGTGAAGAAGGAACACAGGGGTAAAGAATAAAAATGATGACAAAAAAGTACCTATCAATAATAACTAAATGTAAATGGATTAAATGCACCAACAAAAAGAAACAAAGTAATGGATTGGATAAGAAAACAAGACCCATATATCTATAGTCCCTATGAAGGGACTGAGGGTGAAGGGATGGACAAAGCTTTTCCAGGCAAATGGAAAGGAAAAAAAAAAGCTGGGGTAGCAATACTTATATCTGACAAATTAGATCTCAAAGTTAAGGACATAATAAGAGATAAGGAAGGCCACTTCATAATACTAAAGTAAGCAATCCAACAATAAGAAATAACTCTGGTTACTTCATATACATACTCAATACAGGAGCACCCAAATACATTAAAAAAAAAAAAAAAAAAAAAAACTCCTGGAGAATATCAAGGGAGAGTTTGACAGCAATATAATCATAGGTTAGGATACTTTAATACCCCACTATCACCATTGGACAATTCCTCTAAATAAAAACACAGCAAAGAAACATCAATCCTAAATGACTCCTTAGACCAGATGGAATTAATGGACATCTTCAAAACATTTATCCCCAAAGCCACGGAATATCCATTCTTCTCAAGTGCACATGGGACATTTTCAAAGAGAGAACACATGCTAAGACATAGGTGAAGTCTCTTCAAATTCAAGAAGATAGAAATCATATCAAGCATCTTCTCGGATCACAGTGGCATAAAATTGGAAATCAATTATAGTAAAAACAATCCAAAGAAATCAAACACATGGAGACTAAACAGCATGCTATTGAATAATGACTGGGTTACCAGAGAGATCAAAGGAGAAATAAAAAACACCATGACAACAAATGACAATGAAAACACAACAATCCAAAATCTATGGGAAACAGCGAAAGCAGTCTTGAGAGATAAGTTCATAGCTCTATAAGCCTACTTCAAAAAACAAGAAACGATTGTAATAAATTACCTACCCCTATAACTCAAAGAATTAGAAAGAGAGCAACAGAAAAGGCCCACTGTAGACAGAAGGAAGGAAATAATAAAGATCAGAGTGGAGATAAATGACATAGAGACCAAAGAAACAATACAAAGATCAAAAACAAAACAAAACAAGAGCTGGTTCTTTGGAAGGATAAACAGCTTTGATGAACCTCTAGCCAGGCTCACCAAGAAGCAAATAGAGAGGATCCAAATAAACAAAATCAAAAATGAAAGAGGTGAAATAACAACAGATCCCACAGAAATACAAAGTATTGTTACAAAATACTATGAACAACTTTACTCCAAAAAACTGGACAACCTGGAGGAAATGGGCATATTCCTAGAAAAATATAAGCTTCCAAAAATCAATCTCAAAGAATCTAAACAGCTCAATAGGCCAACAACTATGGAATAAGTTGAAGCAGTCATCAAAAAGCTTCCAGTAAACAAAAGCCCAGGGCCAGACGGCTTCACAGGGGAGTTTTACCAAACATTCCAGAAAAAAATAAAACCTACCCACCTCAGACTATTCCCAAAAATTCAAGAGGAAGGAACACTTCCAAGCTCATTCTATGAAGCCATCATCACCCTAATACCAAAACCAGATAAAGACAACACAATGAAAGAATTACAGGCCAATATCCCTCATGAACATAGATGCCAAAATCCTCAACAAAATTCTAGCAAATCTGATCCAGCAATACAACAGAAAGATCATACACCATGACCAAGTAGGATTTACCCCAGGAATGCAAGGATGGTACAATATACACAAATTAATAAACATGATTCATCACATAAACAAATTGAGAGATAAAAATAACATAGTCATATCAATTGATGCAGAGAACATTTGACAAAATCCAACACCCTTTCTTGATAAAAACTCTCAGCAAGGTGGGAATAGAAGGATCATACCTTATCATAATAAAAGCTATATATGATAAACCCACAGCTAACATCATATTCAATGGGTAAAAACTAAAACCATTTCTCAAAGAACAGGAACAAGACAGGAATGCCCACTCTCACCACTCCTGTTTGACATAGTACTGGAAGTATTAGCCATTGAAATCGGACAAGAAGAATAAATAAAAGGTATCCAAATTGGAAAAGAAGAAGTCAAATTATCCTTATTTGCAGATGACATGATATTGTACATAAAAAAACCAAAAGACTCCATCAGAAAACTAACAGATTTAACAAATGAATTCAGCAATGTAGCAAGATACAAAATTAACGGCAAGAAATCTATGGCATTTCTATACACAAATAGTGAACTTACAGAAACAGAAACAAAAAAGCAATCCCATTTACCATCACACCCCCCAAAAAGTAACTAAGGAGGTAAAAGACTTGTATGCAGAAAACTATAGGACACTGAAAAAAAAGAGATAGAGGAAGATATAAACAGATGGAATAATATACCATGTTCATAGATTGGTAGAATCAACATCATTAAAATGTCCATACTACCCAAAGCAATCTATAGATTCAATTCACTTCCCATTAAAATACCAATGGCATATTTCACAGACCTATAAAGAACTCTCCAAAAATTCATCTTTAATAAAAAAAAAAGACCCCGAATTGCCACAGCAATCCTGAGAAAGATAACAAAGTAGGAGAGATCTCAATACCAGATTTCAAGCTGTATTACAAAGCCACTCTTCTCAAAACAGCCTGGTACTGGCACAAGAACAGACATATAGACCAATGGAATAGAATAGAGAATCCAGATATCAACCCAAATCACTATGCTCAATTAATATGTGACAAAGGAAGCATGAACACAAAATGGAGTCAATACAGTCTCTTCAACAAATGGCATTGAGAGAATTGGACAGATATATGCAAAAAAAAAAAAATGAAACTAGATCACCAACTTACACCCTACACAAAAATAAACTCAAAATGGATACAGGAGTTAAACATAAGATGGGAAACCATAAAAATACTAAAGGAATCCTCAGGCAGCAAAATCTCAGACATATGCCAAAAGAACTTCTTCACTGATACTGCTCCTAGGGCAATGGAAACTAAAGAGAAAATAAACAAATGGGACTATATCAAAACAAAAAGCTTTTTCACAGCAAAGGAAACCATCAACAAAACAAGAAAGCCCACTGCATGAGAGAACCTATTTGCTAGCGATATCAATGACAAGGGTTTAATCTCCAACATTTACAGAGAATAAATACAACTTAACAAAAAGAAGATGAACAACCCAATAAAAAAAAAAATGGGCAACTGATCTAAATATACACTTTTCGAAAGAAGAGAGAAGGAAGGCCAAGAGACATATGAAAACCTGCTCAAAGTCACTAATCATCAGAGAGATGCAAATCACAACAACAATGCGGTACCATCTTACACTGGTCAGAAGGGCTATCATTAACAAATCAGCAAATGACAAGTGTTGGTGAGGATGCTGAGAAAAATGAACTCTTACACTACTGGTGGGAATGCAGACTGGTGCAGCCACTGTGGAGAACAGAATGGAGTTTCCTTAAAAACTAAAAATGGAACTTCCATTTGACCTACCGGTAGTGATCTCACTCTTAGAAATATATCCCAAGAAATTAGAAATACGAATCAGAAAGGATATATGTACCCCAATGTTCATAGCAGCACAATTCACCATAGCTAAGATTTGGAAAAGGTCTAAATGCCTATCAGCAGATGAATGGATTAAAAAACTGTGGTACATCTACACAATGGAATACTATGCTGCAGTAAAAAAGTAGGAGTTCCTACCATTTGCAACAATATGGATGGAGATGGAGAGCATTATATTAAGTGAAATAAGCCCGGCAGAGAAAGATAAACATCACATGATCTCACTCATTTGTGGAATATAATGAATGGCATAGACTGCTGAACAAGCACCGAGCCAGGGACTGAGTAACATTGATCAGAACCACAAACCTCAGGGAAAGAGTGGGTCGGTGGGAGTAAGGGGGAGAAATCAACCAAGGGACTTGTGTGCATACATATGAGCCTTATCAATGGACACAGATAACAGGCTGGTGTGGCATAAGTGGGGGGTTGGGAGTAATGGGGGGGATAAGCACACATATGTAAAATCGCCGAAACCGGTTTGGCTCAGTGGTAGAGCATCGGTCTGCGGACTGAAAGGTCCCAGGTTTGATTCCGGTCAAGGGCATGTACATTGGTTGCGGGCACATCTCCGGTGGGGGGTGTGCAAGAGGCAGCTGGTCGATGTTTCTCTCTCATCGACGTTTCTGGCTCTCTATCTCTCTCCCTTCCTCTCTGTAAAAAATCAATAAAATATACTTTAAAAAAAAGAAAAAAAAAGAACACATATGTAAAATAATAATAACGTTATCAATAATAATAATAACAATAACAGTAATAATAATAATAATAATAATAATAATAATAATAAAAGGTGTGAGGTAACCTGAACCCCAAGAACACCTGAGAACGTCTTTACTGCCATGCTAGCAATCATCAGCTGTACGGTAATATAACCTGGAGCTATTTAGGAAGTATGTCTGTATTTATGTTCCTGATCCTTATGGATAGGAGCCCTTATGTGGGCTGATCTCCCCGCCTAATGTAGTCACTGATGATACCAACCACCTTGGTCATTCAGGAGGACCATGGGTGGTATAAGGAAGTATAATTACATAGGGGTCACCACCCAGCTGCCCTTCTGTATGACACAAAGTCAAACCACTGTTCCTTTATGTGTAAAATTAAAGAGAGGTTTCTGGCTTGTGTGGACACCAAAGGAAGGGACCATTGCTACTTCCTCCTGGGAGAGATGCAGAAAATGTAACAAAGACCTTGTCTATACAAAAAGAAATTGACAGCAGTTTGAAATGGAATTGCCATGGCCTAGAGCAAATATCCTTACATGATATTATTCTACAAAGTCATTATGATTTTTCCCAGATTTGGGTTATCCCCATTACCTATACTAGTACCTCGCACCCTTGGATATCAATAAAAATATCATCTTTTTGGTGCTTGGAGACAAAGGTAACACATCTCTAGATATTTTAGAATTACAACAGCATAATGTACAACTATCCCAAACAAACTTACAAACCAATTCTTTGAATATGTGGCAGCAATTTAAAAAAGACATGAAAGGATTTAATCCTTTCCATTTTGTAGAGGGCCCCCTAGGAAGGCTCCTGAGCATTCTGTATTGTCCCCTCTTGCCCTTTTGGCCAAGAGTGACCCTCTTTTCATGGTCCAGTTGCCCACAGTTGTTGCCTGAGCTTTCAGTTCATGCCGAGATTGAAGCATCATGGTGGCTGGTACCATGGATCTGTCTCTCATCCAGTGGGGTGAGCTGGGCCCTCTCTGGAGAAGAAACCTGGGTCTCCCAAAATATGAGATCAGTGCCTGGACCTCGCCAGCAGGAGAGGGGATGCCAAGGCAGGCACTGGGGGTGGAGGCCATGGGGGCATGAGCTACACATAAGGAACTGTTTGACATTAAAATTGGGACTCAAAAGAACTGTTGGCCCAGAAAGGAACTCACTACTGATTCATTTGCCTCTCAGCATAACCATTATGGCTTGTCTCAGTTTCGGTTTTTATAAGTGAATTCCTTGTATCACATGGTATAACACATCTGGGGGAAATAATGAACAATATAAATTGATGAACAGAAACAGACCCAGAGACAGAGAAGCAGCGATCAGACTGTCAAACCTCAGAGGGAAAGTAGGGGAAGGTGGGGGTATGGAGAGAGATTAACCAAAGGACTTGTGTGCATGCATATAAGCCTAACCAGTGGTCATGGACAACATGGGGGGGCAGGGGGAGAGCATACATGGGAAGGAGTTTGGGATGGAAATGGGGGATGAGGACAATTATGTGATACCCTAATCAATACAGAATTTTTTTTTAAAGATTTTTTAAAAAGCATAATAATTGTAATGAAAAATTTACTAAACAAGCTCAATTAGGTTTGACTAGGCAGAAAAAAGAATCGGCAAACTTGAAAACAGGCCAATTCGTATTCAGTCTGAGGAGCATAAACTAAAAAAGAACAGTGCTTCAGAGACCTGTGTGACACTATTAAGTGTGCCAACATACACATAGTGAGAGACCCAGAAGGAGAAAAGAGAAATAATAAAAATGAATATTTGATGAAATAATTGTCCAAAATTTACCAAATTTGATGAAAAACATTTATCTATGCATCCAAGAAGCTCAACAAACTAAAAGTAAAATAAACTAAGAGATCTACATTGAGACACATCATAAACTCTTTATGATTTATAACCCTATTTTGTATAACTAGTTTTTAAAGAGAGAGAGGCTTAGCAAAAGAAGAGACTATGCATATTGAATATCTACTTATAACCTCAAAAAACTGAAATAAGAATATGAAGATAATCATTAAGAAACTATATAACATAATTTTAAAAAAATCCACTGATGAAAAAAAAAATTCACCTGAAAAAAAACCAAAAACAATCTTCTGATGGTCTTAGCCAATTTTGCTCAGTGGGTAGAGCATCAGCCTACGGAATTAAGGGTACCAGGTTCAATTCCAGTCAAGGGCATATGCCCGGGCTGCAGGCTTGATTCCCAGTATGGAGGGTGCAGGAGCAGCCAATCAATAATTCTCTCATCATTAATGTTTCTATCTCTCTCTCCGTCTGTCTTCTTCTCTGACATCAATAAAATTATATTTTAAAAAATCCACTGATGACCATCAAATATAAATATGAAAATTGGTTTTTACAAAATTAATAGTTTGAAAACCTAATACAACCTTAAATTAATCATTTTGGGGGAAATTTCATTAAGAATACCTAGGGAGATAAACCAACTTTTACTGTTATTAAAAATCATACAGTAATATTTAAATCAGCCCAGTCAGTGTGGCTCAGTGGTTGAGTGTCAACCCATGAACCAGGAGGTCACAGTTAGATTCCTTGTCAGGGCACATGCCTTGATTGCAGGCTTGCTCCCTTGTAGGGGGTGTGCAGCAGACAGCCAATCAATGATTCTTTCTCATTACTGATGTTTCAGTCGGTCTTTCTCTCTTCCCTCTCCCTTCCTCTCTCTGAAATCAATAAAAACATATAAAAAATTTTAAAGAATATTTAAATAAAAAATGTGGTTGTTAAGTTAAAAGGGTAGACACAATCATGCTAAAACAACAAATACTTACCTATCATAAGCACAGAGTACTGAAGTAATAATATCATTGTAGGGACTATAGTTAAACCAAGCCCACTAGCTCTTTTTGTTGAATATTCACCTGTTAATAAAGAAAAACAATATTTTAAATTTTTTTCCTATATACTTCCTACTCTTTGGAAGTTAAAATACTTAATTTATTAAATGTATTCATCTCAATACTATTCTTATAAACTGCAAAACATTTATAAGCATGTGTTTCTCCCCAAACTTCACATGTAAATAATCAAAGTGACTATTTTGTTTATTTAAGATAAAACTTGACATCTAAATGTCAACATCTAAGTCTCAATATGTCAAAACCTTGAACTGGCTCTGCCTCCTTCTTAACTACTTTGCAGAATACCAGTGAGAAACCTTGGAGCCTCCCTTACTAATTCCTTCATTTCCTATATTCAATTTGTCCCAAAATCAAAATATTCTTTATAGCTGTCTTCTGAATTCATCTTCTTCCTCCCCATGTCCTCACTAACTCCAGCGGCAAATAGGGTTGTCAAATTTATGCTCCTAAATATTATACCCATATTGTATTCTGCTAAAAAAAAACAAAAAAACAACAACAACAACAACAACAAACAAACAAACAAACAAAAAAACCAACAATGGCTTTCTTCTTTTTTTTTAATCCTCACCTGAGGATATTTTCCCATTGATTTTTAGAGAGAATTGAAGGGAGGGGAAGAGACATAGAGAGAGAAACATTGATTGGTTGCCTCTTGCATGCACTGTGACCAGTGGATTGAGCCTGCAACTGATGTGCATGTCCTTGTCTGGGAATTGAACCCGGTACCCTTCAGTTTGTAGGCCAAGGTTCTATACACTGAGCCAAACTGCCTCAGGCAACAATTGCTTTCTAAAGTCTATGTTTTGAGTCCCAGCCTACCTTACTGCTCCTTTCATGTGCTGTTTACTCTTATTTCCCACTTCCATTCCTATCTTCCAAATACAAATGCTTTTTCAGATCTATTTGCTTCCCACTTCCATGTATTGGCCAATGAAGTTTGCCTCTATAGTGGGTTAAATAGTGGCCCTAATGATAAGTCCACTCCTAATCCCCAGAATCTGTGAATATTAACTTATGTGGTCAAAGAGTAAAAGTATTACATATGGTAAAAGGTATAAATAAATGTATGATCTTGAAAGAAGGAGCTTATCCTGGATTATCCAGGTGGGCCCTAAATTCAATGGTAAATATATTTGGAAGAAAGAGGCTAAAGATTTAACATGAAGGAAGTTGGAGTTATGCTGCCACAAACCAAGGAGTTGCAAAAATTGCCAGCAAACACCAGAAACTAAAAAAGACAGGGAATAGATTCTCCCTTAGATTCTTAGGAGGCAGTATGATCATGATAACATTTTTATTTCAGACTTAGGGTTTTCAGAATTGTGAGAGAATTGCTATTGTTTAAGACAGTGTTTGTGGTAATTTGTTACCATAGTCCTAAAAAACTAATATGCCCCACCAATGTCCTTTGTAGCATGCAGTGCTATTCAATAACATTTTACCCTCAATAAAACTTCTTTCAAAATTGGAGCCAGTCCTCTCCTGCTGCTGTTTTATAACTAAGTTTATGAATTATGCTAATCCTCTGTTGTCATTTCAATAATCTTTACAGCATCTTTATCAGGGTTAGATTCCATTGCAATAAACCACTTTCTTTGCTCATCCATAACAAGCAACTCCTCATCCATTAAAGTTTGATGGTGAGATTGCAGCAATTCAGTAACATCTTTAGGCTCCACTTTTAATTCTAAGTTCTCTTGCAATTTCCATCATATCTGCAGTTATTTCCTCCATGGATGTCTTGAACCCCTCAAAGTCACCCATGAGAGTTGGAATCAACTTCTTCCAAACTCCTGTTAATTCTGATATTTTTACCTCTTCCCATGAATTACAAATGTTCTTATTGACATCTAGAATGGTGAATCCTTTTCAGAAGGTTTTCAATTGGCTTTGCCCAGATCTATCAGAGGAATCACTATCTATGGCAGCTATGGCCTTACAAAATGTGTTTCTTAAATAAGACTTGAAAGTTAAAATTACTCCTTGATCTGTGGGTTACAGAATGGATGTTGTGTTGGAAGGCATGAAAATAATGTTAATATTGCCTAGCTGGTAGGACTCAGCCGTTGGGTGTTGATCCAGAAACCAAAAGGTTATTGGTTAGATTCCTGGTCAGGGCATATGCTGGGGTTGCAAGTTTGATCCCCAGTAGGGGGCGTGCAGGAGGCAACTGCTCAATGATATTCCTCTGTCATTGATGTTTCTATCTATCCCTCTTCCTTCCCCCCATCTCTAAAAATTAATAAAAACCTATTTCTTAAATAAAAGAAGGAAAATAACAATCTTATTGTACATCTCCATCAGAGCTATTGGGTGACCAGGTACATTGTCAATGAGCAGTACTTTCTTTAAATGAATCTCTTTTTCCCGGCAACAGTTGGCTTAAAATATTCATGTGCTATCATCTAGGCATTGTTCTATTTATACAGCAGAGGCAGAATGGATTTAGTATAATTATTAAGAGCTTAGATTTTTTAGAATAATAAATGAGCATTGGCTTCAGCTTAAAGTCACCAGCTGCATTAGCCCCTAACAAGAGAATCAGCTTGTCCTTTGAAGCTTTGAAGCCAAGCACTGACTTCTCCTCCATAGCTATGTAAGTCCTAGACGGCTTCTTTTTCAAATATATGACTGTTTCATCTATCATACATTACAAATATGTTGTTTAATGAACATTTATAAATGTTCCTAGACAGATTTTCTGGATAACTTGCTGCAGCTTCTGCATTAGCATTTGCTGCTTTACCTTGCAATTTTATATTATGTAGTTGGTTTCTTTCCTTAAGCCTCTGGAGGCCCAGTGCATGAAATTCATGCAAAAGGGGGGGGGAGGGGGGTTCCTCAGCCTGGCCTGTGCTGTCTCCGGGGATGTCTTACTGATGGCTTAGGCCTGCTCTTGGCAGTCAGACATCCTTAGCACTGCCGTGAAAGTGGGAGAAGCTCCTGCCACCGCTGCTTCACTCTCCAGCCATGAGCCAGGCTTCTGGCTGAGCAGCACTCCCCCTGTAGTATCAGGCCAAAACCAGCTCTCTGACATTCCCCAGGGGGTCCCGAATTGTGAGATAGAGAGTGCAGGACAGGTCTAGAGACCCCACCAGTGCACAATCAGGGCTGAGGAGGGACCACAGGAGGGATCCAGCGCATGTCCAGCCCATCTGTCTCAGTCCCTATTAGCCAGACCCCAACAGTAAGCTAATCTACCAGTTGGAACGTCTGCCCACTGGTAGTCAGTGCACGTTATAGCGACTGGTCAACCAGTCTACTATCTGCCCCCTGGTGGTCAGTGTATGTCATAGTGAGCAGTTGAGGGCATTAGCATATCATTAGCATATTACACTTTGATGGGTTGAATGGCTGACAGGTTGACCAGACACTTAGCATATTGGGCTTTTATTATATAGGATGAGAAACATGCAACTCTTCCTTTCTTTTGAATATTAGAGGCCACTGCAGGGTCAATTTGCCTAATTTCAATATTTTTGTGTGTCAAGAAATAGAGATAAGAGGGAGAGGGATGAGGTAATGGCTGCTTGGTGGAGCAGTCAGAACACACACATTTTCAATTAAATTTATTGTCTTATATGAATATAGTTCATGGTGCCCAAAATAATTACAATAATAACATGAAATATAACTTATCGTAGCCCTGGCCAGCATGGCTCAGTTGGTTGGAATCCTGTTCTGTACACCAAAAAGTGGTGGGTTCGAATCTGATCAGGGCACATACCCAAGTGCATGTTTGATCCCTGGTTGGGACGCATGTATAACTGGGGTGCGTGGGGAAGGCCTCCAATTGTTTCTCTCTCACATCAATGTTTCTCTCTCTTTCTCTCTCAAATCAATTATAAAAAATCTCTTTTTGAAAAGATAACTTATACATAGATCACCATAATAAATATAATAATAATGAAAAAGTTTGAAACATTGTGAGAATTCCCTAAATGTAACAAAGAGACACAAAATGAGCAAATGCTGTTGGAAAAATAGCACCAATAGACTTGCTCAACACAGCCACAAAACTTTAATTTATTTTGTGTTTTTTTTAAAGCAATATCCATGAAGTAACATGCAAAAATAAGGTATACCCCATGATAAGAATTAGAGCTAAAACTAAGTAGAGAATAAAAAAACAAGAGAAAAATCAATAAAACCAAATGTTGATTCTTTGAAAAGAGCAACAAAATTGACAAGCCTTTAGATAGACTGACCAAGGGTTGGAGCGGGGCAGGGAGAAGGCTCAGTGTTAAAACCAGAAATGAGAATGGAGACTATTATTACCAATTTACAGAAATAAAAAGGAGAAAAATAAAATATTATGAACAACAGTATGTCAATAAATTACATAAGTTTGATGTAATGGGAATATTCCTAGAAAGACACAGACTACAGAAAGTAGCTCAAGAAAAAAAATAGAAAACCTAAATAAATCTATAACAAGTAAAAGAGATTGAATTAATTTTTTTTTCAAAATCCTACAAAGAAAAACCCAGGTACTTATGATTTCACCAGTTAATTCTACCAAATATTTAGAGACTTAACACAAATATTTCTTGAAACCAGAAATACCCTGATACCAAAACTAGTAAAAAAAAAAAAATATATCACACACAAAAACTACAGACCAATATCTCTTGTTAATATGAATGTAAAAATTCTCAAAAAAAAAATACCATTAAGCCAAAGCAAACAACATATAAAAAGTATCATACACCATGACCAGGTAGAATTTATCCCAGGAATGCAACATCATTGTAGCATCTGAAAAGCAATTAATGAAATACACCTATTAACAGAATCAAAAACAAAATATCAATAGACACAGAAAAACCATTTGACAAAGTCCTATACATTTTTATCATAAAAACACACAAGTTAGGAATACAGAGGAACTTCTTTAACCTGATAAAAGGCATCTATCAAAAATCTATATCTAATATCATACTAAAAGGTGAAAGACTGAAAGCTTTCTTCCTGAGAACAGAAATAAGCAAGGATGTCCTTTCTACTCAACTAGAGATTCTAGCCAGAATAATTGGAGGAGAAGCAATAAAAGGCACCCAAGATGGGAAAAGAAAAAGTAAAGCTGTGGCTATTTGCAGATTATATTATTTTATATAGAGAGAAAATGCTAAGGTGTACACACAAAAAAAGTTTGTTCATATAGCCAAAATCCAAAACACTGACAACACCAAATTGTAACATGGATGTAGAGCAACAAGAACTCCCACTCATTGCTATGAAAATGTAAAATGGTACAACCACATTGGCAGTTTGGTAGTTTCTTACAGAATTAAACATATTCTTACCATATGATCCAGCAAATACTCCTTGGTATTTACCCAAAGGAATTGAAAGCATATCTACATAAAAACCTATACACAGATACGTATTTAGAGCAGCTTTATTCATAATTGCCAAAACTTGGAAGCAACCAAGATGTCCTTTACTAGATAAACAAAAAACAAACTGTGATACATCCAGACAAAAGAATGTTAGTACTAAAAGGAAATGAGCTGTCAAACCATGAAAAACTTGAAGAAACTTTAAATTTTTATTACTAAATGAAAGAAACAGTTTGAAAGGCTACATATTATACAGTTCCAACTCTATGGCATTTTGGAAAAGGAAAAACTATGGAAAGGATAAAAAGATCAGAGATTGAGGATGGGAGAAGAGGTTGATGGGAAGAGAACAGAGATTTGTAGGGCAGTTAAAATACAGTGTATGATATCGTAATGATGAATATATGTCGTATGTCATTATTTATGTGTCCAGAGGTATAGAATGTACCCCAAATGTGAACCCTAGAGTAAATTATGGACAATGAGTGATAACTGATGTGTCAATGCAGGTTCATCAGTTGTAACAAATGTACCACTCTCGTGGGTGTTGATGACAATGAGAGAAGTTATGCATGCATAGATGTAGTTGATTTATGGGAAACTGTTCTTAATTTTACTGTGAACCTAAAACTGCTCTAAAAAATTGTCTTTTTCTAAATGAATTCAGAATATTTGCTATAGACAAGATCAATATTTAGAAACCAACTGTATTTTCATACAGTAGCAATGAACAATTCAAAAGATAATTAAGAAAATTCCTACTACTATAGCATCAAAAAGAATTAAATACTTATAAATATATTTTACAGAAGAAGTGTAAGACTTGTACACTGAAATAAAACAGGACATTGTTGAAAGAAATAAAGGAAGACCTATATGTATGGTAAGACATCTGTGTTCACAGATTGGAAGATTTAATATTCTTAAAATGACCATGATCCCAAAATTGATCTACCAATTCAACATAATCCCTATCCAAACACCAGATAGTTTTTCCTTTTTTAAAAGAAATTGACAAACTGATCCTAAAATTCATATGGAAATGCAGAGGACCGAGAATATCCAAAACAATCTTGAGAAAAAACAAAGTTAGAGGATCCACACTTCCTGATTTTAAAAGTTACTCTAAAGCTACAATAGTCTCTAGACCCATGGTCGGCAAACTGGCTCGTGAGCCACATGTAGCTCTTAAGTGTGGCTCTTCCACAAAATACCACGGCTTGGGAGAGTCTATTTGAAGAAGTGGTGTTAGAAGAAGTTTAAATTTTAAAAGTTTAGCTCTTAAAAGAAATTTCAATCATTATACTGTTGATAGTTGGCTCTGTTGACCAATGAGTTTGCCGACCACTGGCTAGACAATGGTCCTGGGTACACGGATCGATGAGGGAGGAAGGGGACACCCACCTAGCCATCTAGATCAGCCAAATCAACCCTGGTGCTTGTTGGGGTGGCAGATGTTGCAGCCAGATCACCCTTGAATCCCAATTGACTTTTGATATGACTATTCAATGGGAAATGAATAGTCTTTTCAACAAATACTGCTAAGACAATTGGATATATCCACATGCAAAAGAAAAAAGTTGGACCCTTACCTCACACATATAAAAATTAACTCAAAATGGATCAAAGACCAAAGTGTAAGAGCTAAAACTATAATACTTTTAGAAGAAATATTGATATAAATCTTCATAACCTTTCATTCATTTCTTTGATATGACACCAAATACCCAAGCTACCAAAGAAAAAACAGATAATGCACTTACCACAAAAAATACATAAATTGGACTTCATCATTATTAAATAACTTTGTGCTTAAAATAACACTATCAAGAAAGTGAAAAGACAACTAACAGAATGGGATAAAATATTTGAAAACCATATATCTTATAAGGGACTTGTATTCAGAATATATTTTAAAACACTTGCAACTTACTAATAAAAAGTAAAATAATCCAATTTTAAAATGGGTGAAAGAATGTGAATTAATATTTTTTTAAAGGGATATACAAATTACCAATGAACAAATGAGGAAATGCTCAACTAGTTATTAAAGGAATGCAAATCAGAACCACAATGACATGTAGCTTTACTCTCACTAGGTTGGCTGAAATAAAAAAAAAAATAGACAACAGCAAGTGTTGTCAAGGATGTGGAGAAATTAGAATCTCATATATTTCTGGTGGAAATGTAAAAAGGTACAGCCTCTTTGAAAAGCAGTCTGGCAGTTCTTCAAAAAGTTAAATAGAGAATTACCACATGATCCAGAAATTCCATTCCTAGATATATAACCTCATATGTATACTAATAAAAGAGTAATATGCTAATTATACCAGGTCGACTGGCCATCTTTTGGACGTCCAAATTCTTTCTGGACAAAGCCATGGTGGTGGGGGCCAAGGCAGAGGCAGTTAAGGGTGATCAGGCCAGCAGGGGAGAGCAGTTAGGGACAAGATCAGGCTGGCAGGGGTTTAGGGGCAATAAGGCCAGCAGAGTAGAGCAGTTGGGGGCAACCAGGCCAGCAGGGGGGGGGGGGCAGTTGAGGATGACCAAGCCAGCAGGGAAGGGCAGTTGGGGGCGACCAGGCCAGAATGGGAGGGCAGTTGAGGGTAAACCTGCCTGCAGGGGAGGGCAGTTGAGGGCAACCAGGCCAGCAGGGAAGGGCAGTTGGGGGCATTACACAGGCAGGCAGGTGAGTTAGGAGCCAGCGTTCCTGGATTGCAAGAGGGTTGTTTGACTTGGGCCTAAACTGGCATTCAGACATTACCTGAGGGGCCCCGGATTGGAGAAGTTGCAGGCAAGGCTGAGGGACACCCTCCCCCATGCACAAATTTTGTGCACCGGGCCTCTAGTGTTCACATAAAAACTTGTATGCAAAATTTTATAGCAGCATTATTTATCATAGCCCAAAAGTACAAACAACCCACATGTTCATCAACTGATGTGTGGATAAATGAAAAGTTGTATATTCATAAATAGAATATTATTCAGCCATTAAAAGAAATAAAATACTAATATATGCTACAGCATGGATGAACTTTGAAAACATTCTCAGTGAAAGAAGGCAGACACAAAAGACTACATGTTATATCACTCCTTCACCAATCCCTGGTCTAAAGCAATACCTTTTGGAGTCACAGTCCAGACATAGAATTCTAATTTTCAAATTCTGAGTTTTGTGACTTTGAATAAGTTATTTAACAGCTTTAAACCTCACTTTTCTTCTTTATATAACGAAGATATATACAGTGCCTCCTTTTTATTGTGTGACTATAAAGTTAGGTCATATACAGGGTGGGACAAAAGTAGGTTTACACTTGTTCGTGTACAATAACTAAAAGTAATAATGCAATGATAAACTCTGTGTTTTGTGTATCATAACTGTATACCTACTTTTACCAAACCCTTTAAAAGCTCCATGAAAGCAATTTTTCCCCAGGAACTAGAATTGGCTTGGGCTCAATGTACATGAATGAACAAGTAAACATTTAGAACAGTCACTGATTCACAGTAATAAATAATAATAGCAAATCCTTATATACTACTTACTATATGACAGATACTATTCTAAATATTTTGCAAAACTTTATCTCATTTTAATACATAGTGTTATCATCATCTCAATTTTTCAGATGAGAAAACTGAAATTATTGCACAGATAGTGTAACTTGCTCAAAATCACACAACTGACAAATGGTAGAGCCAAAATTAAAATCCAGGTTGTCTGGCTCCAGAGTCCATGCAATAAAACGTCCAGTGTGAATATGGTTATTATTATCATCATCATAGAGTATAATACATATAAAAGTATACTGATATCATTTCTCCCTTTAGTATCTGAGCACACATTAGTACCTCTATTTCCCCAGCATTTATTTAAAGTGAGGATGCTTCACATGTCTCCAGTATTCTGCTAGGGAGAAAATTCATACTTTCATCCAGCCATTTATCATGTCATCATTAAGCACGTATAGGATCCTTACTATATCCTAGGCCCTGCGCTATATAGATATAAGAAGACATAATCTTTATTCTCAGAGAGGTCAACATCTACTAGTGAAGAGAATTATAATCCAGATGGTAAGTACTATAGTAAAGATTCATGCAAGGTTGCCTTGAAAGCAGAGAAGACTCAGGTGATACTGTGGAGGTGGGACAAAGGAAGACCTTGTGGAAGTTTCATGGAGGAAATGTCACATAAAGAGTAATTTGAATTAATCAGGTGTAGGTGAAGACATTTAAGTCAAGAATGAGGTTAAAGTGTATATATTAATACATCGGGAGCCCTTGGTGAAACCCAGGCATATCACTATATGCCAGGCTGCAGTGGAGACCTGGAAAAGCTCTGAAAGGCCTAAGTAGCATGCAAAGTTGATGGTCCAGAGCTACTACCCAGCATTCCCTACGCACCCTACCCTAGATTATTTTTCTTTACAGTATTTACCACCATCTGACATACATCCTTGTTGTTTATTTACTATCTGTTTCCTCCCATTAGAATGTGAGCTACCTGAAGACAGGGATTTGTTTTGTTCACTGCTCTATCTCCTTTGCCTACCACATGCACACGTTTGCATTCCCTGGCTATAGAAGGCATTCAATAAATATTCTTAAATAAATTAATGAGTGAACTAATATCCCGAGTGCTCTAGGGAAGACAGAGAGCATTAAAATACCTGCCTAACCCCCAGAAGCTTACAGGCTAGTAGGGGATATAACATGTGGACATGTGAACCTGTTACTTTTTTGTCTCTCTTCCTTTACTTCCTGCCTTCTTTCCCAGAACTTTCAGATTGTCCTCTTGAACCTTCAAGTTTCATTCCCTCACAAAAATTTCTTCAACCCATCCAGGATTCTGCATTCCAAGACAGTGGCCCATGTTCTAACACACACCTGCCTATTCTCCTGGCTCTGCCCATCCAAAACCACATTTCAGATAGCTGATATATGCCTTTATCTGCTAGGTGTTAGCACGATCAAACTAATTTTCACTAATGTATGAATCACTTACAGAACAGTCTAGAGTATATTTTCTAAAGTCTTTGTTATGGAAATTTCAAACATATCCACAGAAGAGAGAAGATTATAATGAACCCCCATATATTCATCACTCACTTTCAACAGTTATCGACATTCTGCCACTCTTATTTTTCTATTCCACATTTTTTCTTGAAGTATTTTAAAGCAAATCCTGGGTGCCATACCATTCCACAGTTGCTGGCCTATAAATATTTTAGTATGTTTCTCCAACAGATAAGGGCCTTTTCTTAACAATAATACCACTTTCAAATTTAACAAATTAATAATTTCTTAATATCATCAAATACCAGTAATTATTCAGTTTTACCCAATTGTCTCATAAATATCTTTCTGCATGGATTTATTCAAATAAGGACCCAAACATGTTTCACACATTAGGCATATACTTTATAGGTTTAAGGTCACTTGGTAGAATTCCAGGCCTCTTAGGAAAGTGGGGACTAATCAGCCCAAAGCCTCTCTGAACATCACCACAGGGTGGCATCTCTATTGCTGGAGAAAAGTGCCTAGCCATCCAAATCCCTCATCAGATATTTTTCCTGTTCCCCAGTAGAGGTATTGTTGCCTCAAGGTGGGGTAGGGAGGGGAGAGGAAGGAGAACCATAAAAAAAATGCCTTGCAACTAGCTTTCTGCTCTGCCTCTTGTCTAGAAACCCCCAATCCAACCCCCATCCTGCCTGACCTCAGAAACATTTAGTTCAGCAGTGTAAAGGTAATTGTAATTACAATCATTTCTGGGAGCTGCTTACAATTATGCCTAATTACAGCACAGCACAATAATCTTTATGTGTATCATTAAAGATGTGTCAGATTGACTTTGTCATGAATTTTATTTAGTTTCAATACAAAACCGTTCAAGTACATACAACCTTCAGAGTTTGTTGCTCCTGGTCTCTACCAGGGAGCAGGAGGGCTAGCTGTCAGTAAGCCAGCAGCTGCTAAGCATCCAATCCCTTCTATCCTGTCTCCTCTCTCCCATCCCATCCCATTCTGTCCATTTCTGTGTGCACTGGCTCTGCTGCAGCCCAGGCCACAAGTGCCCACCTGCTTGCCCTTCCTCTTTACCTCTGCACAGGCTGCACATCTTGGCTTGAGGCAAAATGATTCACATTTACAAACAGTAGCAAACAAAACACTACAGGCTCTCTACCAGCATCAACTGCTGCTTCCAGTCCCCAGGGATCTCAGTCAAGCTTCTTATTGATTCAATCCACGCAACATCTTTATTATTCTCCTCATTTGGGGACAGGAAATGTGAGATGAGTCAATGTGTCCAAAGTCATTAAGTTCATCATCAGCAGAAGAGGCTGTGGCTGCTAAGCGAGAGCCAAGGCTAGGTCAGGCATCCATCTCTAGTAATGGATACATTTTCAATTTTCAAACATACTAAGAATGCCATCTATGCTGCTAAGCAACTTCCTGAGAAACAAGCACATGAAAGATTTGGGGTGGGGGCAGAGAGCAGCACTTTTCCAGCTCATGTTTGCAAGTTGTGGGAACCAAGTTGATAGCCTGGACCAGGAAGCTGCAGAGGTCTTGCCTTGTCAGCACATTGTCAGGCAGCCTTTGCAACTAGGTTTCTTGCTGCTTGCTAGCACCAAAGTAGCTCCTAATCAGGTAACCTATCGTGGAAAAAGCATGAATACTATATCAAATCATTGTGTAATAAAAATTCCCTTTGGGTCTTGTGCATATCCAATAAATGTGTTTGGCACACACATGCTCAAATGCTCATCCAGTCTTGGGTGAGGGCCATCTTTGTGACCTTCTCTGTGCTAAGTAAAGCTGCCATGTGGTTTTTTATCCTGAGACCTGCATTCACAGCCTAATGGGGAAGAAGGGCATGTAAACAAATGTGGCAAAGTGGGTCAGAGGGCTGTAAAGAGCCTCATGGAGAAACAGAGGAGATAACAAGAAACTCTGCCTTTGGAGAGTCAGTTAAAATATCAAATAACTATATCTTAAAGGATGAGTAGGAATGGCCTAGGCTGAGATGGGAGGGCTGGGCATTCTCTGCAAAGGGAATGTTAAGCAGAAAAGAGGAGAATTGTGGCACAGCATGAAGGGACCCAGAATCCCTTTGCAGTTGTAAGGTGAACTAATTTGCATTAAAGTATCTCAAGGCCTCAACAATTCAATGTCAGTCTTTCATGTGGACAATCAATCCAGTTTACTGAGTTTTCATCCTTTGCTTCCCTGCCCTGTTTTTGTGCCATCCTTTTGGCCTTTTTGCAGTTCCTCTGCACTTACTTCAAAAGCTGACGCATTTCAATTTGTTCATTCTAAATTTTTCAGCAATCTCATTAGCCCACTGAATGGCTTAGCTATGTAGTCTAGGTTTCTTAGGAGCAGCAAAAAGAGGCCTTTTTTCTCTAGAGTGAAAACTAAGGGAGCAGATCTGCTGTGGGAGGAATGACACAAAATCTCTGAGGACACCTGGACTCCATGTGCTAGGCCTTTTCTGCTCAATGTTCTCAACCAAATGGCCTATTTGTTTAGCCACTAACTGCTGATTTCATTAGAGAGACATTAAAACATTGTTGGTTTGAATGTGGCAAGGTAATGAATCACCTTTGTGTGAACTCTTCTTAATTCTTTATTGTTTAAGTATTACATATGTCTCCTTTTCCCCCATTGACCTCTCCCTGCACCCTCCCACCTCCAACACATGCCCTTACATCCCTAGTGTCCATGTCCATTTGTTATGTTCATATGCATGCACACAAGTTCTTTGGTTGATCTATTACATGCCCCACACCCTCCCCTGCCTTCCTTTTGAGGCTGGGCAGTCTGTTCTATGCTTCTCTGTCTCTGTATTTATTTTTGTCATCAGTTTACGTTGTTCATTATATTCCACAAATTAGTGATATTTATCTTTCTCTGACTGGCTTATTTCATTTAGCATAATACTCTCTATGGACTTTTTTTTTCTTTATTGATTAAGGTATTACATATGTGCCCTTATCCCCCCACCCCTCACACACACCTCCCACTCATGCCTTCCCCCCCTGGTGTCTGTGTCCATTGGTTAGGTTTATATGCATTCATATAAGTCCTTTGGTTGATCTCATCCCCTTACCCTCACCCTCGCCTACCTTCCCTCTGAGGTTTGATGGTCTGATCAATGCTTCTCTGTCTTTGGATCTGTTTTTGTTCATCAGTGTATGTTGTTCATTACATTCCACAAATGAGTGAGATTATGTGATACTTATCTTTCTCTGACTGGCTTATTTCACTTAGCATAATGCTCTCAATGGATTCTTAAAGAAACTATTAGGAATAAGCCTCAGTGTATCATTATTATTCTGCTTATGAGCTTCAACCCTGTCTAGACCATTTAAGAGACCCAACATCCACAGGCTAGAGTTATTGTAATGAAAGTGAGACCCCACACCGAAACTGGTTTGGCTCAGTGGATAAAGGGTCCGTCTGCGGACTGAGGGGGTCCCAGGTTTGATTCCGGTCAAAGGCATGTACATTGGTTGTGGGCACATCCCTGGTGGGGGATGTGCAGGAGGAATCTAGTGGATGTTTCTCTCTCATTGGTGTTTCTAGCTCTCTATTCCTCTACCTTCCTCTCTGTAAAAAATCAATAAAATATATATTTTTTTTAAAAAATGAGACCCCATCCATATGTCTAGACTCTAGAGCTTTTCACAAAACTTCTTCTATTGACCCTCATAAATAACCCTTGAAAGTTGGCATTGTGATGATTTGTGTCCCCATTCTACCAGTACAGAGACTGAGCCCTGAGGGGTTATGTGATTCCAAGTGGTTCCCATGTTACTGGAAACCAAACCTCTTGTTACAGTGCTGTGAGATTTCCTACTACACGGAGCTGCCTGGGGCTGAATAAGCATTTCCCCCATTGCAGAATGGATGTAGGCAGAGGCAGTATTCATACATTTCAGGATAGTACACAATCTACAGATTCCTCTCACTGTTCACAGAACACCTGCCTTAAGAAGGACCTCCAAATATTTGCCATGTTAGCACCCAACTAGTACAGTAGATAGTGATAAAAAGAATAAACTTAACTAAGGAAGTAAAAGACCTATACTCAGAAAACTATATGACATTAAAAAGGAGATAGAGGAAAGCATAAACAAATGGAAGAATATACCGTGTTCATGGAAGGGTAAAATCAACATCATTAAAATGGCCACACTACCCAAAGCGATGTATAGATTTAATGCACTCCCCAATAAAATACCAATGGCATATTTCTCAGACCTAGAACAAACTCTCCAACAATTCATATGGAATAAAAAAAGACCCTAAATAACTGCAGCAATCCTGAGAAAGAAGAACAAACCTGGAGAAATCACAATACCAGATATCAAATTGTATTACAAAGCCACTATTCTCAAATCTGCCTGGTACTGGCACAAGAACAGACATATAGACCAATGGAACAGAACAGAGAACCCAGAAATAGACCCAAGACATTATGCTTAATTAATATTTAACAAACGAGGCAAGAGCATATAATGGTGTCAAGACAGTATCAAAATAAAAAGCTTCTATACAGCAAGCTATCAACAAAACAACAAGAAAGCCCACTGCAAGGGAGAACACATTTGCTTATGTTATCTCTGATAAGGGTTTAATATCCAACATTTACAGGGAATTCATACAACTTAACAAAGGAAGTTAACTAATCCAACCAAAAAATGGGCAAAGGACCTAAATAGACACTTTTGAAAACAGGACATAGAGTAGGCCAAGAGAGACTTATGAAAACATGATCAAAGTCACTAACCATCTGAGAGATGCAAATCAAAATGACAATGTGGTACTATCTCATACCTGTCAGAATGGCTATCATCAACAAAGACAAGTGTTGGTGAGGATGTGGAGAAAAAGGAACACTCATGAACTGCTGGTGGGAATGCAGACTGGTGCAGCCACTGTGGAAATAACCAGTATGCAGTTTCCTCAAAAAATTAAAAATGGAGAGAATCAAAGATGGCTGCTGATGGGAAGGCAGACTGCAAGATAGTGTGTAAGTGAAAAAACAAGGGGAGAGTGTGTGATCGGATGGGAAGTGTTTGTTGGTGAGTTGAGGGACAGCTAAACTCCAGGAGACTGTGGAGGACTGGGAAGCCCCCACTGTTGCTGGGTTCCCAACCTGAGCTACTGGCTCAGACTCAGAGATGGAGCCATCTTGAAGGGGAAAATGGATGTTATCAGAAGTATGAAAAGCCTGGAGAATCTACAACTATGGCACTCACTGAACAGCTGCAAACCAGAGAACACTGGTCCCCACTGGCACGAGCACACGGATTCAGAGGAGCTCTACACTCCCTCACAGAAAGGTCAGGTTTCGCCTGGGATAAGGTGAGATCTGTGGTCCTAGCAGGAGAGAGAAATGGGCACGCAGGAGCTGGAGGACTGGGGGAAGTCTGTGCTTAGAAAAATTTGTGGCTGTTGGGGCTGGTGTGATCCATGTATGTGGAAGGAGGTCCGCAGAGCTGCTAACAGAAGGGACCTCTAAAAAGCAACCCATTTTGATCTGAGCCCAAAAGGACAGCATAATAATTTTTAAAATGTGCTTGCTGCTTAGACCCAAGGGGAAAAAAAAGACTGCATAGACTTGCATACAGCCCCAGAGTTCACACATTTACTCTGGCTCCTTTTCCACCCCTTTAAATCCTTGCCTCTAATTACTATGCCCAATACATAGGATCACCCAATTGGGAACACTCTAAGAGACTGCAGGGGAAAGTTGTTTTTCTGAAACCTGGAGATCAGAGCGGGGAATAACCATCGGAGAACCTGCTCTGGGGCAACCCACTCCTCCAAATCAGTGTTAAGTGCCACAGGGAAAACAAAATCTAAACACTAGCTAGAGAGGATCTATAGAACCAGAGGATAATCCAGAAACACTGCCACCCAGGGGTTGAATCACAAATGGACACATGTATAACCAAAATTAAGGAATACAAGAAATAAAGACACACTGCCTGCTTAAAAATTAGGACTGGCTTACAACACTGAGGAGCAGTGGAAACCAGGAAACTTCAATACTGTCCTGACTAGGAAACAGTCGTGCCAAACAGAACAGTAGAGGAAGTTAATTACCTTCACTACTGCATACTTTTATTTTTATTTTTTTCATCTTTTATTTAAGAAACAATTTTTTTTTCTTTTTTCCTCACTTGGTTTTATTAAATTTTTTTTTCAATCAATATTATTACTACTACTATTTTACCTTTTTTTAAGTGTCATTTTATTTTACTTTGGGATTAGTGTTCTACATTCTATTTTCCTCTTTCCATTAGCATCATCTTATTCTATCTCAACTTTACCTTTACTCCATCACTCTCTTCCTCACTTTTCCCCTTTTGATGTCCTGTTTCTCTTACTTATTCCTACATTAGATTTTCTCTATTCCTTCTTTTTACCCCCTGTTAAAATTTCATACTACTTATATAACTAATTTCCAATCCCCTGCTCCAAGTCCATACACACCTCTTTCTTCTCTTTCTTCACTATCCAATTTTTTCTTTGTATCCTTTTGTTGTTGTTTGCTTGATTGTTGATTATATCGATTTTTATGCTTGTTTGTGAGATTGTTTTGCTTTTTGTTTTTTGGGTGTGATTTTTTTGTTCGTTTGTTTGTTTTTTGCTTGTTTTCCATCACCTCACTTGATATTAGTTGTTGTTTGTACTTTGCATTCGTCTCTAGATACTTGTTGCTGGCATATGTTGGAATTAGTGGCTGTTCTGTTGGAGTTCTCTCCCTGTATATATAGTTTTTTTCCCCTCTTCTTTCTTATTCTCTCTCTTTTTTCTCTTACTTTTTGTTCCTTTTCCCAATTTCATTTTTGCACTCCTTTTCCCCCCCTCTTCTCCTTTCTTTACTATCCACTAATTAGCCTTTCTCTGGTGGTCACCCTTATTTGGGGTTATTAATATCATGAATATATTTCTGTTCAGTGCCTTGTGTGTTGTACCTGGTTATGTTGTATTTTGTGCCTTTAAATCAATGCAGGAGAGAGAGAACTACATAACCAGACACCCAGAGAAGAGAGATCATGGGGAAGCAAAGAAACAGCCTGCATATGAAAGAAAAGCAGGCATCACCAGAAAAGGAAGTAAACAAAATGGAGGCAAGCAACATGTCAGAGAAAGAATTCGGAGAAGTGGTCATAAGGTGGATGAAAAGAATCAAAGACAGCCAAAACCAGTTTGGCTCAATGGATAGAGCGTCAGACTGCGGACTGAAGGGTCCCGGGTTCAATTCCGGTCAAGGGCATGTACCTTGGTTGTGGGCACATCCACAGTGTGTGTGTGGGGGGGGGTTTCAAGAGGCAGATGATTGGTGATTCTCTCTCATCGATGTTTCTAACTCTCTATCCCTCTCTCTCTTCCTCTCTGTAAAAAAATTAATAAAAAATATATATATTTTTAAAAAGAATCGAAGACAAATTCAACAATATGAGTAAGAACCAAAGGAAATGAAGGAGAACCAAGAAGAAATGAAAAATTACATTGCTGCTGTAAAGAACTCAATAGAAAGCATCAAAAGTAGACTATAAAAAGCAGAAAACCACATAAGTGAGCTAGAATAAAAGGAAGGAAAAAGTACACAAGTAGAGCAGCATCTAGAAAAAATATTTTTTAAGCAAGAGCCTAAGGAAACTTTGGGACAACACAAAACAAAAACAATATTTGCATAATAATAGTGATATAAGAAGAGGAAACTGAGCAAGAAATGGAAAACCTGTTTGAAGAAATGACAAAACTGGTGAACAAAAACAGATCCAGAAACAGAGAAACATTGATTAGACCATAAAACCTCAGAGGGAAGATAGTAGAGGGTGAAAGTAAGGGAGAAAGATCAACCAAAGAACTTGTATACATGCATATAAGCCTAACCAATGGACACAGGAAACAGGAGGATGAAGGCATGAAGGGGGATAGAGGTATAATGGGGGAATAAGGACACATATGTAACACCATAATCAATAAAGAAATATTTTAAAAAAGAAAGAATGACCAAAAACTTCCCTGGTATAAGAAAGACACACAAAAAACACTCAACCAGAAAAGAAAAAAAGAATCCAAAAAAATTGAAGATCATGCAAGAAGCCTCTGGTACAACTTCAAGCATACCAAAATCAGAATTATGAGGGTTCTAGAAAGAAGAGAGAGAGCAAGATACTAAAAACTTATTTGAAGAAAAAATGACTGAAAACTTCCCCCACCTGGTGAAAGAAATAGATTTACAAGTCCAGGAAGTGCACAGAACCCCAAACAAAAGGAATCCAAAGAGGACCACACCAAGACACATCATAATTAAATACCAAGAGCAAAAGACAAAAAGAGAATCTTACAAACAGCAAGAGAAAAACAGTTAGTTACCTACAAGGGAGCACCCATACGATTGTCAGCTTATTTCTCAACAGAAATCATGCAGACCAGATGGAAGTGGTAAGAAATATTCAAAGTGATGAATAGCAACAACTTACAACCAAGATTACTCTACCCAGCAAAGTTATCATTCAGAATGGAAGGTCAGATAAAGAGCATCATAGATAAGAAAAAGCTAAAGAAGTTCATCACCACCAAACCAGAATTATATGAAATGCTGAAAGGTATTCTTTAAGAAGAGGAAGAAGAAAAAGATAATGATAAAAGTTATGAACAACAAATACATATCTATCAACAAGTGAACCAAAAAATCAAGTGAATTAAAAATCTGAGGAACAGAATAAATTGGTGAATATAATAGAATCAGGGGCATAGAAAGGGAGTGGACTAAAAATTTTCAGAGGGAAAGAAGTATGGGGTGCAGGAAGAGACTGGACAAAAATTTTATACCTATGCATGAGGACAGTGGGGGGGTAACGGAAAAGAGTGGGGTGGGAACCAGGTGGAGAGGAGCTATGAGGGGGGAAAGAAAAAATAATTGTAATAATCTGAACAATAAAGATTTATTAAATTAAAAAAAATACTATGAACAACTCTATTCCGACAAACTGGACAGCATGGAGGAAATGGACATATTACTGGAAAAATGCAACCTTCCAAAACTCAACCAAGAAGATTCTAAACATCTCAATAGGCCAATGACTATGGAAGAAATTGAGAGCAGTCATCAAAAAGCTTACAGCAAACAAAAGCCCTGGGCCAGATGGCTTCACAGAGGAGTTATACCAAACATTCAAAGAACTACAATAAAACCTATCCTCCTCAGACTATTGCAAAAAATTCAAGAGGAAGGAATACTTCCAAGCTCATTCTATGAAGCCAGCATCACCCTAATACCAAAACCAGATAAAGAACACAATGGAAGAGAATTACAGGCCAATAACCTTCATGATCATAGATGCCAAAATCCTCAACAAAATTCTTGCAAATCAAAATTAGCAGTACATCAGAAAGATCATACACCATGACCAAGTAGGATTTATTTCAGGGATGCAAGGATGGTACAATATCTGCAAATCAATAAATGTGATACATCACATAAACAAATTGAGATATAAAAATCACATAGTCATATGAATTGACACAGAAAAAGAATCCAACACCTTTTCTTGGTAAAAATGCTCAGCAAGGTGGGAATGGAAGGATCATACCTCAACATAATAAAAGCCATGTATGACAAACCCACAGCCAACATCATACTCAATAAACAAAAACTAAAACCATTTCCCCTAAGAACAGGAACAAGACAGGGATGCCCACTCTCACCACTCCTGTTCGACATAGTACTGGAAGTATCAGCCATTGCCATTAGACAACAAGGTTAAATAAAAAGCATCAAAATTGGAAAAGAAGTAAAGCTGTCTTTATTTGCAGATGACATGATATTGTATATAAAAACCCCTAAAGACTCCATCAAAAGACTTTAGATTTAATAAATGAATTTGGTAATGTAGCAGAATACAAAATTAATGCTATGAAATCTATGGCATTTCTGTACACTAATAGTGAACTTACAGAGAGATTTGAAAAGCAATCCCATTTACCATTGCATAAAAAAAAGATACACAAAAATAAACTTAACTAATGAGGTAAAAGACATATATTCGGAAAACTATAGGACACTGAAAAAAGAGATAGAGGAAGATGTAAACAGATGGAAGAACATACCATGTTCAGCATTTTTAAAATGTCCATACTATCTATAGATTCAATGCACTCCCCATTAAAATACCAATGGCATATTTCACAGACCTAGAAAGGACTCTCTAAAAGTTCATCTGGAATAAAAAAGACCCAAAATAGCCATAGCAGTCCTGAGAAAGAAAAACAAAGTAGGTGGGATCTCAACACCAGATTTCAAGCTATATTACAAGGCCACTGTTCTCAAAACAGCCTGATACTGGCACAAAAACAGATATATAGACCAATGGAAGAGAATAAAGGCTTGGGTCAATTTCTGAGTTCTTGGTTCTGTTCCATTGATCTATATGTCTATTCTTGTGCCAGTTTCCTCAAAAACTAAAAATGGAACTGCCATTTGATCCAGTGTTCCCACTTCTAGGAATATATCCTAAGAAACCTGAATATATGCCTCCCTATATTCATATCAGCATTATTTATAATAGCTAGGATGAAAACAGTCCAAGTGACCATCAGTAGATGAATTGACTAAAAAACTGTAGTACATTTACACTGTGTAATACTATATAGCTATAAAAAAGAAGGATCTCTTACCCTTTGAGACAGCATGGAGGGACCTAGAGAGTATTATGCTAAGTGAAATAAGCCAGTCATAGAAAGACAAGTATCCATGATCTCACTTATATGTGGAATCTAATGAACAAAATAAACTGATGAACAAAAAAGATCCAGAGACACTGAAGATTGCAACAGAGTGATGTGTTTCAAGGGAAGGGGGAGTGGGAAGAAATTAACAAATGAACTTATATGCATAAATGCATAACCCATGGACAGACAATAGTGTGAAGATCTGGGAGGCGCAGGAGTGGGTTGGAAGAGGTCAATGGGGGGGAGTACATCTGTAATACTTTTAACAATAAAGATCAATTTTTTTTTTTGGTTTATTTTTATTTTTTTTTAAATTTTATTTTATTTTCCCCCCTCCCTCCCTCCCACCCATCCCCTCCCTCCCCAGAGCTTTATGTCCATTGGTTGTACTTATATGCATGTATACAAGATCAATTTTTAAAAGGGCAATATTGAGAAGCAAATACACCTCCAAGATGTAAGTCATTTACTCCCTTCTTACTAGCAGGATCAGGTTCAACCTACATAAATCTATTTTAATGTATTTTAATTGTTTGTAAACCAAGTGTTTCCTGGACATGCCACTGACCATGAATAATTAGAGTAATTTTAATGACTGGGATTTTGAAACTGAGTAGGAAAGCATACAAAAAGGAGTTGCTCAGAAGTGAAAGTCATTTGTTAAAGCCTGAGTAGGAGCATTGTCTCAGCCTTTTCTAGTGGTTTTTGTGTGGGTTTGTTGTTGTTTTTTATATGCTGTCACTAGAGCCGCCTGTTTTTCAGCCACTCTGGCTGCCCTTCATTTACTTATGTGTCTCTCATGTTACATAATGCCAACTGCTGACAACAACTAGGCTGAAGTAACTACATGTCAGAGTCACATTCACTCAACAAAGATGTATGGAGTGCCTACTACATGCCAGGCCTGTACAAATCTCAAGGATAAAGAAAATAATAAGACCCAGTTTCCAACCTTGAGGAGAACACTGTCTACTGAGGGAAACAGACACATAAACATTACACTGTAATATGATAGGTGCTAGAATAGAGAGATGGATAGCAAATTGTGGGAACACAGAGGAGGAACTTACTCTATCTGTGGGAAATGGGGCCAATGTAGCAAAGAAGCAACATTTAGCAGGGGCTCAAGGGAAGCAGAGGAGTTGACCAGATAAAAAGGAGCAGGAAGAGATATTATAGTTCAGTGTGTCTATAGTTTAGCAGCCATAGCCCACGCCATAGTGTGAGATAAGACTGGAGAAGTCAGTTGTGCTGGACTGTGAAGGTCGTTGTTTGTCCTACTTTAGAGTTTGAACTTGGTCCTATAGTCACTGAGGACCCAACCACAGTTTTTAAGCAGAGGGAATGACATGATCAGAGCTGAATATCTGAAAGAAAACTCAGGGAAAGAGGGGAGACAAAAATCAGAAGTTAACTCATAGCGTGCCTTTACATTGTCTTCCTTCTGGACTCCAGAAGCTCCTTACCTGCATGTCTATTGCAGCACTTACCACAGAGCATTTGAATTAGTGTTTTCCCCTTCCTACTCCTTGAGGGCAGGGACTGAGTCTCATTTATCTCCTCATGCCCAGAGACTGGCACACAGGAGTGCTCAATATCAAGTGAATTCTGGTATTAGCAGTGGATCAATAGGTTCTAAGCAAGTACAACTTTGATTTTATCCAAGTAACCACTCTGCTGGTTATACAGAAATGAATCCTACTCGGATGGAGGATCAAGTCCATCCATGACTTTCCCCCTGCTTCAGCCAAGCCCATCAATGTATCACTATCCATTACAAAGAAAGGATGTGCTAATTCAAATATTTTTTTTAAAAAAAGTTGCTTACAGGGCTGTGATGGTACTGGTTATGACTCAGTTCTCTGTTCTTTCTCATGAATTAATTTTGATGACTTGCTTAAAATATATCTTTATTGTCTTCATTTCTGCTCTCTCTGCCTATCTTACCTTCTCTCCCTTCCTATTTAAATTTTACTTATCATTCAAGGCCAGTTCAGTTGCTTCCTATCTCCTCCATGTAGCCTTATCCATTAGCCACCCCCACACTGAGAATTCAAAATCCTCACTTCAGTTCCCATAGCTCTAGAGAAATGACTCACCTCTAGCATTCATTTTGTTCTCATTTTCCCAGTATCACTTTGCCTTTTTTACTAGACTGTAAGCTTCTCAAGGCCTTAGTACCTGCCACGTGCATCCTGCCCCAAAATATAACCCCAGTACCTGCCACGTTCATCCTGCCCCAAAATATAATTAGTGAGTGTTTTCAAGTAATACCCAAAGCATAAGGGTTGGACAAAAGTGGGTTTACAGTTATTCATATGGAATAATACAATGATTAATAAATAGTAATAGAAGAATAAACATTTTTCTACTCACAACTATAAATCTACTTTTTCATTACCCTGTATTGCTTGCTGTCTAGCTGTTACCTGAGAGATAATGCCAGGCTTGGGGCTACCCTATGCATTTATCTTGTTGCACATGGTTAGACAATATTTTTCTTATTTCCATCACCATTTATCCCCCATCTATCCTCTTCCACCTCCATCCCCTGCAGTCACTACACTTTGTTCCATATCCATTAATTCTTTCTCTTTGTTTTCTTTTTTGCTTAATCCCTTCACCAACACACCAACACCCCCCTCCCACCACCAGATCTGTCTGCCTGTGCTTTTTCTACAAGTTTGTCTCTATTTTGCTTGTTAGTTCAGTTTGTTCATTGTATTCCACATATGAGTGAAATTATATAGTACTTGTCTTTCTCTGACCAGTTTATTTCACTTAGCATAATGTTCTCTAGGCCCACCCATGCAGTTAGGAAAGGTAAATTTTCTTCCTTTTTAGAGTTGAGTGGTATTCCATTGTGTAAATGTAACACAGCTGTTTTATACACTCATCTACTGATGGACACTTGGGCTGTTTCCAAATCTTGGCTATCTATAGTTATAATAGGGTAATATGTAAATTGGTTAAGATGCCATCATGTAACGACTGGTCAGCACCCTGCACACACTTCAGGTGTGCATGGATGGGAATTTTTGCCTCCTGGGACAGGAGGCTGACTCCCAGCCCAGGGCCTGGCCAGAGACATGAGGCTGCCTCATTGTCTCCTCATGTGAAATGTGATCTCAGATCCTCATTCTTATTCAGTGTAGTGGAGCATGAGAATTGGTTTATAGGATCCAGTCCCACTTGGGGAAATGTTACTACAATCTGAGAGTAGATGTAAAATGGGGAGCATATTTATTTGCTCCACAGCCTTGCTGTAGAACAAATAGCGTCACCATCCTCACAGAATTCAGGATGCCCCACATGCAAACCTAGAATGAAGAGTCAGCAACACCCCACATGGCCAAGAACTAGAAACTGCCCTTTGAAAGGGCATGCAACAGAACTGTGAGTCCCAGAAGGGCAAAGAGGAAAGCTGTTCTTACAGTTAATTGAAGAGTTTAAGGTGCAAAACTGGCATCAAAAATTAGTGGCACAACACAGAAGCCATGCAGTCATGTGGCAACACTGAGACCATGGTTCCCTTGGGACAAGTGGTTTCCAACACTGTGGGAACCCCCTGTCCCCACCCCAGCCTCTGGCAGCTGGCTACAGATGACCATGTGTGCAGGGATTAGGGCTCCAAGACTGTGCTGGTAGGGTTAGGAGACAGAGGACCTCCTCCCATAAAGTCTCCCCCTGCCAGCATAACATCAGGCTGTGTGGCACGCCCCCTGACGGTATCACCAGGTGATGTCACCTAGAGGAGCTGCTCAGGTAGTTTCCCCAAAGAGGGATGCGTACCCAGCTCAGAAGGGGGCCACGCACTTGCCCAGGTTGTGGGCTCAATCCCTAGTAGGGGGCGTGCAGGAGGCAGCCAATCAATTATTCTCTCTCATCACTGACATTTCTATCTTTCCCTCTCCCTTCCTCTCTGAAATCAATAAAAATATTTTTATATAAGCAAGTTAGAGGTTGGTGATAAACACTGGACCCAGAGATGTGGGATCTCTGAAAAGAAGTGATTAAAACAAAAGCAAAGTATGAACTATTTCAGAGAGAGAGAGCGACAGAGAGCTGAGAGTACAACCTGGAGGCACCCATATTTAAGAGGTAGATGAAGGAAGAGGATCCTGGGAAGGAGACTGAGAAGGAACAGGAAGACAAGTGGTTATGAGAAAGAAGATAGTGCCCAAAATTAGGGGGCAGTTGATGGCATGTGCTGATGGCAGCTCAAAGGGGATGAGTGATAACTGAAAAGAGGATATTAGGTTGGGAAATTAGGAAACTCTTGGTTTCCTAATGCAGGAATATCTACAACAAGACTGTTTACGCAGTCCACAAAAGGGAGCACCAAGAGTGCCTACTCAGGTAACTGGGGAGGCTGACCCACTGGGCCATATAGGACACCAAACACACAAAGCAATCCTACCAACTCTGGGAAACAGCGAAAATGCCGAGACAAGAAAATACATCTCAAACAAAAGAGATGAAGGAGAACAAAAGACTGGATATATAGTTCAAAACCACGGTTATAAGGTTTTTCAACAATTCCTTAGAAAAGGCCAATGAATTTAATGAGACTCAACTAAAAATTAAACATAAACTGACTGAAATAAAAAATATTATACAGAGATCCAACAGCAGACTGGAGGAACACAAGAATCAAATCAAAGATTTGGAATACAAAGAGCTAAAGAACAAATAGAGTCACCATCCTCACAGAATTCAGGATGCCCCACAGGCAAACCTAGAATGAAGAAGCAAGAAGAAAAGAGAATCCAGAAAGTTGAAGATAGTGTAAGGAGCCTCTGGGACAACTTCAAACGTACCAACATCAGAATTTTGAGTGTGCCAGAAGAAGAGCGCAAGATACTGAAAACCTATTTGAAGAAATAATGTCAGAAAACTTCCCCCAGCTGGTGAAAGAAATAGACTTACAAGTTCAGGAAGCACACAGAACCCCAAACAAAGTGAATCTAAAGAAGACCACACCAAGACACACCATAATTAAAATGCCAAGGGCAAAAGACAGAGAATATTAAAAGCAGCAAGAGAAAAGCAGTTGGTGACCTATAATGGAGTACCCATACCACTATCAGCTGATTTCTCAACAGAAACAATGCAGGCCAGAAGGGAATGGCAAGAAATATTCAAAGTGATGAATAACAAGAACCTACAACCAAGATTACTGTATCCAGCAAAGTTATCATTCAGAATTGAAGGGCAGATAAAGAGCTTCACAGATAAGAAAAGGCTAAAGGAGTTCATCACCACCAAACCAGTATTACATGAAATGCTGAAAGGTATTCTTTAAGAAGAGGAAGAAGAAGAAAAAAGATAAAAATTATGATAAACAAATACATATATATCAAGTGAATCTAAAAACCAAGTAAATTAAAAATCTGAGGAACAGAATAAACTGATGAATATAATAGAATCAGGGGCAAAGAAAGGGAGTGGATTGATAATTATCAGGGGAAAAGGGGTGTGGGGGGTACAGGAAGAGACTGGATTAAAATTGTACACCTATGGATGAGGACAATGGCGGGGAGGTC
Organism: Pipistrellus kuhlii; assembly: GCF_014108245.1. Lineage (NCBI taxonomy): Eukaryota > Metazoa > Chordata > Mammalia > Chiroptera > Vespertilionidae > Pipistrellus > Pipistrellus kuhlii. Next base: position 29,397,385 of record NW_023425471.1, read on the forward strand.
AGGCGGGGGGTAAGGGCAAAGGGTGGGGTGGGAACCAGGTGGAAGGGAGCTATGGGGGGCGGGAGAGGAGAAACAATTGTAATAATCTGAGCAATAAATATTTATTTTAAAAAATTAAAAAAAGAAGTTTAATGGTGAGGAAAAAGTGAGAGCAGTTTCTTAGACTGGTATAAAGATTAAGCCAAGTCAGCACTTATTAATCCTCCAGTAGAATCCATTTTCAAGGTCATCTTAGTACTTGCCAGCAGCAATACAGGGCAAGCAATAATCCCTAAACTCCCCCTTCTTCCATCCTCACCCTTGGCTTAAGAAAAAAAATTGATGAAAAAATCGTTTTTCCAAAATATTCATTTGATTAACAGAGATATATAGTATAAGCAAAGTTGGCCCTGCACATATATTTATCATGGAGTAATCTTCTCTAATAGAAATGTGAGGATCAGCTGGGATGTGGAGAAGATATTAGTCTTGGCAAGGGCCCTTCTCCCAAAACCCTAATACCATGCCCTGAAGGAAAACCTTGGCCTACAGGGAGACCCCTAGTGAAGTGTTGGCTACCCTCTCCTTGTCTCTTCTGCTACTTCCTCTGTACCTCCTTACTTTCCTCATCAATCTACTGCCTCCCCATTTTTGTTTCCTCTCCTTTCTATTGCCTCTGTCCCCATGCCTCTTTCCCACCACTTCTAATTTCTCATTCCCTCTTCTCTTCCATTTTCTTCATCTCTTTCATTTGGATCCTTCTCTTCTTGATCTCTCTGCCTTTAAGGTTTTTGGATACAAAGGAAGCTCTTTGGAATTCACCCTCATTCAGTCTGAATGGGCATTTGTAAAGAAATCCAGTTTTGCTGCTATCTATTGTATGCAAAGCTCCTGTTTCTGGCATTTAATAATAACATTTGCTGAAAATTTGTTATGCAACAGTCACTGCTCTTAAGTACTTTTCATGAATTAACTTGATTATTGTCACAACAACTCCATAAGGTACATTTTATTAGTGTCTCTATTTCACTACCAAGTAAACCAAGATACAGAACAGTTAAATAACTTGCCTAATGTCCACAGCTAGAAAATGATGGAGTAAAGATTTAGGGCTCATTCTCTATGATTCCAGAAATCTCACTCTTTAATCACTAGGCTTATTGCTTTATGGTGTAATAGAAAGCCCACTGGGTTGAAAGTCCAAAGCCATGGGTTAAAGTTCATATCTGTTATTTTACTGCTATGATCTGGGACATATCACCTCACTTGTCTAGTGCTCCACACTTTTGAGGGCATTTTATTGTACTCTAGCCCAGTGGTTGGCAAACTCATTAATCAGCAGAGCCAAATATCAACAGTACAATAATTAAAATTTCTTTTGAGAGCCAAATTTTTTAAACTTTGGAAGATGGATCAGAGGGGCCAGAAAACCAGGATACCAGGACATAGGCTTTATTGGAGGAGAAGACCCCTGCCGGGCTGCCTTCCAAAGGAGAAAACACACACGTGTTGGGGTGAACATGCCTTTTGAGGGGAGGAAAAGGAAGGGACGGGGCTTAGGGAACTCAGCACACACTGGTTTGTGGTTTTATGTAAGGCACATGATTAGGGACCTAGGGACTTAGGAATCGGGGGCTTAGGGTATCTGGCAGGTGCTGATTGGTAGTTCGATATACAGTCCATATTAGGTGCCTTGTTAGGTGCTCAGGAATGTCTATGCTGCAGGTACAGGTTAGGTCATACTCCGTCCATCAGTTGGGGGAAGGGAGGACCTATCAAACGTAAACTTCTTCTAATGCTACTTCTTCAAAATAGACTTGCCCAGACCATGGTATTTTGTAGAAGAGCCACACTCAAGAGGCCAAAGAGTCACATGTGGCTCATGAGCCGCAGTTTGCCGACCACGGCTCTAGCTAATACCACACAGTTAAGTTTGGCTTTATTTATCTGCCATTTCTGTAATTATATATTTCTCTCTATATTTAGATTTTCAACTCTTTGAAAGCAGTCACCAGACCTTATTCTCTTTTTGTACTCAACTTTCCCCAGGGTCTAGAATAATGCTCAGCTCCTAATAGAACGTGTGCATGTGTGCATGTGTGCATGTGCACATGCACACATACTACACACACAAATTACTGTGGATTGGCCAATATAGGAACATTACTGAATTCATAATACACTGAAGGGATATATTTGTTTGTTCATAAAGCCTCAGAGTACTTTAGCTACTGAAATAAGACTAGTTAATATTGGGCATATTCTTTGCTTTATTTGATGCTCAAATAAACTAGCATTTCTTGGAAAATTTTCTATACCAGTAGTTAAAATACCATTAAAACATCTAAATAATAAAACTATTTCTATGCCTTATTTATTCATTCATTCATTCATACATTCAAACAGTTCTTGACACTGGTATATGCCCTCACCATGAAGCAGTTTTTAAGTCTCAACTCTGTTTTCAAGATGAAGAGCACAGATGGGACACAGATATAGTCTAGATGGGAAACGAGGTTGTTATCATGTGCACCTGCACATGATATATCATCTCCAGTAGCCCATATCTCCCAGACCTGTCACTCATGCTCTGGATATTCCTAATCCCCATTCCCTCACACACAACAATCATCTTTGGTGTGCCACTTCCTTACAATTGAGTCCAACAACCAAAGGAGTTATTATTTTGGTTTGTATTTTAAAGCCATGGTAATAAAATTTATTCCCAATAATACTACCACAATTTTATATCCTTAAAACGGACCATAAATAATATTTATAGTAACTGAATTTCCTGTAAAGAGAATTATTTTTTTTCCTGGGGAAAATAGGGCTTTTTTGTTTTCATCATGGTTGGGTCCAAGTTCTTTGATGGAGTAACTGGTGATATAGGAAAGGTTGTGAAGCATCATACAAATACATGTTAAGGTTCAAAGCACTAGTGCTATATTATTCTGGTTGTAATGAGTTCTATTCCCAGGGTGATTCAAGACAAGACAAGAAATGTTCTTCCTGGTCAAGGCCCACATCACAACCTCCACAACTGAAGGCAAAGCAAAGCCTTGAGGGTCTGCAAGAGAGATGGGCACTGACCTTGGGTTTAGCCCTATAGAATAAGCCCAATTTTTAGGAAAAAGTAAACTTTAAATTAATAATTAAAAGTTGAGAGCTTACCCTAGCTGGTTTTGCTCAGTTAATAGAGCATCGTCCTGCAGACTGAAGGATCCTGCATTTGATTCCGGTCAAGGGCACATGCTAGGGTTGCAGGCTTGATCCCCAGTAGGGTTGTTCAGGAGTCAGCCAATCAATGATTCTCTCTCATCATTGATGTTTCTATCTCTCTCTCTCCCTTTCCCTTCATCTCTGAAATCAATAGAAATATATATATATATATATATATATATATATATATATATATATATATATATATATAAATATATATATATATATAATTGACAGCTATTTTGGAGTATTAAAAAGGGGGGCGGTGGCTCGCAAGAAGTGGTGTCATTGTATCTGCTACTAACTAGGAGAAAGAGATGCTGGTTTAGGCACAGGAGCATATTGCTAGCATGTCAAATGTATTCCTTTAAGCATCTTCCTCAGGCTGAATCTCATCCATACAGCTCCATGAGATTTTACTTTACTATTCTCTTTCTTCTTCTCTGGTTGCTTTCTCCCCTCCCCCGCCACTGGATCTTTTTATCCCCCTACTATCTTAGTCCTTGACCTTTACCTCACTTCTACACATTGTCATTCCATCTCCAACTCCAACTGCCTGCTATACATGGGGAATCCTGTGCACTATAGTCATTTCAAACCCAACTAAATCCAATCCCATCACCTTCCCGTAGCCAGAATAGTTTTTGCCATTAATTTACCCAAACTCTGTCAGTGTCACTATGATTCTCCCACTTATCCAAATTCAAAATCTAGGAGTCAACTTTTACTTCTCCCTTCTCTTTTCCTCCATAGCCAACCAATTACCAAAGTCACAACTACCTTCACAATATCTCTTTCCATTCTCACCACCCACATAGCAATTACCCCTTTTCAAGCCCTTGTTATCTCTCCTTGAATGATTGCAGTAGCCCCCAGACCGGGCACCAGCTTTTGTATGCTACTCCCAGGTTTCCTAAGGCACACCTCCAGTCCTGATGCTGCCCCAGTGCCTGGCACATCAGTTTCTGTCTTTTTAAGCAGGGATTCAAGGGTTCCCATGTTCTCCTTTTCCATCTTTAGCCAACTTACAGTACTTGTTGGTCCCCTAACTTTACCTGCAATCTCTTACCTTTACTAACTATGTCCTTCCTGAACCCATATTTTCCCATTTGTAATCACCCCATCCTTTGAGACCATAATTCTCCCTACTGGGTGTGAATATCCTTAGAATCCCAAACCTATTTCATTTCATTCATTCAACAAACATGAATTGAACACCTATTATGTTCCAGGCCCTATGCTAAAATATATAGGTAATATATAAATGAACATAGCAATATTCTCCCCTTGTGGAACTCAGGCTAAGGGTTCAGAAAGACAGACATAACTAGCTCTAAATCCCCAACAGGTTGTCTGTGACTCCCATCCAATGGGCTCTTCTCCTCAGCCTGTAATATATTGAAGACCTTCTCATCTTAAAATGCACACCCTATCCCAGTCCCATTCCTGCATCAAACTCCTAAAAAAAGATTGTATACTTATCATTTTCATCTTTGTCCCCTCCCATCAAACTCTTCAGCCCACTCCAGTCAGCCCTTATCCACACCTTCCATTGACTTTGCTTCAGCAAAGATTTCCTTCCCATAGACAAATAAAAAAACTGCCCACCTCTTCTTTAATTTCTTTAGTGATTAAGGTATTACATATGTGTCCTCATTCCTCCATTAAACCCCAACCCTCCAACCCTCACTCTTGCCCTCACCCCCCTGTTGTCTGTGTCCATTAGTTAGGCTTCTATACATGCATACAAGTCTTTAGGTTGATCTCTCCTCCTTACCCCCCCCCCTCTCCAAACTTCCCTGTGAGGTTTGACAGTCTGATCAATGCTTCTCTGTCTCTGGATCTGTCCCTATTCATCAGTTTATGTTGTTCACTATATTCCATAAATGAGTGAGATCATGTGGTATTTATCTTTTTCTGACTGCCTTATTTCAATTATCATAATGCTCTCCAGTTCTATCCATGCTATTGCAAATGGTAAGAACTCCTTCTTTTTTTTTTACAGTATTCCATTGTGTAGATGTACCATAGTTTTCTAATCCACTCATCTCCTGATTGGCACTTAGGCTGTTTTGAAATCTTAGCTATGGTGAATTGTGCTGCTATGAACATAGAGGTGCATATATCCTTTCTGATTGGTGTTTCTACCTTCTTAGGGTATATTCCTAAAGTGGGATCGCAGGGTCAAATGGAGCTTCAGTTTTATTTTCTGAAGAAACTCCATACTGTTCTCCACAATGGCTGCATCAGTCTGCATTCCCACCAGCAGTGCAAAAGAGTCCATTTTTCTCTGCATCCTCACCAACACTTGTCATTTGTTGATTTGTTGATGATAGCCATTCTGACAGGTGTGAGATGGTACTGCATGGTCATTTTTATTTACATCTCTTGGATAATTAGTGACTTTGAGCATGTTTTTATATGTCTCTTGTCCTTCCTTCTGTCTTCCTTCAAAAAGTGTCAATTTAAGTCAATTGCACTCTTTTTAATTGGATTGTTTATCTTCCTTTTGTTAAGTTATATGAGTTCTCTGTAAATATTGAAGATTAAACTCTTATCGGTGATGACATTGTCAAATATGTTCTCCCATGCTTTCTTGTTGTTTTGTTGATGGTTTCTTTTGCTGTGAAAAAAGCTCTTTATTTTGATGTAGTCCCATTTGTTTATTTTCTCTTTAGTTTCCATTCCCCTGGGAGCAGTATCAGTTAAGAAATTGCTTCAGCATATGCCTGAGATTTCGCTGCCTGATGATTCCTCTAGTATTTTGAGTTTATTTTTGTATATGGTGTAAGTTGGCAATCTAGCTTCATTTTTTTGCATGTATCTGTCCAATTTTTCCAACACCATTTTTTAAGAGATTGTCTTGACTCCATTGTATTTCATGCCTCCTTTGTCAAATATTAATTGGGCATAGTGGTTTGAGTCAGTTGCTGGGTTTTCTATTCTATTCCATTGGTCTATATGTCTGTTCTTGTGCCAGTATCAGGCTCTTTTAAAAACATTGGCTTTATTAACATCTGGTATTGAGATCACGCCTACTTTGTTCTTTCTCAGGATTGCTGTGGCTTTTGGGGGTATTTTTTATTCCAGATGAATTTTTGAAGAGTTCTTTCTAGGTCTGTGAAATATGTCGTTGGTGTTTTAATGGGGATTGCATTGAATCTATAGATTGCTTTGGGTAGTATGGACATTTTGATGATGTTGATTCTACCAACCCATGAACACGGTATGTTCTTCCATCTGTTTACATCTTCCTCTATCTTTTTTTCAGTGTCCTGTAGTTTTTCACATATAGGTCTTTTACTTCCTTAGTTAAGTTTATTCCTAGGTGTCTTAATTTTTTTGGTGCAATGGTAAATGGGATTGCTTTTTTAGTCTCTCTTTCTGTAAGTTTACTATTGGTGTAAAGAAATACCATTGATTTCTTGGCATTAATTTTGTATCCTGCTACATTGCCAAATTCATTTATTATTAATAAGTCTAATAGTTTTTTGATGAAGTCTTTAGGGTTTTCTATGTACAATATCAGGTCATCTGCGAATAAGGACAATTTTACTTCTTCTTTTCCAATTTGGATGCCTTTTATTACTTCTTCTTATCTGATTGCAATGGCTAGTACTTTCAGTACTATGTTGAATAGGAGTGGTGAGAGTGGGAATCCCTGTCTTGTTCCTTTTCTTAGGGAAAATGGTTTTAGTTTTTGTTTGATTATGATGTTGGCTATGGGTTTGTCATATATGGCTTTTATATTGTTAAGGTATGATCCTTCTATTTCCACCTTGTTGAAGGTTTTTATCAAGAAAGGGTGTTGGATTTTGTCAAATTCTTTTTCTGTATCAATTGATATCAATATGTGATTTTTATCTCTCAATTTGTTTATGTGATGTATCACATTTATTGATTTGTGGATATTGTACCATCCTTGCATCCCTAGATAAATCTTACTTGTTCATGGTGTACATCTTTCTGATATGTTGCTGGATCTGATTTGCAAGAATTCGTTGAGGATTTTGGCATCTATGTTCATGAGGGATATTGACCTATAATTCTCTTTCATTGTGTTGTCTTTATCTGGTTTTGGTATTAAGGTGATGCTGACTTCCTAGAATGAGCTTGGAAGTATTCTTTACTCTTGAATTTTTTGGAGTAGTCTTAGGATAGGTTTTAGTTCTTCTTGAATGTTTAGTAGAACTCCCCTGTGAATCTATCTGGCCCCGTGCTTTTGTTTACTGGAAGCTTTTTGATGACTGCTTCAATTTCTTCCATAGTTATTGGCCTATTGAGATTTATAAATTCTTCTTGATTGAGTTTTGGAAGGTTGTATTTTTTTTGAAATATGTCCATTTTTATTTCAGACAATGTATTCTTTATTTCTTGTTGATCCCTTATTATTTCTAGTTGATCCATTTTCATCTCCTCATAGGTCTTGTTTATTTTGTCAGCCTTTTCATGGAGATTCTTGAAAGACCTTATAAGCGTGGTTTTGAACTCTATATCCAGATGCTTTTTGCCCTCCATTTCTTTCCTTTGTGATCTGTTTCAAATACAAAAGATTGACAAAACTAACATCTGGTTTTTGAAAGGATAAACAAGGTTGATGAACTTCTAGCCAGGCTCACCAAGAAGCATAGAGAGAGGATGCAAATATACAAAATAAAAAATGAGAGAGGTGAAATAACAAGAGACCCTTCAGAAATACAAAGAATTGTTTTAAAAAAAATTACTATGAACAATTCTATTCCAACAAACTAGACAACCTGGAGGAAATGGATCCATTCCTTGGCAATTCTCATCCAATTCCTTTATGTCATTGATAACTTCCAAATCTTTAATACATATCTTGTATCTTAGGCCCAACTTCTCCTAAATCTCAAACCACTCTACCATCAAGATCCCTGACCCTCATCATGCTCCCACTAAACCCCCCTCACACATATATACCCTACTATAAACCCTTGTCCTCTGCCTCTATTCCTCATCCCATTAATGCACCTCCTACATAGTCAGAAATTCTTGGCTCTCTTTTCTTCCATACATCTCACATTAAATTTATTGTTTAGTTTTACTGATGCTATTTTTTAAGTTTTTCAATATATTCATTTCTCCCAAAACTATTGCAGTTTAGGCCCTTTTACCACTCACTGGCTCTTCTAACCTTCTCACTGCTCTCCTTATTTTTATTCCTCACCTCAAATTCCATCTCATTCCCCACAATTTAGCCAGTGAGTCCTATAAAGTGCACAGATGACCTGTTATTTCCTCATTTACAAGCTCCCCCAAACTCCATTCACTTATACCACAAATAGTTATTTACCAGTTACTAGGTGCAACCACTGTTTTGGGGAACTGACAATACAGCAGAGAGCAAATCAATGTTCTGCTCTCGTAGACCTTCTAATGTGGGATAAAGCCAGATGCCTTATTTAGTGTGGGGAGCAGGCAGCCTGTACCATGAAACTCATGTCTGCCTCTCCAGCCTCATGTCCTAATTCTTCTTACACTCTACCTTTGAGGCATACCAAATTAATTTCAGTGCCTTAAATGTGCTCTTCTATTATACACTTCCTGCCTTTGCCCAGGCTCTCTTAGGAATGCCTGCCTCCCACCCACTATACACCTACATAATCACTTCATCTGAGATAGTTTAGAGCACATGTGTCAAACACAAGGCCCGCGGGCCAAATCCGTCCCGCCAGGCCTTGCAATGTGGCCCGCACCGCGCTGTCATCACTGCACTCCGCTGCGTTTCCATCACAATGACAGTTTATGACTGTTCAGTAAACCATTCGGCCCACGATTTAGGCTGGATTTTAGATTTTGGCCCCTTCTCTGATTGAGTTCGACACCCCTAAACTTTAGAGGCTGCAGTAGATCTCCATAATGATCTGGGTTCAAAACTCAGTAATCCACATATGCTAGCTGATTACTTCTGTCAAGTTATCTGATTGATGCTTCAGATACTCATCTTAGAATGAAAATCATTATAGTACTTCTGTAAGAGTGGGTTAGTCAATCCATTAAAAGTGCTGAGATACTTTAGGTGCCTCACACTTAATAAGCCTTTAATAAATGTTAACTGTTTTTACTTTTTTTCTTTAGTATGACTATTATTATATATCTTATCACAATATTGCATAATAATCCTTCTTACTAAACATATCTTACTATCTTTGTACCCTGATGACTAACGTAGTCAGGTACATAATAGGTACTGAATACATGTTGAAGAGAGGATAAAAGGATTGGCTGATCAAGGTTTGTGGTTTGGTTTCCTATGATCAAATAAAATTATGAAGGAATAACAGTAACCATGAGGCTTGAGTATCTTTGTGACCAAATGTCTAAGTGTATACTATTAGCATTGTGTGAGCAAGAGCTGGAGAGGAGTGAGCAAGAAAAGTGTGTTAAACTGGGATAAACTGAGCAATTTTCATTTCTTTATTCATTGACTTTGGGGTCAAGAAGGGGCTGAATACCCTAAAGTAGCCATTACCTTCAACTCTCATCCCTCTGCCACACCTCATACTTTCCATTTATCCCCTTCCCACTGTCATGTCCCCTCAATCATGTATAAACTGAAACCCAGAAAGCAAAAGTAGTGCTGAGGGAGGGGGGGGATGGGATGTAGAAGGGCTAACACCTCCCTTCTTTCTTTTTAAAAAAATATATTTTATTGATTTTTTACAGAGAGAGAGAGAGAGAGAGAGAGAGAGAGAGAGAGAGAGAGAGAGAGGAATAAAGAGTTAGAAACATCAGTGAGAGAGAGAAAAAAAAAAACATCTATCAGCTGCGTCTTGCATACCCCCTACTGGGGATGTGCCCGCAACCAAGGTACATGCCCTTGACCAGAATCAAACCTGGGACCTTTGCAGTCCACAGGCCAACCCTCTATCCACTGAGCCAAACTGGTTTCGGCAACACCTCCCTTCTTTCTTTACTGAGATCAAAGCCCATGTTTTTACTGGAAGGCCACTGACCTCTTTCATCCTACTCCACCTGTATGAGAATGAGATTGCTGCTTGCCCATTCCTCTTTAGGGCTAGAGGGAAGTTTCAGGATGGGACCTTAACCTATTTCTAGTGCTAGCCAAATCTCTGTTCCCTAACATTTCTTTTGACTTATGTGATCAGATTTCCTTTCCACCTCTCCAGTAAGTAACAAGTGGCAGGAGCATAGGTCAAGAAACTCTTAGAGAAGCCAGTTTTCTACAGGCTCTAAACAGAGCTAATGGCTTAAGCAAGTGGGGAGGACCCTGGGGCTGCTGGGTTTTGTCTAACAGGAGGAACAAACTCTTCTTCATTATAGCTCCAAGTGCTTGGCCCAACATCCCCCAGAGTATAGGCGAGGCACCAGTTAGGCAAGAGCTTCTTCCCAGGAGAAGGGAAGTCCTACTAAGTGTATATTATCTGTGATTCCTAACAGCCCAGCCAGATCAGCACTTATCATCTCTCTGGTAGCAATGACAAAACAGAGATTAAGCCACTCTCCTGAGGCACACAACTAAATCTGGGTACAAAAATACAGCTCTGCCTGGACTCTAAAACCAGTACTCTTTCCGTTTCATCATTCTACATCAATAGTCTAGAAAAGCTAATAATGTTATGAGTTTGCTTTTTCATTATTCCACAGAATTAACTCAACAATCAGCTAAACCTTTTATTAACTAATTTAATTTAACTACACACACACACACACACACACTAGTGCATGAAATTTGTTCACGGGGGTGTGTGTCCCTCAGCCCAACTTGCAACCTCTCCAATCTGGGACCCCTCGGGGGATATTCGACTGCAGGGCCTAAACAGGCAGTCGGACATCCCTCTCACAGTCCTGGACTGCTGGCTCCTAACTGTTCGCCTGCCTGCCTGATTGCCCCTAACCATTTTGCCTGACAGCATGATCACCCCCTAACCATTTCCCTGCCAGCCTGATCAACACCTAACTGCTCTCCTACCGGCCTGATCATCCCCAACTGCCCTGCCCTGACAACCCAGTCACCCCCAAATGCCCTCCCCTGCATATTCCCTCTTTATTAGATAGGGTTTTTTCTTTAACATATTGGACTGGTTTGGATCAGTGGATGGAGCAATGGCCTGCAGAATCAAGGGTTCCAGGTTCGATTCCAGTCAAGGTCATGTAGCTTGGTTGGAGGCACATACCCAGTGGGGAGTGTGCAGAAGGCAGCTGATCAATGTTTCTCTCTCATAGATGTTTCTAGCTCTCTATCCCTTTCTTTTCCTCTCTGTAAAACATCAATAAAATATATATTAAAAAAGAAACATTTAAGATTCCTCCATATCTGCCTGGCTGGTGTGACTCAGTGGCTGAGAACCCAGGCTGGGCTGGGAGGGGATTTCTGCGTGGGTCCACACGCCTCTGCCAGTCTGAGACTCCAGGCTGGAGGCACGGCCCAATTGCCCTCGGTGTCAGTGCTGCTGCCAGCCTAACACCGCAGGCTGGGGGCACAGCCCGATCGGTGCATGGGTGCCTGTGCCGCTACTGGCCTGAGACCCCAGGCTGGGGGCGAGGGTGCCCATGCTGCTACTGGCCTAAGACCACAGGCTGAGGGCATGGACCCAAACAGCCACTTGGTGCTGGAGCATTTTCAAGTGGCTACAGGCAGGGCGGAATGTCCCCGTGTCACCATAGGCTCCGAGTGACCAGGGGGCGTTCTGGGACCTCAGCCATTCAGGGCCTACAGGCCTACAGGCTAGCAGCAGCCTGGGTCCGGAGGATGTTCCCGTTGCCTGGGAAACCCAAGCCTTCCTCCTGCTCTCTGTGGCCATAACCATCTTGGTTGGGTCGCTCTGATTGGCTTGTGGGCATGGCTTGTGAGTACAGCAGAGTGATGGTTAATTTGCATATTACTATTTTATTAGATAGGAGATATATATATATATATATATATATATATATATATATATATATATTAGAGGCCTTTTGCATGAAATTCATGCACTGGAGGTAGGGGGTTCCCTCAGCCTGGCCTGTCCCCTCTCACAGTCCAGGAGCCCTCAGGGGCAGGAGGCAACCTGGCAATGAGGGGAAGGCGACACCTCCATCACACCTCTGCTGCTGCCATTGCCAGCAGCACAAGCCTCAGCCAGCCCTGGTTACCTGAGCCTCGGGCAGCCCTGAGCAGCTGGGCAGCTGACATCCAAGGCTTTCCTGTGCCTCAGGCCGACCCTGGGCAACTGGGGGGCTGAGGAGACTGGGGGACTCTGGAGGCAGGTGCATGGAGCAGCTGGACCTGCCTGGAGGCAGGCTCAGCTATGCCACATACCTGCCACTCCCCTGTGGGGCTGTGGGGATTGGGTGCCACCATCTTGTGGCTGTGGGCACTGCCATATTTGAGGGCATGGCATTCAATTAGCATATTCCCTTATTATTGGCTGTGGGCACCACCATCTTTGTGAGGGCGTGATGATCAATTAGCATATTCTCTCTTTATTAGATAGGAGATATATATATACATATATATGTGTGTGTGTGTGTGTGTGTGTGTGTGTGTTTAAAATCTCCAGCGACAAGAACAGCGAATGACCAGAATGACCAGAGACTGTGAAGCACACTGCGACAGCCAACTGGCCTGATACAGGCACCAATTGGCCCCTCCTCCAGCTGGCCCAGCCCCCAATTGGCCCTCAACACCTCAAACAGGGGTGTGGCCAGCTGTTCAACCACCCATGGCCCCCTCCTCCCTGCTGGCCCAGCCTGATGAACCCCCACTGGGGCGGGTTGTCTGGACCCCACCCATGCATGAATTCATGCACCAGGCCTCTAGTTTTAAAATAAAAGTTTAAAGAGAAATGTTAATGACTTGAGTTCAACTCTACATGCTATGCAAATAGAATGTGATGAAGGTTCTGCCTTTGCAGAGTTCATAGTCCAGTAGAAAAGACTTATAACAAGTGAAAAATAAAAGCATAATATAATGAAGAATCAAGAAAATGCTATGAGAAAGTCAGGAAGGGGTCAGGACACCACCTTTGCCTTCCCAGTACCTATTGCTTCCTACAGCCCCAAGTAGAGCCTCCCAAGGTTGGGACCAGCCAACTGCCATGTGGAACACGTTCACAAAACAGGAACTTTATTAAATCATCTATGTCCCCTAGCCTAAGAATAGTGCAAATAAGCAAGACTTGGGAAAGATATTTGATTGTCAAAGGTGGGGATATATTTAAGAAGCCAGGCTTGGCTATTGCCTGAAGTCAGCCTACTTGAGCAAAAAATGTGTTATTTACTGGTTAGTTAAAAACAAGTGCTAATGCAACTAGGACAAGAGGTTCAATCCCTAGAAAGGTGAGTTCTGTTGCATGGCAGTTCTCATCCCAGCTGACCATCTTGTAACACTGTGTACTTGGTCAAAGAGGAGACTAAAGTAGGAGAGTGCAGGCAACCATGTAACCTACACTTCCAATGAGGACACATTATTCCAAACACTCAGCCCTAAACAGACAGCTCACCACATGTCTTGCTGACAGGACAGCAGTGCTCCTTTCATAGATAGAAGCAGCAGTTCCCTCCTCCTATACCTCAGCAAGGCCCCCTGCTTCTGATTTACAGAGCATCTTGATGCCAGGGCTTTGGGTCTCCCAGAGCAGCTGCTTTATTGCAGCTGTCTTTCTTCTATTGCTCTCTCTAAACCCATATTTCCATACCCATGAAATGAGTGTACTACTTGACACCCTCTGAAGGAAGAGAGGCCTCCTAAGGAGAGAAGGCTAAACATCTCAAGTTTCTGTGATCATAATGGAAGGGGGTAGTTTTAGGATGTGTCACCAGGTAACCCCTCCTGTCTATTTCATATATGGGTTTCGTAGAGATGATGTCTATTCAAGGCCTCTTCTATCTTTGGAATTCAGGGCTTTAGGCATCAGAGAGTAGTGACTCCAGGAGCAGGAAACTAGGCCCCTCTCTTCATTCTGGTCAGACAAAAAAAATAAAAAGGAATTATAAGCATTGGCACATTATAAGTCTTTGACATTTTTCTTTTAATTTAAATATGTAGAGTTGTCTGTAATGAATATGCAAAAGCCTTCTCTCCATCAAATTGCTCTTATAGATTCCACAAAGACACTTAGAATCCCTAGGGATTGTTCCACAGCCTCTCCCACAGTGCCAGATGTACATCCAGACTCTTAACAAGGATAATTTGGTAGCAATGGCAATACTCTGGATTATTTTTAGAGGCTTTTTGAATGACATCAAATTCGTGGCACACATCAAGATCCCTTTTTTATGCCCTCTGTGCCATTTTTTTCTGTGGAATTTGAATTTCCCTGGCTTACTTACTGCCTAACAATATCACTATTGAAAGCACATAATGTCAAGTACCATATGCTTTCTCTCCAGAGAGTGTGCACAAATACTATTTCTGTTAAAAACTAAACAGAAATAGCAGCTTTGCATATTTCCCATTCAAATACTTACCCCAATTGAATGATTTCCTTTGTCATTGAGTGTTTTCCCCAAGCGGGCCCCAATAGAGAAGCTGAATCAGATATTGTGACTTACCAAGGGTCATAAGGAGTCATCTAGTGAGCTAGAAATAGAATCCAAAAACCTCTATTTTGATTTTCTGAATTTAATAACAAATAAACTCTACTACAGAGAAGAAAAACTGAAGTAGAGAAACTAGGCTTGCTTGACATTCCTGGGTTAGGGAATTCAAGACAGCCAGAACTAATAAGCAGCTGCCATGGTCTGTGAGAACCAATGAGGCGAGTAAGACACAGGTATTCTCTGCCTTCAAGGAGCTAATAATCCAGTGTGGAGAGATCAGGTCGCTGGTTAAAAATCTCTATCCAAATTGTGCCAGCTAGTAAGAGATCAACCGAAGGACTTGTATGTATGCATCTAAACATAACCAATGGATACAAGAACACGGGGGGTGGGATGGCATGTGAAGGCATATGTAGGAGGGGTAGGGGAGGCTAGGGGGGAAAAAGGAGACACATGTACTACTATTTGTAATGCTTCAAACAATAAAAATAAAAATAAATAAATAAATAAATAAATTGTGCCAGCTAGAGGAACCCAGAGGAGGTCTCATCCATGTTCATAGCCCCCACAGCAGCTGGCACAGTGACCTGCATGTAATGTGCAGGCAAGCACTATTTGTTGAACGAGAACCATAAGAGAGATACTAACAGAATGCTCTGGGAATTGATGGAGAATGAAGGAGAGCTTTGTGAAGAAAGTGACATTTGAGCTGCACCTGGAAAGATGGTGAGGTTGTTTTTTTGTTTTGTTTTGTTTTGTTTTACAGGCAGCAAGGATTGGGAAAGAGTCTTTGTAGACCCTGGGAAAGATCAATGGCAAAGGTCTTAAGAGTGGACAAAGTGTGGTATGATTTGGGAGAGCTCAGAGCAGGCCAGTGTGGCTAAAGAGGTGCCCTGGGGAGTCAGAAAGAGCAAAGGCTAGAGAGAAAGTTGAGACCTGAGCAGACAGAACCTTGAACAATAAGATAAAGAATTTAGCAGTGGACTGTTACTAGAGCCTTTAACAAAGGAATGGCACCACCAGGACAGATCTTCCTGCTGCATTGTCTTGCCTTGCCCATCTGCGCTTCCCTTGCCTTATCAGTAGTGCTGGGTTTCTTTGGACTGTACTGTTTGTATGTGGTTTGGTTTGCAGGTTTTCTGTGGTATAGTTTGTTTTTGGCCTTTCCCTTTTTCTTACAGTTTTTCATAGCATATGGTCTTGATTATGTGCTGTAAATCACACTGAGCTGCCAGTCAGACCGCAATGAGCCACACCAAGTCCAGCAAATCCTCAACTACATCAAAGGTGAGCACTACCCCTTGAGTCCTACCCTCTTCATTACACCCAGCTTGTGGTGGCCCATCAGTGGGGCTTCCCCAAGTACCATTTGTTTTTTGGTGGCTAATAATTTCACTGATTGGAAAAAGAAACCTCTTCTTGGCCTGCTAGGTTGTAGTTGAAATTCTACACTGGACAATTGTCAGGATTGTTGTTTGGCCAGCTAATGTCATCTTTAGGTGCACAAGATGTCCAAGTTTAGACATCTCCAGTGGAAAACAAGTTCTAAAGTGTGCCCTGGAGGTTCCCAGTCTCTTCCAGAGCACTAGAGATGAGGCTGTTGCTCTATTCTCCCCTTCCCTAAAACTGGCCTACAGTTATTCTGGCCTCTGAACAGAGGGAAATGGCAGTCATCAGGTTATTGCTCTCTCTCTCTTTTTTTTTTAATATATATTTTATTGATTTTACACAGAGAGGAATTGAGAGGGATAGAGAGAAACGTTGGTGAGAGAGAAACATCGACCAGCTGCCTCTTGCACATCCCCCACTGGAGATGTGCCTGCAACCAAGGTACGTGCCCTTGACCAGAATCGAACCCGGGACCTTTCAGTTCGAGGTCCGATGCTCTATCCACTGAGCCAAATGGGTTTTGACTTTTTTTTTTTTTTTTAATATATTAGGTTATTGCTCTCTTGATCACACTGTTCACTAACTATTTGGGGATGTTGCCCTCAGCTCTCCACGAGAGTACCCCCCCAAAATCCACCTGTTGCTTCACAACTCAACTCTGCCATATTTAAAGTAGTTTTGGCACCCATTCTCCTGTTTAAATTTGTATGTGTGTGTGTGTGATATTTTTTGTATTCTAATTATTAGCAGAATTGAGAAGCCTAGTGTATCATAATGCCCATCCCAGAGAGTGTAATCACCATGTTAATTCATAATAATCAACATAGAACCAGTTCTCCTACTTTGTGTCCCTTATTAGAATAGAATCCAGCATGGAAGAATTCTGCGCCAAGGGACACATTGTGTCTAAAGGTCTTTTCCCAGGGCCATATGAAGGCCTTATCCTCTAATAGAGCCAAGTCTGTGACAACAGCCAAGACCAAGACCATACACAGGGACTCCATGTCTCAGGCTCCTTTAGATAATAATAATAATAATAATAATAATAATAATAATCTGAGCTCATAAGCCAGACTAATAAGGTTATGCTCATAACAATGCATATAGTCTCTCTAAGATGTCCGATAGCCCTTAGCCTTTCCCTGACCTTATAGTTTCAAGCCACCTCTACTGACCCCACAGGTCTTCACTTCCTAACCAAATCTTCCTCCCTCATCCAGCCTCTCAGGCCTTTAAAATCCTTCTATTCCAGGCCCTTTTCTAGTCCTTATCACTGTGTTGCAGCCCTAATTAACTCTAGCACTCTCTAGTTTCTTCCTGCTCCTCTCAGACCCAGGACACATTTCCTGTTTCCTTTGGGACTGTACCTGAACAAACCTTGCCATTTCCCCCTCATCCAGACTCTAAATCCTAGTAGAACACATACAAAAAAATAGAAACAGAAACTAAACAAGCCTCTGTAGCTACTTGCTAACATCTGTGTATGTGCAGATACCTGTATGCCCTCATGCTTTCCTGCACATGTACCCTTAAACATATCTCCAGAGCATGGTGACATCTTGCTATTGAGGAAATGGAAATGACAAGTGAGAGAAAACATACGTAAGGTAATTCAAAGAGAAGAGAACTAGGAAAGGTTAGAAACCCAAAAGAAGAATACATTTTTAAAATATTTTAGATAAAAAGACTAGTTTGAGGGTTGGTGAAAAAAAGAAAGAAGGAAGGAAGGAAGGGAGGGAGGGAGGTAGGGAGGAGAAAGAAAAGGAAAGAAAATCTTAGAAGACATGTAAGTTACATGGGAAAGTCAATTTTTTAAAAAATCTTAACAGGTGAAAGCAATAGTCTGATTGCACCACAATGAAATTAAAGTAAGGAAAAATTTGTGAACCAGGAAATGGGTTCTCGAAAGCAACTGTACACATACAAGTTGGAAAGACAAGGTTTAGCAGCATTTTCTCTGAAAGAGAATTAGGGATTTGACTCAACTCAGTGTGCTTCACCAGGGCAAGGTTGCTCACAGATGCTGGTACCAGAGATATTGATGCATTATCAACCTCACTTTAAAAGGACCCTAGACAAATAGGAGCTTATTCCAGGAGGTCAGTTGAGATGGGAAGAGAACTGTATTCCAGGCTCCAAGATGTCTGCTTAAAGGAGCTGGGTTTTTGGATAAAAGAATACCTAGGGGCAGGTGTGGTTTCTATTTCATACCCTTGAGAGGATGTCACAGAGCAAAGGGTGTAGATAGAGTTGATGTGGTCATAGGGCACAGAGCTAGGACTCATGAGTACATATTATTTTTAAAAAGCAGATTTTTCACTCATTAGAATGAATAATTTTCTTACAAATAAAGATGTCCAACATGTAACTGTCTGCCCAGAAAAGAATGTGGTTTCTATCACTGGAGACTTACAAGGTACAGACTGGACAATCTTTTGCCTGTCAAATTGTAGAAGGGCTTCTGCATTGGGGGAGGGTGATTGTACTAGATTATTGTTAAGGTTCCTTCTAACCCTAATATTCTAGGATATGTTCATTAAAATGAGAAAAATAAGAATATGAGACTGTGCAGGTTGTTAGATGAGTCACAGTTGTTGTGCATAGAAAAGAGAAGGAAAAAGATAAGTGGCTGAGAGTGGGCAGGGAAGATCCAGAGAGGGCAGACAGCAAGTAGAGTGGTTATATATACTAGGAATCTTCAAATTTTCCAGTTAGCCATCCCTTGCATACTGACAAGGTCTTGTGTTCTACAATAGCCATGCAAGTCCAGAACTGAAAATAAATTCAGCTAAACCTGAAAGAAATTAGGCTACAAAGAAATCTAAATGTTGCTAAAAATGGCCAGGCTAACCTGCTGTTCTGTGACCATGCCCCTCCAGTCTTGTGACGCATGCTGTCATCAGATAGTGCGTTGCCATGACAATGGTCAATGTGGAAAGGCTGCTGAATTTTCTGCATTCTGAAAGATTTTCCTGAACCTGCCTACAAGACTGTCATTTATTCTTGCATATAAAAAGTCTTGGCAAGGCTGGCCATTTCTCATTGTTCCTCTCTTCCATTCCCTCCTCCCATTAAAAACAAAGAGGGAACACAGGCACAGATTGATTTGAGGAGGTGGGATGGTGATGAGGGAGTGGATGGGTGAAGCTCTACTCTATGAGAGAGAATTTAGCCAGCATGTCTACTTGAATTTGTTCAGCCCCTGAGCTTTGTTTTTTTTCTCTTCCTCACCACATTCCTTAGAAGCACAAAAGATGGGGTTTCTAACCTATTGGAGATCAAACCTGAAGACGTTCATTTTATAGAGATGCATTTCACGTGCTACAGGATGACTGGAGGGACTGGCAAATTTAGACTTCATCTTATCCCATCTTTTCTGCCCATTAGTCTATCCAACAGGGATAAAAGACAAAAATAAAATCACAGAGAAAGTCAAAGCTTTTCGCTTCATACAGAGAAAAGCTATGTTTTGCTCCCACAAATTTCTCTTCTCCTGCCAATGAATCTTGAGGATATATATCATTGTTCACAGGAAGTGGTTAGAGAGTGGATCATTCAGCCTAGCTCATGATCACTACTGTAAAATCATCTTTGCACCATCTTTATGTGCTCACACTTGTTTGCCTTTCCTCTGGTTAACATACTCCAGAGGGATTGGCTCACAGTTCATCTTCCATAGTTGGAACAGTGATATTGTGATCAATCTCCAGAGGCAACTAGCTCCCCAAGTTACTGGGTAGCTCTACATGGGGACACAAGGGTAGAAGTTTTCTAATCCCTGTTGCTGATGACATTTAAATCAAGTAAAGAACCCTAGAGGGATAAAAGCTTCATGTTACAGCCCAGGACCAACCTTCTGAAGGTGGAGGCAGGGAAGGGTTGGGTGAGTTGTACATGTGTATGTGTTGGAATTATAAGGTTTCTACAATTTCTCTGAGTTCCCAGACTGTACCCCAAGTTTTCTGGTGATAGAAAAGGAAACAAATGGGGCCAGGAGAAAAAGATGAGCTGGGGGAGGACACAAGACAAAAGAGAAGGCCTATGCACATCCGCCCTTTCTGACAATGAAGGAGGCTTATTTAGTATGACAGCCTTTCCAGTGCAGGGTTGGTAAGATGGGCCAACAAACTAATACAGGTGTGGAAAGACACAACACAGGTGAAATAATCAAAATAATAGCTACTATTTATCTTACAGATTAGGAAACTGAGGCTTAGAGAGGATAAGTGTCACCATTATTCATTCAGCAAGTCCTATGTGCCACGCACTGTGCTATTAGGTGATGGAGCAAATATTGGAACCCAAGTCTGTCTGAATTGGAGCTTTGGGGTCAGGCTGTTTGGCTTTTCCAATGCCCCTCCTGTCTTTACAGTTGCCCTGTCAAGTCTACTCATCATCCTCCATCTGCTTTTTCTAATCACCCCTAATAAATCTTTCCCACCATGCACACCTTGCTCCTTCCATGTGGTTGATCCATAGCACCTGAAATATGATGCCTCCCTGGAAATGGGAAGAAGATAGCCATGGGTAGCACTTGAAATCCTGGCTGCTGGTCTACACCTTTGAGCCTTCCCTAACCCTCCAACCCTGCCATGCCCTCATCATCCCACCATATTATAATCAAACCTTCCAGCTCAATTTTTAACTTAATCCTATATCATAAAAAGCTAATATGCAAATAGACCGAACAGCAGAATAACCAAACAACTGATCGCTATGACATGTGCTGACCACCAGATATCATGAATGTAGAACATGGCAGGCATCAGCAGCAGGCGGCAGAGCATGGAACATGGCGGGTATCTGCCACAGCAGGATGGTGCAGCAGGTGAGCAGGGACACCAGACGAAGGCTGGGTGCTGGGCACCGGGCACTGGGCACTGGGCGCTGTCATCAGGGTGAGCCTCAGGTGGTTACTGAAAATTCTTTGCTCCCACATGCCATGGTCCCACCCAGCACTCACACTTGCTGCCAGCACCAGCCCTGCTTGCACTCACTTCCAGTGCTGGAGTTATCACGATCACCCCTGAGGGCTTCTGCACCTCCCCCTGCTTCTGAGGGGTGATTGTGGAAGTAGCCACTGCTCACACCCACTGACAGTGCATACCCTGCTTGCACCTGCCGCTGGTGCTGGCCACAATTGCTTGGGTGCGAGCAGGGCCGGTGCCATCAGTATGTGGGAGTGCTGGTGGCAGGAGCAGGGCTGCCAGAAGACAGGAGGCCAGGGACTGCTGGGGCAGGGACTAGATGGGGGCACAAAAGATGGGCCTAGACCCGCCTCTGTGCCTACCACAGCTTCATGGCCCACAGTACCTTTCAAGGTGCATGAATTCATGTACTGGGCCCTAGTATAGAAATAAAATAAAAGGAAAGAAGGTAGAATAATCCAACTCACACAGCTCCTACTGCCTGAAATGTTCTGTGGTCACCAGCCTATCTGCTATTTATAATCCCCCAGCCTCAAGATGAGACCCTTTGCATATCTATCAGTATTGTTCTCTGGAGAACCATTGTGCTCTGTACAACCAGCACCTCTTTTGGCAGAATGAAATCTAGGATTGACATTCTTCTAGGGACTAACAATTGGGGCATCAGGTCTGGGCATGTCCAAGACCTCCTGGAACCCCAAGTTTGAGGTAGTAATCCTATCTGTTGGTACACGAAACCATGGAAACTAGGCTTACTTCCATACATTCTCTTGCTTCCTGAGAAGCCTGGAGGATAAGTTGAAAAACAGGGTTGGTTCCAAGACAGACCATTTGCTTCAGAGCTTTTGAAAGAACTTTGAAATAGTATTGTGGAGGATAGCTTGAGCCAATATACATGACTTAAGGTGAGGATCTCTGTGATGTCCATTTCTTGTCTCTCCTTGCTGTCCCCTGTCCTTTCTTTATTCGTCTCCAGCTTGGTATTGTTCTTTCCAGCTTACCACCAATCTGGGCTTCCCCATTGTCCAGGTTGCTCTCTCTTACTTTACCAAAGAGTATAATCATTGGAAAGGTTTGTTGTGGTTGCTATTGTTGTTGTTGTTAAGCAGAAAGATAAATAATAAAAATACCATAATGAAAATTTTTTAAATTCTAAAATAAAAATCAATAATACATATATATATATATATATATATATATATATATATAGATATAGATATAGATATAGATATAGATATCGATATCGATATAGATATAGATATAGATATAGATATAGATATAGATATAGATATAGATATAGATATAGATATAGATATATTTTAAAGACTTAAAGGTAGGTAAGATTTCTACACTTCAAAAACCAAGGTGACAATATAGGTAAACACCTGTACTTGCTACCTCCCTCAACCACATCAAAATTACAACTAAAATACAGAACAACTATAATCCAGAACTGTCAGAAAGCTGGATGAGTGGAAGTACTACAACTAGCGAAGTAAAGAAGAAAGCACACTGTGACTGGTAGGAGGTGCGGAGACATAGAACAGGCTGGTCCGGCACCCTGGTGTGCCGCTTTTTTAATGGGGACAGAGATGGCCTCTGTGGAGGCTTCCCGGAGGAGCAAGAGGCCCCAGCCTCACACCAGTCACCCATCCCAGGGTCCCAGAGCTGAGGAAAGAAGCCTCTATGGGCTGTAAGAACTATGGACTGTAAAAACCAATGCAGATTGGGGCTGAGTGACACACTAGCTGCTGGAGACCCTGCTGCTCCTCTTAAAAGGCCGCCACCATGAACTGAATTTACAAGTTCCCACTTCCTCTGAGCTCCAGTTCTGTGTAAGGCTCTTGGGGAACCAGAAACAAAAAAGGAGAAACTGGAATGTCTGGCATCAGGGTAGGAACTCAGGAACAGCTTTCTTCCAGACGGAGGTGCTCGCAGTGGTCATTGCTCCTATGCTGGGACCTCTCCGGTGCAGGGCTGACTGACAGCCATTTGCTCTGCTCTGGTGATTCCCTGAGACCCCACCTAAATTGTGTGCAGTAGCTATTGCATATGAATTGGTCTGTCCTTTCTCAGACTAAAAACCTGTCAAATAAGCTACAGCCAGCTCAGCGAGCCCCAAACCTATCAATAAAAGGCCAAAAACCCCGCACCAGAACCAGCCTGCCTTGCTTCACAGCTAGGCCTTGCCTGGGCACTTCTAAACCTGATACAAAGAGAAGGAATCATCAGACCTTTCTGTAGCTCTTGCTGGAGGACCCCAGGCAGTGGCTGACTTTGGGTCACCTCCCTGTAGACCCAAAATCCAGTGTGCCCAGTGGTCAGAGTGAGACCATACCAACTTACAACTTTTCACATCCATAAGTGACACGCTCAATTGGCAGACTAAATGAGCACCAAAGCCCCACTAAATCACGTCCTGATCCATAAGGGTGTCTCCTGCATAGCAGCTCTCCCATTGTAGTCGCAGCTGCTCCCCACAGCCAACTGGCCTGGAGGTCAATTCCTCCCAGTAACACCAACAACAATCAAGGCTTAACTACAATACAACTGTGCACACAGCCCACAAAGGGCTACACCAAGAGTATTCACCTCAGGTGACTGGGGAGGCTGAACCACTGGGCCCTATAGGACACCTATTACACAAGGCCACTCCATAAACTCAAGGAGACTTAGAAGCTACCAATACAAAAAAAAAAAAAAAAAAAAAAAAAAAAAACACAAACAAAAAACAGAGAAGCAGCCAAAATGTGGAGACAAAGAAGCATGTCATAAATGAAAGAAATGGAAGAAAGCAAACTACTAGATAGAGTTCAAAACCACAGCTACAAGGTTACTCAAGAATCTTCTAGACACCTCTGAGAAACTTAGTGAGATTTTCAAGGATCTTAGTAGAATGCCAAAAAAAAAAAAAAAAAAAAAAAAAAAAAAAAAAAAAAAGGAAAAGGACTAGTCAGAAATTAAGCATACACTGACTAAAATAAAGAATTATATACAGAGATACAACAATAGACTAGAGGATCCTGAAAATCAAATTAATTATTTTAAATACAAGGAAGCAAAAAAAAAAAAAACCCAACCAGAAGAGCAAAAAGAAAAAAGAATCCAAAAATATGAAGATAGTGTAAGGAGCATCTGAGACAACTTCAAGCATACCAACCTCCATAATATGGGGGTGCCAGAAGAAGAGAGAGAGCAAGATAAAGAAAACATATTTGAAGAAATAATGACAGAAAACTTCCCCCACCTGGTGAAAGAAATAGAGTTACAAGTCCAAGAAGAGCAGAGAACCCCAAACTCTTGTGATTCAAAGAGGACCTCACCAAAACACATCATAATTAAAATGCCAAGGGCAAAAGACAAAGAAAGAATATTAAAAGCAGCAAGAGAAAAAGTTAATTACCTACAAGGGAGCACCCACATGATTGTCAGCTGATTTCTCAACAGATTCTATGCAGGCCAGAAGGGAGTTGCAAGAAATATTCAAAGTGATGAATAGCAAGAACCTACAACCAAGATTATTCTACCCAGCAAAGCTATCATTTAGAATTGGAAGTCAGATGAAGAGCTTCACAAACAAGAAAAAGTTAAAGGAGTTCATGACCGCCAAACCTGTATTATATGAAATGGTAAGGGGTATTCTAGAAGAAGAAGAAAAAGGTAAAGATAAAAAAAATCTGAACAACAAAGTGATAAAAATCTAAAAATCAAATGAATAGGATTCAGAAAATAGACAGACATGTTCCAAGCCTTGTCCTGAAGCAGAAAGAGCAGCTGAGGGTCGCACAGGGAGTCTTTGTTGGCAAGTTTGGGGACAGCTTAGACTCCAGAAGAAGATCGGAGGACTGCTGGATGGGGTTCCCCTGACAGGGGATCCCCCACTGCTGCTGAGTCCCCTCCCGTAGCTACAGGCTCAGACGCAGAGACCACACCATCTTGAAGGAGAGAGTGAATCTTATTGGAAGTCTGAAAATCTATGGCTGTAACAGCCACTGAACGGCTGTGAGCCCCAGAACACTGGTCCCCAACTGATGCAAATACATGGATTTGGGGGAGCTCTGCACTCCACCACGGAAAAGTCAGATTTCGCCTGGGATAAGATGAGATCTCTGGTCCTGGTGGGGAGAGAGAAACGCTTGCTTGCAGGAGTGGAAGACAGGGGAAGAAAGTTTCTGGAAGAATCAGTGGCTGTTGAAGCTGGTGTGATCTGTGAATGTGGGTGGGGGTTCTCAGAGCTGCTAAGAGAAGGGATCCCTGAAAAGCAACCCATTTTGATCTGACGCAAAGGGACAGCCTAGGCCCTAGGGGTATCAAAAGTGTGCTGTCTGCTTAGATCCAAAGAAGAAAAGGGGACTGACTGCGCAGAATTGAGCACAGACCCATTGTTCTCACACTTGGGCATTTTCCTCTCCAAATCCTTGCTTCAGATTACTAAGCCCAGTGCATATGATCATCCAGATAAGGAAACCCTGGGAGATTGCAGGGGAAGGTTGTTTTTATGCAACCTGCGGAGAGGAGCTGAGAGTGTCCATCGGAAAGCTAGCTGTGGGGCAGCCCTCTCCCACAAACTGGTATTGAGTACCACAGGAAAAGAAGGATCTAAACACAGGCTAGAGAGGCCAAATAGATCCAGAAGGCAATCCAGAAACACTGCCATTCAGGGGCTGAATCACAAATTGGCTGTTGTATAATCAAAAATAAAGGAATACGAGAAATTAAAACTGCTCCTGCATAAAAATCAGGACTGGCTTACAACACTGAGGAGCATTGGAATGCAGGGAACTGCAATACTGTCCGGACTGGGAAACAGGCCAGCCAAACAGAACAATAGAGCAAGAGAATGATCTTCACTAATGCACTTTTTTTTTTTCATTTTTTGCACCTTTTACTTAAGAAACTAATTTTTTCTTTTTTCCTCACTTGATATTACATTTTTAAAATTCTTTTATTAAGGAATTATATGTGTATATATCTTACCATGCCCACCCCCAATCCCACACATGCCCTCCCTCCCCAGAGTTTTCGTCCATTGGTTATGCTTATATGCATGCATACAAATCCTTTAGTTAATCTCTTATCTCCCCTATATCTCCCTACCCCCCACGCTGTAAATTGACAGTGTGTTTGTTGCTTTGCTGTCTCTGTATCTATCTTTTTGTTCATCAGTTTATAATGTTCCATAAATGAGTGAGGTAATGTGGTGTTTTTCTTTCATTGACTGGCTTATTTCATTCAGCAAAATGTTCTCCAGTTCCATCCAGGTTGCTGCAAATGATAAGAATTCCTTCTATTTATGGCAGCATAGTATTCCATTGTGTAGATGTACCATAGTTTTTTGATCCAATCATCTGCTGATGGGCACCTAGGCTGTTTCCAAAAACTATACTATTGTAAATTATGCTGCTATGAACACAGGGGTGCATATATCCTTTTTGATTGGTGTTTCTACCTTCTTAGGAGTGGGATTCTGGGTCAAATGGGAGGTCCATTTTAAGTTTCCTGAGGAAACTCCATACTATTCTCTACAGTAGTTGCACCAGTCTGCATTCCCACCAGCAGTGCACGAGGGTTCCTTTTTCTCTGCATCCTTGACAACACGGGTCTTTGTTGATTTGTTGATTATAGCCATTGTGACAGGCATGAGATGGTACCGCATTGTCATTTTGATTTGCATCTCTCAAATAATTAGTGACTTTGAGCATGTTTTCATGTGCCACTTGGCCTTCCTTCTGTCTTATTTCAAAAAGTATCTATTTAGGTCCATTGCCCATTTTTTAATTGGATCATTTATCTTCCTTTTAGTTAGTTGTATAAGCTTTCTGTAGATGTTAGAGATTAAACCTTTATCAGGGATAACATTGTCAAATATGTTCTCCCATACAGTGGGCTTTCTTGTTTTGTTGATGGTTTCTTTTGCTGGAAAAAAAAAAAAAAAGCTTTTTATTTTGATGTAGTCCCATTTGTTTATTTTCTCTTTAGCTTCCATTGCCCTAGGAGCAGTTTCAGTGAAGAAGTTCTTTTGGAATATGTCTGAGATTTTCCTGCCTGTGAATTTCTCTAGTATTTTTAAGGTTTCCTATCTTATGTTTAAGTCTTGTATCCATTTTGAGTTTATTTTTGTGCATGGTGTAAGTCGGTGATCTGGTTTCCTTTTTTTTTGCATGTATCTGTCCAATTTTCCCAACACCATTTATTGAAGAGACTGTTTTGACTCCATTGTATATTCATGCCTGCTTTGTCAAATATTAATTGAGTATAAAGGTTTGGGTTGATATCCGGATTGTCTATTCTATTCCATTGTTCTATTTGTCTGTTCTTGTGCCAGTACCAGGCTGTTTTGAGAACAGTGGCTTTGTAATACAGTTTGAAATCTGGTATTGAGATCCCTCCTACTTTATTCTTCTTTCTCAGGATTGCTGTGGCTATTCAGGGTCTTTTTTTGTTCCAGATGAATTTTTAGAGAGTTCTTTCTAGGTCTGTGAGGTATGCCATTGGTATTTTAATGGCATTGAACCTATAAATTGCTTTGGGAAGTATGGATATTTTGATGATGTTGATTCTACCAATCCATGAACATGGTATGTTCTTCCATCTGTTTACATCTTCCTCTATCTCTTTTTTCAGTGTCCTGTAGTTTTCCCCATATAGGTCTTTTGCCTCCTTAGTTTATTCCTAGGTATCTTAGTTTTTTGGGTGTGATGCTAAATGGGATTACTTTTTTAGTCTCTGTTTCTATAAGTTCACTATTGGTGTATATAAATGCCATAGAATTCTTTGTGTTAATTTTGTATCCTGCTACATTGCTGAATTCATTTACCAAGTCTATTAGTTTTTTTATGGAGTCTTTTGGGTTTTTTATGTACAATAGCATGTCATCTGCAAATAAAGATAACTTTACTTATTCTTTTCCAATTTGGATGCCTTTTATTTCCTCCTCTTGTCTAATTGCAATGGCTAGTACTTCCAGTACTATGTCAAACAGGAATGGTGAGAGTGGGCATCCCTGTCTTATTCCTGTTCTTAGAGGGAATGGTTTTAGTTTTTTCCCATTGAATATGATGTTTTCTACAGCTTTATCATATATAGCTTTCATTATGTTGAGATATGATCCTTCTATTCCCACCTTGTTGCAAGTTTTTATCAGGAAATGGTGTTGGATTTTTATCAAATACTTTTTCTGAGTCAATTGATATGACTATATGATTTTAATCTCTTAATTTGTTTATGTGATGTATCACATTTATTTATTTGTGGATATTGTACCATCCTTGCATTCCCGGAATAAATCCTACTTGTTCCTGGTGTATGATCTTTCTGATGTGCCGCTGTAGCCAAGTTGCTAGAATTTTTTTGTGGATTTTGGCATCTATGTTCATGAGGGATATTGGTCTGTAATTCTCTTTCATCACGTTGCCTTTATCTGGTTTTGGTACTGGGGTGATGCTGGCTTCATAAAAGGAGCTTGGAAGTGTTACTTCCTCTTGAATTTTTTGGAATAGACTGAGGAGGATAGGTTTTAGTTCTTCCTTGAATGTTTGGTAAAACTCTCCTGTGAAGCCATCTGGCCCTGGGCTTTTGTTTGCTGGAAGCTTTTTGATGACTGCTTCAAGTTCTTCCAAAATTGCTGACCTATTGAGATTTTTAGATTCTTCTTGATTGAGTTTTAGAAGGTTATATTTTTTTAGGAATGTGCCCATTTCCTCTAGGTTGTCCAGTTTGTTGCAGTAGAGTTGTTTGTAGTATTTTGTAACAATCCTTTGTATTTCATCGGGGTCTGTTGTTATTTCACATATTTCATTTCTGATTTTGTCTATTTGGGTCTTCTCTCTTTTTTTCATGGTTATCCTGGCTAGAGGTTCATCAAAGTTGTTTATCCTTTCCAAGAACCAGCTCTTGGTTTTGTAGATCTTATGTATTGTTTCTTTGGTCTTTATGTCATTTATCTCCGGTATGATTTTTATTATTTCCTTTATTCTGCTTACACTGGGCTTTTCTTGTTGCTCTTTTTCTAACTCTTTGAGTTGTAGAGTTAGATAATTTGTTACCATTTTTTCTAGTTTTTTTCAGGAGGCTTGTAGAGCTATGAACTCCCCTCCCAAGACTGCTTTTGCTGTGTCCCATAAATTTTGGATTGTTGTGTTTTCATTGTCATTTGTTTCCAGGATATTTTTGATTCCTTCCATGATTTCTCTGGTAACCCAGTCCTTGTTTAATAGCATACTGTTTAATCTCCATGTGTTTGATTTCTTTGGATTATTTTTATTGTAATTGATTTCCAGTTTTATGCCACTATGATCTGAGAAGATGCTTGATATGATTTCTATCTTCTTGAATTTGAAGAGACTTTGCCTATGTCCCAACATGTGGTCTATCTTTGAAAATGACCAATGTGCACTTGAGAAGAATGTATATTCTTTGGCTATGGGGTGAAATGTTCTGAAGATATTAATTAATTCCATCTGGTCTAGTGATTTATTTAAGATTGATGTTTCTTTGCTGATTTTTTGTTTAGATTATTTGTCCATAGGTGATAGTGGGATATTAAAATCTCCTACTATGATTGTATTGCTATTAATCTCTCCCTTAATGTTCTCCAACAGTTTTGGGTTTTTTTTTTTTTTTAATGTATTTGGGTGCTCCTGTATCCGGTGCATATATGTTTACCAGAGTTATTTCTTCTTGTTGGATTGTTCCCTTTAGTATTATGAAGTGGCCTTCATTATCTCTTATTATGTCCTTCACTCTGAGATCTAATATGTCAGGTATAAGTATTGCTACCCCAGCTTTTTTTTTTTTTTTTTTTTTTCATTTCCATTTGCCTGGAAAACCTTTTTCATCCCTTCACCCTCAGTCTGAGTGTGTCTTTTTTTCTGAAATGGGTTTCTTGTAGACAGAAGATATATGGGTCTTGTTTTCTTATCCAATCCATTGCCCTATGTCTTTTGATTTGGGCATTTAATCCATTGACATTTAAAGTTATTATTGATAGGTACTTATTTGTCACCATTTTTATTCTATACCCCTGTGCTCCTACTTCACTTCCTATTTCTTTCTTATTTTTACAGCAGACCATTAGCATTTCTTGCATTGCTGGTTTGGTGATGATAAATTCCCTTAGTTTTTTGTGGTTTTTTTGGGGTTTTTTTTTTTTTTTTTTTTTTTTTTTTTGTTTTTTTTTTGTCTGTGAAGCTCCTGATTTCCTCTTCAATTTTGATTGATAACCTTGCTGGGTACAGTATTCTTGGATTCAGACCCTTCCTTTGCATGACTTTGTATATTTCATCCCATTCCCTACTGGCCTGATGAGTTTCTGTTGAGAAATCAGTTGCTAGTCTGATGGGGGTTCCTTTATATATAACTTTCTGTCTCCCTCTGGCTGCTTTTAAGATTCTTACTTTGTCATTGGTATGTGCCAATTTAATTATAATGTGCCTTGGCATCGGTCTTTTGGGATTCATTTTGCTTGGGACCCTGCAAGCTTCTTGCATTTGTGTGGGTTTTTTCTTTATCTCTGGAAAGTTTTCTGTCATTATTTCTTGAAACAGGTTTTCTATGCCTTCCTCAGTTTTCTTTCCTTCTGGAACCCCTATTATTCTAATATTGTTTTGTTTTGTATTGTATCAAAGTTCCCCATAGGCTCTCCTCTTGCTTTTTAATTTTTTTTTTCCTAGAAGCTGCTCTAATTGGGGTTTTTTTTCCATCTTGCCTTCTAGCTCACTGATTCGGTCCTCTGCTTCTTCTAGTCTACTCTTCATGCTTTCTATTGAGTTCTTTACAGTAGCAATGTCATTTTTCATTTCTTCTTGGTTCTTCTTCATTTCCTCTTGGTTCTTAGTCATATTGTCAAATTTGTCTTCCATTCTTTTTAGCCATCTTATGATCATTTCTCTAAATGCTTGCTCTGATATGTTGCTTGCCCCTAATTCGTTTACTTCCTTTTCTGGTGATGCCTGCTTTTCTTTCATGTGCAGGTTATTTCTTTGTCTCTCCATGGTCTCTCTTTTCAGGATGTCTGGTTATGTAGTTCTCTCTCCTGTGTTGATTTAAAGGCACAAAATACAACCAGGTACAATACAAAAGGCACTGAACGGAAATGTATTTGCGATATTAATAACCTCTAATAAAGGTAACCACTAGGGAAAGGCAAATTAGCAGATAGGAGAGAAAGAAGAAGAGTAAAAAAAAAAAAAGGAAGAGGGGGAAAGAAAGAAAGAAAAGATAGAAAAAAAGTAGTATTGAAATGACATTGGGAAACAGGGGGGAAAAAGAGAGAAACAAGAAAGAGACTATGAGAGAAAAGGGAAACAAACTATATATATGGGAAGAAAATTCCAATAGAGCTACCACTATTCCCAGGAAATGCCAGCAACAGTATTTGGAGATAAATACAAACTACAACATCCACTAATATCAAGCAATCAAGCAAGGCAAGGGGAAACAGAAGTAAAAAACAAAGCAAATAAAAAATACCAAGCAACAGTAACATCATAAGAATAAGCAAATGAATCTCAGTAAATAGCATCAAAATTCAATATAATCAACATTTATGCAAACAACAACAAAAGGAAAGAGAGGAAAACAATTTTTTTTTATAGTTAAGATAGCGAAGAAAGTGGTGTGTATGCACTTGGAGCAGGGGATTAGAAATTAGGGTGAAAATTTTAGCAGGGGGTATACAGAAAGAATAGGGAAAATCTAAAGCAGGAAAGGGTTAAAATAAACAGGACACCAAAGGGGGAAAGGTTAGGAAGAAAGTGATGGTGTAAAGGTCGAGTTGAGATAGGGTTAAATGATGCTATAGGAAAGATGAAAATAGACTGAAGAACAATAATCCCAATGTAAAATAAAGAGAAAATAAAATGCCACTTAAAAGGGGGGGAAAAAAGAAAAAGGAAACAAAAAATGTAAAATAGCAGTAGTAACAATGATGATTGAAACTAAAAAAATGTAATAAATAAAAAGGTAAAATTAAGTGAGAAAAAAGAAAAAATCGTTCTTTAAGTAAAAGATGTAAAAAATCTAAATAAAATGGAAAAATTAGCATAAAAATGTGCAGTAGTGAAGGTCATTCACTTCCTCTGTTATTCTGTTTGGCATGCCTGTTTCTCAGTCCAGACAGTATTGCAGTTCTCTGCATTCCACTGCACCTCAGTCTTGTAAACTAGTCCTTATTTTTAAGTAGGCTGTTTCTTAGTTACTTGTGTCCCTTTATTTTTTATTAATTAAAAGTAATGATAAAAAGAAGTCAGTTTGTAATTCAGCTCCTAGGTGGCAGTGTTTCTGGATTGACTTCCCCTTCTTTTTGGCTGCTCTAGCCTTCTTTTTCTATCGCACTTAATACCGGTTTGTGGAGGTGGGCTGCCTTGCAGCTGGCTCTCCGATGGTTACTCCCAACTCTGATCCCCGATTTCCAGAAAGGCAATTTCCCCCTGCAGTCTCTAATGATATGCCAAACTGGGTAGTCTTTGCTTAGTACTCAGAAGCAAGGGGATGAAGGGGAACAAGCCCATGTGTGTGCAGCACGGGTTTGTGTGATAGTTCAAGCAGTCTGCGCACCTTTCAAATTCTTATGCTCTCCCTCCATGTCAGATCAGAATGGATTGGATTTTAGAGATCCCCTCTGTTAGCAACCTTGAGGACCCCCTTCTAAAAATCACTGATCATGCCAGACCCAACGGCAGGGGGTGGGGGTAGATTTTGTGGGCACAGACTTCCACAGTTCTCAGGGTCTTGCAGCGCGCACATTTCTCTCTGCTGCCGCTACCACTTTCAGAGCTGTCGCAGCCAGGACCCAGATCCCTCACATTATCCCTGGGAAAATCTGACATTTCCATGGGTGATTGAAGAACTCCCTTGAATCCACGTGTTTGCACCAATTGGGGCATTACAGCTGTTCGGTGGTCTCCACTGTTGTGGGTTTTTCAGGCATAT
Source organism: Pipistrellus kuhlii (assembly GCF_014108245.1). Classification (NCBI taxonomy): domain Eukaryota; kingdom Metazoa; phylum Chordata; class Mammalia; order Chiroptera; family Vespertilionidae; genus Pipistrellus; species Pipistrellus kuhlii. Next base: position 29,430,339 of record NW_023425471.1, read on the forward strand.
GATAAGATCCACTTTTCTTTGCAAGATAGAGTAGTGTTCCCTCTTGATATTACATTTTTAATTACTATATTTTTATTTTCAAAAAAAGTATTATTACTACTACTATTTTACTTTTAAAGTATCATTTTATTTTCTCTTATTTTTCTTAGGAATTAGTGTTCTACATTCTATTTTCATCTTTCCTTTAGAATTTTTTTACTTTGTCTCAAATCTACCTATATGCCATCAGTCTCTTCCTAACCTTACCATTTTTGGTGTCCTGTTTCTCTTAACCCTTTGCTGATTTATATTTTCCCTATTCTTTCTGTTTACCCCCTATTAAAATTTCACCCTACTTATACATCTAATTTCCAATCCCCTGCTCCAAGTCCGTACACGCCTCTCTCTTCCTTGTCTTAACTATCTAAAAAATTGTTTTTTCTCTCTGTCCTTTTGCTGTCATTTGCTTGAATGTTGATTACATTGAATTTTTATGCTTTTTGTGAGATTGTTTTGCTTATTCTTTTTTTGTTTGATTTTACTGTTTGCTTTGTTTTTGTTTGTTTTTTTTTTTTTTTTTCCCTCACCTGAATTTATATTAGTTGGTGTTGTGGTTTGTATTAACCTCCAGGTACTTCTTGCTGGCATTTGCAGGGATTAATGGCTGTTGTATTGGAGTTTTCTTACCATATATATATATAGTTTGTCCCCTTTTCTCTCTATGTCTCTTTCTTGTCTTTCCTACTTCTTTTCCTTTTCCCAATTTTACTTAGAAACTACTTTTTTTCTTCTTTCTTTCTTTTTACTCTTCTTCTTTCTCTCCTATTCCCTATTTTGCCTTTTTCTGAGGGTCACCTTTATTGAAGGTTATTAATATCATGAATATATTTCTGTTAAGTGTTTTGTGTGTTGTACCTGGTTTTGTTGTATTTTTATGCCTTTAAGTCAACACAGGAGAGAGAGTACTACATAACCAAACATCTGGAGAGAGAGAGACCATGGGGAGACAAAGAAACAACCCACATATGAAGAAAAGCAGGCACACCAGAAAGGAAGTAAAAAAAAATAAGAGAACAAGAAAGCTATCAAAGAAAAATATTTCATATGAATTATCATAAGGTGTCTGAAGATGAATGGAAGATAAGTTCGACAATTATGAGGTAAGATCCAAGAAATGAAGAAGAACCAGGAAGAAATGAAAAAATGACATTGCTGCTGTAAGAACTCAATAGAAAGCATCAAAGAGTAACTAGAAGAAGCAGAGGACCACATCAATGAGCTAGAAGACAAGATGGGGAAAATACCCAACTAGAGCAACTTCTAGAAAAAAGTTAAAAGCAGGAGGAGAGGCTACGGGAACTTTGGTACA